>NW_024349800.1:48490059-48507707 GCF_902729225.1 Pteropus medius | reverse complement strand
GAGGGGAGGTGGGAAGAGAAGGGGAGAGGAGGGGGAAAAAGAGAAGCGGGGGCAGACGGAAGAGATAAGTGAATGTCCAATACAGAAGCCACAGTCTTTTTACACCCTAATCTCAGAAACATCTCTTTTGCTATATTCTATTCTTAAAATAGGTCAAGTCCCGCCTTCACTGGGAGATGGGGACCATTGGAAGCCATCTCAGAGGCTGCCCGTCACCATATAAAGGCTCAACCATTCTTTCAGAAGGCAAAATCTTTCTATAATCCCAAGAGGGTGAAATCATTAAGAGACAAACAGAATTTGGGGAAAGTTCTAAGGTCACTTTAAGCAGGGACCAGTGTGTGTTCCAGTCAGTGACATGGTGGCTGAGCTGAGCCAGATGGCAGAAAGTATTGCCTTTGGCTCTCCCTCAGAAAGGGCCTGGTCATCTGCTCACAAAACTTTAGCTTTGGTGCTCAAGCGAGTTGTCTGCACCTACCTTATGTGCGTCTATGGAAAGTTCATGAATGCCAACAAAGGCTCCTAATCCAGAGTAATAGCTCATGCAGAAATCGAAAGAGGCATTCAAGGAAAACAAAACGCCTCACAAGCAGCTTTGTTTCAGCTTTCTGTGTGGGAAGACCTGTTATTGCAGAAGTGCGAAGGGAAGAAAAAACTCACCAGATCAGACGGTAACTGGCAGCAGTACCTATTTCCAGCACCTCCAATATCCGGGGCTGTCCACATCTCCTGAACAGCTGGGCCTGAGGCTGCCAACCATCCCTAAATATACAAGCCCACTGTGGTAAGTTGCCCCTCGCCTCACCCTGACTCACACCCATTATGAGACTCTCTATACCTTCTTTTTAAACTTCTGGAGCTCAGAGGAACACAGGGCTGGAATAGAGATATTCTCAGTTCTAACAGTGTGTCACTACCTGTTCTTATCCTGTACCATTAAACTACAGTCAACTCTTCTGGAGTCTTTCAGAGGCTCCTGGAATTTCTGAACCACTCTGGAGTTGATTAATTCATAGATGTTTATCAAGGGCCTGTTATGATGATGGATCAGCTCTAGGCCATGGATTGCCTGAGACAAAGTGGGCCAGGAAGAAACAGAACTAGGAGGGGGGTCAATCTAGTGGGCATGGTGTCAGGAAACTGTCATTCCAGAGATTACAGTTGGAGGTCAGCTCATCGCGAAGGAGATGTGCAGTTACCATGAACCCAAACATCAGTCAAGGGCAGAGACTGACATGAGATCAAAAGGGAGACACACGTAAGACTCGGAATCCACGTTAAGAGAGCAAAGGCTACTGTTCAGCAGTTCCAAGTGAACAGGGGAAAACATGCAGAGCCTGGGCCAGAGTGTAGAGGAGCCAGCCTCTGTTCCTGAAAGCAGGGGCCGTGTCTGACTTATTTAGCGTCCTATCCTCACTATCTGGCACAGTGATGAAGTCAGCTGATCAGGCCAAATCAGAGAACACATGGGCCTACCATGTGTACACCACAAATCAAGTTTTAGGGTCCAAGATGGGCATCAGGAAACAAGCAGGGATGTTCAGACCCTGAGTCTGGAAAATGCAACTCAACATCCTGAATAGGTGGGTAGGGCCGCCAAACAGCCCAACCAAGTTATGAATGCTGATTCCAGGGCAGTATCAGGATTAATTGTAGAATTCTTTCATTCCAGGATTAATCATGTTAATCAGCCTTTCTTCTTCTGCTAGACTGGAGACTGGAACCATATCTATCTTGCTCATTGGGTATCCCCTAGCACAGGGCCTGGTATGAAATGCACACTTGATAAATATATGCAGAGGGGACAACAGCTCCCAGAGAAAAGTGAGAATCTGCAGAGGGGGAACACAGGTCTAGGACCCAGAGAGTCCTCATGGGTCAATACAGAAGTAGAGATTTTGTTCTTCCAGGTTATAGAGAAGTGGGAGGAGCCAATGAAGCCCAGATTTAAGACTCAGAGCAAGCAAGAAGATGCCAACCTTCTATTCCACAGTCCTCACCTTGTCACCCTCCAGAATAGAGGAGAGGACTCAAATAATAGTCATTGACCTTTCCCAGGGCCTTATCTTTAGATTGTGGATATATGTAAGCAGAAACCACGCTAGCAACTTCAACATGAGACTGAAATATTCCCTCTACCCATAACTAGGTGGGTGGCCTTGAGTAAGTCATTTAACCTGCCTCTATTATCGCCTCAAACTGCTTCCTCATCTGTACTGAGTAGAAGCTTTTTAATTTGATGTAGTCCCACTTGTTTATTTTTGCTTTTGTTTCCTTTGCTTTTAGTGTCACATACAAAAAATCATTGTCAAGACTAATGTCAAAGAGCTTACTCTCTTTTTTCTAGTTTTATGGTTTCAGATTTTAAGTAGAAGTCTTTCATCCATTTTGAGTTGAATTTTGTGTATGATGTGAGAAAGGGGTCCAGTTTCATTCTTTTGCATTTGGCAATCCCGTTTTCCCAGCACCATTTATTTAAGGAACTATCCTTTTCCCATTGTATATTCTTGGCTCCTTTGTTGAAAATTAATTGACCTTATATATATGGGTTTATTTCTAGGCTCTCGATTCCATTCTGCTGATCTCTGTGCCGTTTTTATGCCTATACTAGACCGTATTGATTATTATAGCTTTGTAATAGTTTGAAATCAGGAGGAATGTTGCCTTCAGCTTTATTTTTTCTCAAGATTGCTTGAGCTGTTTGGAGTCTTTTGTGGTTCCATGCAAATTTTAGGATTGTTTTTGTCTATTTCTGTGAAAAATGCCATTGAAATTTCAATATGGATTACATTAAATTTATAG
This sequence comes from Pteropus medius, assembly GCF_902729225.1. Classification (NCBI taxonomy): domain Eukaryota; kingdom Metazoa; phylum Chordata; class Mammalia; order Chiroptera; family Pteropodidae; genus Pteropus; species Pteropus medius. The sequence continues at coordinate 48,504,905 of NW_024349800.1, read as the reverse complement.
ATCACTTTGGGCAATATGGACATTTTAACAATATTAACTCTTTCAATCCAGAAGCACAGAATATATAAAGGAAACCATCCGCAAAATGAATAGGCAACCTATGAGATGAAAGTATTTGCAAACCACATATTCAATGAAGAGATAATATCCAAAATATACAAGGAACTGATACAACTCAATAGCAAAAAAAAATAAAAATAACCCAATTAAAGATGAGCAAAGGTTCTGATTAGCCATTTTCCCAAAGAGACATAGAAATGGCCAACAGATACATGAAAGGTGCTCAACATCACTAATCATCAGAGAAATGCAAGTCAAAACGATGATATATCATTTTGCATCTATGATAATGGCTATCATCAAAAAGAAAAGAAATAACAAATGCTGGTGAGAATGTGGAGAACTCTTGCGCACTGTTGATAGGAATACAAAATGGTATAGCTACTATGGAAAATAGAATAGTAGTCCCTCAAGAAATTAAAAACAGAATTACCATATGATCTAGTAATTCCACTTTTGGTATATATCCAAAGGAAATGAAACTATAACCCCAAAGAGATATTTGCACTCCCATGTTCATTGCAGCATTATTCACAATAACCAAGAGATGGAAACAACCAGTGTCCATCAATGGATGAATGGATCAAGATAATGTGAGATTCCATAATAAGGAAATAGTATTTAACCTTTAAAAAGAAGGAAATCCTGTCATTGGCAACAACATGGATGAGCTAAGAGGAAATTATGCTGAGCGCCGAGTGAAATAAGTTAGTCAGAGAAAGACAATACTGCATGGTATCACTTATATGTGGAATCTAAAATATATATATATATATATATATATATATATATATATATATATATATATATTTTTTTTTTTATATATTTTAAACATGGGCTCATAGAAACAGATTAGAAAAGTTGTTGCCAGGGGCTGGGGGTGAGGGAAATAGGGAGAGGTTAACAAAAGGGTACAAACTTTCAGTTATAAGATGAATAAGGTCTGCGGATATAACGTGGCGACTATAGTTGATAACACTGTATTGCATAATTAAAATTTGCTAAGAGAACAGAACTTCAAGTTCTCACCAAAATAATAATAATAAAGTAATAAACATGATGCAATGGATGAGTTAATTAACTCAATGGGGGAAATCTTTTCACAATGTATATATACATATATCAAATCATTATATTGTATACTTTAAATATCTTACAATTTTTTGTCAATTATATATATTGTTAAAGCTGAAAAGCAAAACAAAACCCATTTCCTCATCTGTCAAATGAAGGCATTAGTCTAGAAAGAAGTTTCTGTGCTTCCCTTTCTTATATTCTGAGATTCAATATTTCTGGTCTCTTTTGAAGAGGATATGGATTAGGATTGATCTACCATGAAAATATGCAGTGGTTTATCAGCTTTGATTGAGAACCTGAGTGGGCCTAGAAGAAATGCTATATACACACTCCTTTCATTCTGTTTCCATGGAATTTGGTTCCCTTAGAACAGTGTATCTGTGGAGGAAGGTGAAGCATATTTCCTGTAGGCAGTTGCTCATGTCTCTTGAGCCCTCTGGGGAAGAGGCAGCATGACAAAGCCAAAAGCTCGTTGGACTTAAAAATGAGAAGACCTGGATGCTGGTCCCAAACTAGGCATGTGAGCTTGGCAATTCACCCAGCTTCTTGGGTTGCCATTTGTAATGGGCAGAATGCCCTGTCAACCTCACAAGATCATTGGAAAAAGACCTCTCTAAAACATTAAGTGCTAAATAGATGGTCATATTGTTAGAAGAATCTAGTCAATACAGCTGGTAGGACATGAGAGAATGTGTGGGACAAGCGGGCCATAGTTTGGAGGCACAAAGGACTTCTTAAAGATTTGTATGTTCTAGAAAATTAAGACAAAAGCTAAACTTCGTGAGTCTGTCTCATATAAGGGAACATGGTATAGCTGTTGAACCAGTAAAACTGGAAGATCACGGTTCCAACTCTGCCGTTTACGAGCTAGGTGACTGTGCGCACATCACTTCGCCTCTCTTGAGTCTCGGTTTTCTCATCTACAAAATGGGCATAGTCTTCTTGCCCTACCTACTTCCCCAAACTGTCACAAGATCAAATGAGGTGATGTTTCTAAAAATGTGGCTCACGGTAAAAGCCCACACACACGGGGCACCTGGCTGGGGCTCCAAGTAATTAACCCTGATAAACCTGTGAGACACAACCCAGCCTAAAGCACCAGCTGTCAGAATAGATGGAATAGACAGACACCTACATGACATGATTTGTGGGTAACTACAAAGCTTCATTTGCCCCCAAAACTTCCCCTTCCTCCTTCCTTTCCAGCCTGGAATCCTTCCCATTAGAATCACTCCTATGAGGCATGTTCAGATGAGAGAGAGCTCAGAGCACAAGGGCTTCTGGGCAAGGGGCAAGTAGGGGCTGGAGTCCAACCCGAATTCCACCTATCAGGGCCTGTGCCTGCCCAGAGGGAGGGGTGCTTTTTCCTAATTCTTATGGACGACCCGCCATATGGACCAGCACATCCCTCACCTGGAGATTAGAAACAAGTGGCCATGGTTTAAATAAATGAATGTTCCCTGTAATGAGAGGGTCACTCTTCTTCTGCTTCCCATTAGTAAATAGAATATCGGGGAAGTGAAATGCCAACAGTGAAGTGTGTGTGTAAACTTAGGCTTTGAGGGTGAGGCAGGAGAGGGTACTACAATGAGACTCATCCAGGAAGCCCAGTGTCAGCTCTGGGGAGCTGGGAGACATGGGTAAATGGTAAATGAGATACCAGGGCAGCAAGGCACCCAACTGAGTTCTAGGGGAAGAGGTAGTGGAGGATAACTTGACTAACACGAACTTGCCTGACCTCAGAATCTTGCTGAAGGTCTGTCCTTCTAGCTTAGGCTATAGGGGAACAAATAGAGTGTATGAGTCACAGGGCTCCACCCTTTGACCTCTGAGACGAGCCCTCAGCCTTCCCCTACAGCGCTTGCTTGAGCACTTGCCACTCCCTCATCATTTTGGCAACACGGTCAGACTCTGAGCACTGCTAGTTCAGTCAAACAGGAATAAGCAGCCAAGGCTACACCAAGGTCACAGCATCCACTTGGACGCTGATGATTCCCATGCCCCTCCTTTCTCTTCAGATGAGACACCTCATTGTCTGAGGCTTATGAATCCTCCAGGGAGCTCTAGGGACTGAACTCTGGGCATGACAATAAACATAGATGGCAGAACATGCCATTATCGAAAAGGAAGGAGATTTCCTTCAGGGAGGGCAGCACAATAGTCCAGGGTGTAGCTTCCTATGAAACTTGGCAGGGCAGCATCAAGGCCAAGGGCGTGCTTACGTCATAGCAAGAGGGCGGTTCTGTAGCCTCCAACCTTCCAGACAAGCAGAAAGGCCACAAGAAAGGGCTTTCCTTCTGGTGGAATGAAGGCTCTAACCTAACCTTTGCCCGTGGAGGCCGCCCCTTCACCTTTGGAGCCTGAGGAACCATGGAGAGAACGAAAAGGAAGAAGACACATACAGGGCAAACTGCACATTGTCCCTGAACCTCCAGTTTTGAGGAATGTGGAATAAAAGGCTGCTTATTACAGAAGATCTTTTGGGTCTGGTTACAGGCCTAAAAGGGAACCCTTCAAAGCATTTGCAAAAAATTCCTTCAATTTTAATGCAAAATTGATCTGAAGTCCAAAGACACCTCTTCAAGAATGCATTATGTTAATTAAACAGTGCAGTTGATTTTTCTAAACCTTGTTTATAGGCCATTCACATTTCTATACTATTGTCTGTGCTTTTTGGTATGTTTAAACCCATTAGAAAGTGATTTTTTGTCTTTTTGATCATGGTTCCCCTTGCCGGTCTCTTAACAGGTTATCAGACAAGGCCATTCCTAACATTTGTAGGGCCCAGCACAAGAGTGCAAACAGAGGCCCATTTAGGTCGGTCTAATATTTAAAAGTTATAGATCAAGCTTACAAACAAAATATGTTATACTGTCCTATCTTGACAAATATATATTCACAATGACTTAGAAGGCCAAGTTCAAATTTAGAACTGTCATTCTCTTTGGAATTCTGCTATACACAAAGAGCCCACCCCCAAACACTCGGCCCTGGGCTCATGGACTTCTCTTCCCAACCCTCTCTCCATTTGCCCACATGCCCAATCTCCATTCACACACCCCACTAACAGCCACCCCTTTGCCACCCTTTGCACAGACTGGCCGTACAAGCTGTGACCTCTGCCTTTGATAGGATCAACCTGGGAAACAGGTCTGAACAAGTCTGGAAGTGACTTTGGGGCCATTTAGAGATTCTCTAGGTATCCAGAGAATATTCTAGAAGAGGTTCATGGGCTCTAGGTAGCCATATCTCCTCGGCCCTGCAGACTCCTTACCCACAGGGAGAGGCATGGCTGACATGTGAGTAAGAGTCCTACAAAGTCCACAGCCCAGGGTAGGAGAGGACAAGAAAAGGCATCATTGTTATATAAAATCTGAATCCAGAAACTTAGTGCTCAACCAGATCAATCCCACAGAGTATGACTTTGGGCAATCCACTTGATTCTCTGGGCCCAATTTTTTCAACTGTAAAATGTGGAGTTCGAGCCAAGGATTTTTAAGTGCCTTTCGAGTGCCTATGCGTCCACTCTAAATTAAGCTCTAATAACATGAATAGAGTACCTACTGTGGGCCAGGCAATGTGGTGAGTGCTTCTACATACACAATCTTGTTTAATCTATTATTCCATCACTCCTCACCCACTTCCCAGCCAGGAAAGTTTAGGGCTCTGTGCCCAGGCTGGGAGTCCCAAAGACTTCCAGGGATGGACACTAAAAATGATGCAATGGTAAGTTCAAGGATGTCCAAGAAAGAACATTCGAGATTCAGTTGAACCCACAGTCTACCTGCAGCAGCAATCATGAAGGGCTGACAGAGAGGTGGACTCTTCGTAACAGACCCAAGGAAGAATGGGTGCCTCTACCAGCTGGGGAGGGAGCTGTTTAGGGATGCATTTCAGACACTTTTTCACACTTGCAAAAAAACAATTGAAAATTCCTGGGCCATTATGTTTGCTCTTCAAGGATGAGGCAAAGAGAACAGCAGTGGGAAAAGGGAAGCTAAAATTGAAGGAGTTATGAAGGTCAAGATCAGGTTGCCAGTGTTAAGACTGAAGTGGGCCCGCAGGCTTTCCGGAACAGGGCTTCCCATTCTTCTTCTGTTTCTCTAAGATTCTCTGGTGCGTCACAATCCACAGTCTTAAGGTCAAGTTGACTCATACACCTCTTATTTTTGGTTAGTTGGCCCTCCCCAGGTCACGACTTACTATTTGGCCTTGAGCAAGTATCTTAATTCTCCAGGCCTCAGTGTTCTTAACTGTAAAATGAGGATTAAAGGAGATAACACCTGTTTGTTAAGTGCCTGGCACTGAATAAGTGGTCAGTAATTGCTAAGTATTAGTAGTATTTTCCTCTTGCAAGGGAGAGCAGGAAAAAGAGAGTAGCCTGTTTGGAACCAGATCAGCCCGGCTCTCTTCACTAAAGGACAATGTGCCACTCCTTCCCTGAAGGCATTGATCTCTGGCTTGTCACAGCAGGCACAGGACAGCCTGTAGTCACACAGCCAAGACAACTGACCAACCACACTACACCCCAGGCCCTCATCAAATATTGATGCGGTGTATAATGTCTTCTGAACACAATACACCACTTCTCAAACAGAAGCCTGCCCTTCTATGACCCCAGAGAGAGTGAGGATTTTTCACATCCCTTAAGCTGCTGCACATCTAGCAAATCTTGCCCTCATCAGGGGCAAACATCACATGTGCCATCTCTTTCAGAGCAGGATGGAACTCCAGCTGCCTGCTTTTAGATTTTTCCTACTAAGCCATCTTCCCAAGAAGGAAAGGGAAGGAGATGAAACTGAGATTGGAAGTACCTCCTTGTGCTGAATGCTGGACAGAGGGCTGTGTATGCATGACCCAATTTATTCCCAACAGGAACCCCATAAAGTGGGTGGTACTGGCTACAGTTTATAGATGAGGGCACTGAGATGTAAAGGATTAAGTAGATAACTCAAGCAAAGTCATATTTGTCCAGGGTGGAGTTGAGATTTAGATCAGCATCTGAAATTGGTGCCTTTGTTGCCATTACTCAGGAAATGAGAACTGAGGACTGTGGGAAATCCCCACGACCCTAGTAGGTCTATTCCTGGAACCATTGCCTGAGGTCGGGCCCACTTAGCTGTACCCTTTCCGCGAAGGCTAGTCACAGAGTCAGCAAAGTCAAAACTGTAAATTCTCTTGGCCCCTGGCAAGCAATCCTTGACCAGATGACATCTCTTGACCCTCAGAACCAAACCTTGTTTTCATCTTTTTTGTAAATAAAATTAAATCTATGCCTAAGGAATCTCTATTAATAATAGATATTTATTGAGCTGTCCCTGAGATGGGGTCCTGAGCTAGGTCAGGGCAGTGTGGGACAATAGGTGTGGTACATTCATTTCTCAACAATATAAAATCAGCATTGCCCTGGAGTTATTTATAATCTACTTACATGTGATAGGAATCATCATAATAATCAATGTTATTTATAAAATGCATTAGAAATTTCAAAATTAACTCCACCGTAGAGCACCATGACAGGAAGATCATACGTCTTGTGTGATCTTCATGACAACCCTATGAGGTCAAGTAGGAATTATTATGAGGAATCTTGGTCACAGAGTAGTTAAGCGCTTTAGTAGCTGAGCCAGGATTGGAACCCAGGTCTGTCTTACGAATGTTATAAACCACCATTTTTGAGCCAGCCATTTTAAAAAAAATTAAAAAAAAAAAAAAGAAAATGAGGCACAGAGAAATAAAGTGGAGTGGCTTGCCTAGGGTCACACAGCTAGCTAGGATTTGAACCCAAGCAGTTGGGCTCCAGAGTCTGAGTGCTTAACCATTATATTCTTCCTCCATGATAACCAAATTTCTACACTGAGTCCTCCAGTGGGGAAGAAGAAACCTAAGTTCTGTCACTTTATGATTTTTTTTTTTCTATTTTCTCTGAGGTGTATTCAGTTTCCGGGGGCTTGCAAAGTGCCAAGGGGCATCTCATCCTCAGGATTGTCTGGGTTCATTGTGCCATCTAGGCCTCGGTCATTATGCCCCATGCAGGTTGCCCTATCTGTTTTCTGTTCCTGTCCTCCAGCAAGGCGTTACGAGCTCAAGGCAGGTGACTCAGTCCCCTATTCTATGCCACACTGGGCCTAAGAAGTTCTGTGAGACCAGCCAAGGCCTCCTGGGCCAAGCCTCACCACGTAGCCATCTCCTTTGGAGGTCTTGCCACCTGCCTTGGGCTCCGCTGCAGGAAGCAGAGAGCAGGGCCCCTTCCTGTGGGCCCACAGCCCCTCACCTCCCCTCTCTCACCACCAAGCTCTGTTCTCTCACTCTTACCAGATGTTCCCCCAAACCTTCTGTCTGTGCCCAGAGTCTTCTCTGGTCTCCTAAAGATCAAGTTTGTGACACTCCAAAGACAAGACGATGCCTGTGTTTCTTCCTTTGCCCTGTCCCATTCCTCCCTTGAGGGGACAGGCTTAGAGAGGCCTGGCTGCTTGAGGAGGGGTGAGGTTATGGCTGGAGAGTGAAATACTTCAGAGAAAGGAAAAAAAACCTTGATTAATACAAAAAAAATCTAATTATCTACATATATACACATACATATTGAGAGAGATCTGAGGGTGAATTTAGCAAGGCTTCACTGAATAAATGTATTTGGTAGAGGTCTTATAGCAAGTAAACACTGATCAACCGAGAAGAGAGAAACGATAAACATTTTCACCCAGCAAGCCAAAGGATAAAGACATCACTCCACACAGAGCCAGAAAAATTAAGAATATCGTGTGTTGTTTCTTTCATGCTTAAATTAGAATAAAAGTGAAACAACTAACAGTATTCATTCTTGAGCACCTACTAGGTGTCTGGTACTGGGGATTCAGCCAAGAACAAACTCAGAGATGTGCAGCAGGTCCAGGACGGGTGAGAGGCCAAGAGGACCGGCATGTAAGGTGGACGTGAGGTCACATATGGAGAACTGTTCGCAGAGGGCCTGCTTGCAGTGAGCCCTCAGCACACAGCGGCTGCTGTAAGGATTATCACTATTTTCAGTCTTCCCCACTCAGCAGTCACTCAGGTGGGCACCTCCACTGTAGGCACAGGTGCTCAGCGGTCCCAGGGACCCGTTTCCCTGTGTCGGCAGGGCTGTGCAACCCCAGACATTCACCTTGGCTCAAACCTAGAGAAACCTGCTTCCCAGCATGACTACCACATTCCTTCTGCGTAGAATGCTTTTATATGGCCAAGTTCAATTCCCATGAGCAAGGATTTAAGGAACTCTTTACATACCTTTACAAAACCCTGCATGGGAGAACAATTCTTCTTTTATCCACGGAAAGTGCTGATGCCACGGGAATGTTTTTATTTGGTTATTATGTCGTCTCCTCTTGATGAGACCCTGTAGTGCCAGTTAGCCAGGGCAGGGATCTGTCCAAGCACCTCCGGACAAGACTGAATAATTTTGGGAGGGGGGAGTTTGTTTAGTTGGGTTTGAGGCGGCAAGAATGTGCAAACATGGTGTGAAATTCTTGATGCAATTCTTGACATCCTAATACAAGAGAGTAAACAAATTGTGATGAATAAAAAGAAAGAGTAATCTGAAAGGAGAGTGACCCCTAGACCATCAAGTGCTCATAAATAGCCTGAGTTTTGAAGCAGAGGCCCGACCTGAAAGGGAAGACCCAGGTGCGGCTATTCGATCCTCATTCACCCCCAGCCAGAGACTGGATAAGGTCAGGGCATGAGAGAGGATCCCCGCTTATCTGTGACACACCCACTGAGCTGCGGTCGCCACCGGACTAGCCTATGTAACCCAGCTGCCTTATCAAGAGCCCTGTCTGGCACAGCGAGTGAGGGTCAGCAAAGCAAGAAGCATGGCAAGGTGGCTCTGGGTCCCCATCAGGAGAATGAAAAAACTCGGGCTACCACTAGACTATAGCAAGGGCCTTTTAGAAGGTCTCCTTGGTGCCTGGGACAGCCTATTTCCACCCATGCTAGGTAGGGCTTCCATTCTGAACTCTCTAAAGATCAGTTTGAATCATGTTGCTGGCAGTCTGTCCCCTGCCCTAACCTTCAATGGCTGCTTCCCATGCCATGCTCCCATTTAAACCCCTCAACCCACCATCTAATATTCTTCACCATCTGACCGTAATTCACCTTTCTGCCTTCCCCCCAGTACTCATGCTCATCTCTCACCCAGGACACCTGGCTCTACTTCTTGAAATCCTGCCCTCTCAAGGCCGTCTCAAATGCCTGGCCCTCTTAGAGGTTTTCCAGATCCACCCACATTCTTCCCCTTCCTGCCCACCCCATCCCATCTCCTGAAATGACCCTGCAATTTATACCTGCCGTGTGTCACTTGTCACACTCCGCCAAGGATTTGGCCTCCCTTACTGCATTAACTTGGAAGCTTCCTGAGATCAGTCTCTGTCCTATTGCTCTCTTAGGCCCCCTCACCAGAGTCCCACGCATAAAAGGAGCTGGCTGTGCTTTCACGCTCTCTGTGCCTCTCGCTGTCCCTGTTCCCCTCCATGATCCACACCTGCTTCCTCTCACAAGGCAAGCAGTCAGGACCACTGGAAGCTTGCTGGGAAGTCTTGAGAGTCTTTGTTATTGTCATTGTTGTTTTGGCATTCATATAGAATTAAATTGTTATGAAGTCCTAATGGACCTCTCTCTGCCCTCCTTCCCCGGACAAGCTTGGTTTATCATTTGGTATAAAGAAAATTGACCAGGGAGCCTGCACGGGCATCGCTTCAATATTGACTTTTTACTTAGAACTTTCCACAGGCAATAGGCCCGCTCTTGAATCCAGGAAGCCTCGTCTCACCAAGTTTCCTTGCAAAGTGCCTCCTCCAGTTCCCATCCCACCTCTCCAATTACAACCCAGTTGACTCTCTGCCAGTGCCTCTTCCTGCGGCCCCCAGTCTCTTTGGTCCTCAGCCCTCTTTCCTCCTTGATGATCCCTCTTCGGAGCATGGGCTCACTGCTACAGCTCCAACCATATCTTTAAAATTTGTTGACCTCAAAACTCCAAAACTCAAGTTCCTATCTCCCGACAGCCCTCTGGGCATTGGTGCTTGTACAAGCAGTTAGCATCGCAGAGTCAGCGTGCTATTGTCCTCAAAATACCTCCATTCCTTTTGCAAATTTAAATCCAAAAGTGAAACAATAGCCTCCTCCTGGACTTGCTTGTTTCTGCCAACAACACTGCCCCACTGCAAGTGGGGGGCCTTAGAAACTGCACACCTGGTCCCCAAATGCTCAGAATCACTCAATTTTTTCCTGAACTAGCCTTTCCCTAGCTACACCTATTTCCCCACTGGCCTTGCTGCTGCCACCCATCCCTCTTTTTCAGGCCACCCACTCTAGCACCATGCACAGATAGACCTAGACCTTCTTCCCTGGCTGTCAATCTTCTTGCTATTTCTCAGCCTCAGACTGGAGGTCCCTCATTCGGCAAGTATGTCTGCTGGCCGAAGTAGGAGTAATAGATTCGTTTCAGCCAGGCGCTGTATCCTCACACTGTTTCTGCTCACGGCAGCCCCGACCGGGCTCAGGTACTTCTCAGACAGACACTTTCAGTTTTCCAGGTTGAAAAGCCCAGAATCAGCTTTAACTCCTCCCTATCCCTTAGTGCCCACAACCATTCCTTCTTCTGCTTGAAAGACTGGAATCTCCCTCTTTAGTTCTATCACTCTGATTTGTCATCTCCCTGAAACATTCATCCCATACCAGTTACCCCCTCTGTTCACAGGCTCCCCTGAACTGTGGTCCCACTTCCATCCTAGTGCTGAGCACTTGGCTGTGAGCCTGTCTCCCATCATGCTCCAGCCTTGAGATGGGGACATTAATCCTGTATCCCTAGTATGGAGCAAAGGTCTTTTCATATAGACAGTACTCAATAAATGAGAACATATTGGATGAATGCCTGCCTGCCTGCCTGCCTGTCCTGTACAAGATCTGATGTGAAGTGCTAGGTGAACCCAGAAGCCCTGCCCCCTTGGAACAGTTGGATGCGGACCTAACAAGATGGATAATGGCAGGGGGCATCAAGGGAGAGGTCTACACTGAGTGTTGCAGGACTTCTAGGAAAGAAGAGGTGGCCAGAGGCTGGGGCTTTTCTACAACTGGCTTTATCCTGATTATATATCTATCTTTCCCTCTAAACCAAGAGTCAGAAAATTTTTCCTATAAAGGCCCAGATAATAAATATGTGGATCTTGTGAGTCATTTGGTTTCTGCTGCAACTACTTGATTCCACTATTGTAGCATGAAAGTGTTCACAGACAATATGTAAATAAATGGACATGCTATGTTCCAATAAACCTTTATTTACACAAACAGGCATTAGGCCAGAATTGACCCACAGGCCCATAGTTTGCCTGCCCCTGCTCTAAACTGTCAGATCCCTAAAGTACTGACAAGCTCTTATTCATCTCTGTGCCTTTACTTGCAGCCTTTAGGCCAAGCTCTGCATTTAGCCCCAAGAGGTCTCAAATAATTAATAAATAGCAGTAATAATAATAGTGTCCTTTTATTAAAGCCTTATCGAATGCAAAATACCTGGGACTCTTTAAGGAGGGTATGATTTCATTTTACAGATGAGGAAAATGAGAGATTAAGTAGCTTGCCTGCGTATAGCAAGGAGCAGAGCACAAATTCACGTCCAAGTCTGTGCAAAGCAAAACTGCCATGCCATGCCACATGTACTCACAAACGTTCACTGGATTAAACTTGAGTGGTGCAGTTGAACTAGGTGTCTTCTAGCACTCTTGGCAAAGTCAGCAAAAGAATCTTCAAGGCTCAACCTGGCTTCCTGTGCAGTCACAGGCCACCGGGCCGGGGTGTGGTTTCCCCACAGCACAATTTGACAGGCTTATTTGTCTTCTCCTCACTTGCCCCAAACCAGCCCCCACATCAGCTCTGGCACATACAGTGTGGCAGCAGGCATCATGAGACCTCTCTGAGCACAAACAAAGCCCGCATGGGGCAATTGGCCCTTTTGTGTACAGAGTCCGTCTCCCCACTCATTCTCTCTCAGGAGCCCAGAGACCGAGGACCTCTGTGAGTGACCACCAGGTTGCTGGAGTGGGGCCACCATCCCAGACTCTTCAAGGGCCAAAGGAATTTACGGGAGGAGGAAGAACAAGAGATAGGGTTAAGGGCTAGATCCGAGTTCAGTTACCCAGCTTCCTGTTCCCCAATCTTGTCTCAAATCACGTCAGGATCCCAAGCCTTAAAAAGACAAAGATGTAAACCAAGGAAGCAGAGTTAGGGCGCAGGACTGAGGATAAGAACTGTGCCTTATAAGTGAACCATCCACCGCATGTTCCAGGAATGGGAACAATGTGAGGAGTCCAGGTGGAAAGTAGATAGAAGATTAGGCTCACAAGTCCACCACAGAATTTAATCACTTCACATCTTGGAGCCGCTAAAGCATTTTGGCCCACGCGACTGAGATTGTGACTTTGGAAAAGACCCCTGAGGCAGACAGTGGTCAGGAAGACTGGAAGAAACCAATTACGAGGCCATTGCCAGAGGTGAGCTATTCGGAAGCCCCGAAGTAGAGTGACAGCAGCGGGAATGGTGACAAAGACGCACTTGCTCCCGCCGTCCTCCTTCCTCTATTCTTTTATTCATCCGACAATGTTGACTGAACCCTACGATGTACGGACACTGTGCCAAACATGGACATACCTGTTACGTTCTCTCTTTCCCCATTTCCCCCCTTTCCTTCCCTCCCTTCTCCCCACTTCTCAGTCTCCCTTTCCTTTCACCAGCTCCTTGCTTCCCTGACCATCTCCTTTATGTTACTTTTCTAACAGGAACTCAGGGGCTGAGCCCGACCCCAATCTTCTCCCGGGACAGGGGTGTCTGGTAGAGTCACTGAAGCCCAAAGGGCCCTGGAGCTCAAACTGAGCAGCAATGTGTTCTGGCCGAGCAAACATGTACCCCACTCACCCCATCTGAATTAAACTTATACGCCACACAACCTTACCTGTAATTAACTAGAAAAAAGAAAACCAAAAAGAAATACAACACTTCCTCCAAGGTAAGCATCAGTGACCTTACCCCCTCTAATGAGATCACTAAACTAAGCTGGTACGTTGGTCAGGGTCCAATCAAGAAAACAGAAACTGCTATGAACATTTACAATGAAGGGAATTTAATATGCGGAATTGGTTATATGGGTGACCGAGTTGCTGGGAAATCTACAGGGGATGATGAAGCAACCCAGACAGCTGGAATGGTTACCCTTTGCCCTCAAGGGCTAAAGGGACAAGGAGAGGAAGAGGCAGAGTTACCTGAGCCCAGGGGTCAGGGTCACCTGCCAAATGCTAGAATAGTAGCAGGCCTATCTGGCAGAAACCAGAGACCCAAAGAGAGTCACTGCCAGAAATGCCACTAGAGGCTGAGAGAGACAAGGAAAAATATCTTCATATCTACCCGCCACAGACACCCTCCAGTTTCCCACTAATACCTCCCATTGGTCAAATTCAGCCAGAAGCTGGCCTCCTGATAGTTCAGAGCAGAGCAAGGAATAGATCTGGGAGCAAATGGGCTCAGCTGGTTTGGCTTTGCCTATTCTCTTACCATTCTTACCTTACTATTCTCTTGGCTTACCTGTGCCAAGCCTCCAGAAGCCCACCTTGCTTTGCATTTAATCCACAAGTCTGGGGGCTGGGAATCAAAGAGAAGCTACTTTCATCCTGGTGGCCAGATGTCACTCTGAGCTTCATTCCCCACCCACTTTGCATGTCAGTTTCTAGATGTACAGACTCTCTTGTTTCCATTACAAAGTCCCTTCCGTCTTTCCTCCTTCCTTCCTTCCTTCCATCCGCTCACTCATTTGATCATGAATGGACCACCCTCTATGTGTCAGGCACTGCGCTGGGCACTGGGGACATGTTGGAAAATGAGAAATGCACCCTGCCCTTCAGGAGTTCACAATCCGGTGACAATTCCACATAAACAATTATTTGCACTACAAGTCCATATACAACCCACAGAGGTAGAGAAGGGAATGTCAGTTCTGCCTAAGGGGAGGTCAGGGAAGGCTCACAGAGAAGCTGATATTTAAGCCGAACCTTGAATTTCACAGCTAAGTATACAGAAGTAAGGCTTCCCAGGCATTGGGAGCAGCATATGCAAAGACATGGAGGCAAGAAAGAGAATCACAATCCAGAGGGGCAGAAGGCGTTGACAGGGTGGTGAGGGACAAGGTGACATCAAATAGATAGGCAGGGCTGGTTGCTAGAGGGCCATGTCAGAATATTTCTCTTAAAACTATCAAAGGATTTTAAGCAAGAGAGAAAGCTTATCCAGACAGGACTTTAGAAAGAGCATTCTGGCTACAGTACGGAGGAGGGACCGGGGGTGAGACTTGACATTGGAAAACCAGGAGGAAAACTGGTGTCCATGCAGAAGTTCACGCAAGCAAGAAAAGGTGACATCGGCATCCCCCGGAGGGACTCACAAGGACCTTCTTAGGCGTACTTCAGAGACATCTCCAGTTTGGATCCAGACCACCGCAATAAAGCGAGTGTTGTAATAAAGCCAGCTGTAATCTTTGTGCTGGTGGAGAGTCCTGCCATAGGTTGGTAAAAAACGCAACACCTGTGAAACTCAATAAAGCAAAGCTCAATACAAAGAGGTCTGCCTGTAGTCAAAGTTTGATCATTTGGAGGGAAGGAAGGAAGGAAGGAAGAAGGGAAGGAAGGAAGGAAGGAAGA
>NW_024349800.1:48159998-48489887 GCF_902729225.1 Pteropus medius | reverse complement strand
AGAAAAAGAAGGAAAGAAAAGGAAAGAAGGGAGGAAAAAGAAAACCCCTTTTGGAGAAAGTCAAGCTTTTTTTCGGTAAGTCAGTCATCAGGGGCTCAGGTTGCTAAGCTACGGGGAAAGTGGAACAGCCCAACGCTAAAAGGAGCTTTGGGGGAGGTGGGTGTAATTGGGCAGGTTGCTCCCTCCTCCAGGCCCAGCACTCTAAACCTCACCCACCCGCCCTGCCAGCGCTGCTGCTGTGGCGAGGGTGATGGGGGGGCTGGGGGAAGTTTAAATGGCAGCAGAACAACAGAAAGGAGGTTTCAGGGCTGTGTCTGAGGTGCCCAGCTGGGCAATTGGATGGGCACCTCTTTGGTTACTCACCCCAGCATCTGTGAAACACACTCCCAGGCCAGGTAGCTCAGCGCTGTTCCACTGTGTAGGGTCGCAAGTTCCATTTACCCTTTTAAGCTGTTTTTTAGGCCACAGAGGTGTGGGTTTTCTGGATCTCTACTCTTCCAGGTTTGCCCAGGCCATGCCTGATAGGCTGTGGGGACTGCATGTGACCAGGAGCTCCAGATACGCTTTCCTTTGATGCTGTTTCCCTATGCCATACCTAGCACAGGCCACTGTGTTTGCTGTGTAAGAGTAGCTCTGAGTCTACGGCCATGCCACCCTGAACGGGCCGATCGCGTCTGATCTCGGAAGCTAAGCAGGGTCGGGCCTGGTTAGTACTTGGATGGGAGACCATCTAGGAAGACCAAGTGCTGTAGGCGTTAAAAAAAAGAAAAGAGTAGCTCTGAGACTGAACACTCTTAAAAGTCAATCACATCTGACCTCCCTCCTTTAGCATGCAGATGTCCCTACGGCCTCTGCCTCCTCTCACAAGGCCAAGTGCTCCTCAAGGTAAAAGTTTAGGGAGCTCAGGCCAGTGTAAGTTGCCTCCCAGGAGCAGACTCTGAGAGGCAAGGATAGGAAAATGATGGGGTGCCTGGAAGTAAAGAAACCAGAGGAGCAAAAGACAGGAAACTGGGAGTCAAGTGAGGGTGAGGACTGGTGAGGAACGATGGAGCCAAGATCTGATTAAGTCTCCTTAAGACAGCCTGATGGGAGAGGCGAACCGAGTCACAGTGGCTGCAGCTGAAAAACAGCAAGGGGGAAATCAAGGCTAGAGATAGAGAAGCCTCCGGGGGAAATGACCATGGTGGAAATAATCCAGAAGAAATCGATTATTTCAACATTACCTGTTGAATGTCCACCTGAGCAGAGACCATACAAGACACAGTATGGTCTCTGCAGACTTCCACTCCCTGGTCCCAGGGGTTTATCTGTGCCTCCCTTACTGAATGTAACATTCCCACTTAGTACCTATGGAGCCTTGCGCAACTTAACCTCTCTGTGCATCGATTGGTTTCCTCATCTGTAAAGTGGGGATCACAATAATCTCTACCTAACAAAGTGGTAAGGATTAAATAACTTAATATATGAGGGGTGTTCAGATCAGTGTCTGGCACATAGCAATTACTCAGTAAGTGTGAACTATTAGGATTTTCATCTTCTGCATTTATTTTAGGTGTGAAATGAAGGGCTTCTAAGAGGTGGGAACTCTCACCCCTTCTATAACTAGGGAAAATGAGCCCAAAGAGGTCAAATACTCACTAAAGCCACAAAAAAAAAAAAAAAGAGTATTGAAGCCAAGATTCAAACACAGATCTGCTGGCTCTCCAGCTCAAGTTCTTTCCAATGTTCGTTCATCTCTCTTGGTTCGTTGCATCTTTGATAATGACAAATGCGGGAAGCAGCCACGGGCTAGTGGGAAGATCACAGCCATGGAGTTAAACACCTGGATCCCAGGTCCTACCTGCTAACTGGGTGACCTGGGACACAGAGCTTCTACTCTCTGGACATCACCTTCCCCATGTATAATGGGGAAAATATCACCTGGGAGGGGTGTTGTGATGTGGGCAAAGCTATCATGGTAAACACGCCAACATGGAGCATTTCCATGTCTTGTTGCAGCCAAGCAAAAAACATTAGATGATTCTAAATCTGCTTTCCACTGCTTGTGGATCGCTCATTGCTTCCCCCCATTACCCCCACCCCCACACTGGCTCTCTGTCTTCACTCACTGTCCTGGGGAATTACTTTGACCTCAGTTTCTGAAATACCACCTGCCCTTAGATGGAAGATTAAAATGCTGTCTTATTCCGAGGACTAACCCCAAGCAAAATGCAGGATTGGGCAGAGCTCCGGCCTGCTGCTGCCTTTCCCCTCCAGGGCCCTGGCACCTGAGGTCCTGAGGTTTGCTCTCTCTCTAACCAAAGCTGATCTCTAGACAAAAGCTGAAACTCCTTCCAACTCAAGTGAAAGTAACAGACATATAAATGAGGGTGAGAACGTTCTAAGCACTGAAATCTCCCTGCAGAATTTCACTTTGGTGTATCTCCAAGAGGAAGATGCTTGATTCTTAGCACAGGAGATGCACCATGCAAGCTGTTAGGACCCACCGGTGCATCAACCAGGCCCTGGCGAAGTCTCTGGAATGTTTCCTTGCTTTGGGGGCAGTATTGTACTCATACTTGTCATGCCTATGACTTCTCTTATCTTTGCATCTTAAAGAGCTCTGGGAATGTTAATTAATGCAAGACAGTCTAAAAAAGCAGACTTGCAGGCGGCAGCCTCCAACTACAACTGAAGTTTCTTTTATACTTATAAGCGTCCATTAAGAAAGAAATTCAAACATTCTAAAGCCCATGTCAACCCTTATTCTAGCAAAAAGGTGATATGCCTCAAGTGCTTTGGACCACGGTTTTAGTTACGCTCTTAGCTGATTTCTAAAAAGCATTTTGTTACTGTTTTTCTGCCTGTATTAGGCACCTAGGTCAGCACGTGGGTTCAAGTTCCAGCTGCCAATCCCAACTGCATGACCTTGGGTAAATCTTGTGAGCTTTCTGCCTCAGTTTCCTCATCTATAAAAAGAGATATTAGTACCTAACTCTGGGGATTGTTGCGAGCTTTAAATGAAGTAATATCTGCAAAGTAGCTACCTCAATGCCTGGTACTCAGAGGCACTCATAAAAGCGGGTTCCTTTATCCTTCCTCCCTCACATTCCCACTCGTTTGCTACATAGCATTGTAGAAAATAAACAAAAAGAAGAGGTTCAAGGCTCTCTAGTACCATGTGTTCTGAAAGGAGATACATTTCACCAGTAAAAACCTCAGGCACACATTCCTTTTGTTTAAAGACTTCCAATGTTCGCTTTCACCCTTTCCTACTCTTCACTAGGAAAGAGAAAAGAGTGAAAGATGAACCGCAGAGCAAGTTGTGGAGAGTTGTGTATGACACTCATTGTGTTAGACTCGCCAAAATAAACAGACTTCTTTGAACAAAGAGATTATCTACAGTCTGCAAAGTGGAATCTTTTAACCTGACTTAAGCTGCAATGTATAAGAAAGAGACCAGCCAAGTGCTCTCTCCTTTAGAAGCACCGTGACAATTTAACTCAGCTGGTGTGGCTGGCATTCATCTCAAGGTCACGATAACATAGAAATCCCTTTCAGTTCACTACAGCCTTCTTGAACCTGCTCTGGGTGCCTCCCCTGTCCTAGATGCAGGTTGAGAGGGAAGGCCAGTAACTACAACTGGACTTGACAGTTTTATTACTGAACCCATTTTTTGTCCACAGTACAAATGTGAAGGTACATTCAGGAAGCAAAGCAGGGTGTTAAGAGACAAGGCCAGAAAACAGAATCATCAATTGTGGATGGGTACATGATGGGGTGCTGGATGGACGGAGTGGTCGGCATCAGCTGATCCAAAAGTGCCAGGCTGGGCCAGGCATAGAGCAGGAGCCAAGTGCCAACCCTGCCAAAAAAAAAAAAAAAGAGCAGATAGAAGAGGAACAGGAACCAGGAAATAGCTGAAGCTGAAAATCGTAGGACGAAAACAGGTTAAGGCCAGAACTCCATGTCTGCAGCTCCACTGAGAAATCCAGATACAAGTAACAGCAAGAATGAATTCCAGACAGAAGCCGAGGGCTGGTGCTGTTCCACCAGACCGGGACGCAGTGAGAGCAGGGGTGTCACCCGAGAGCACCGTTTGCAGGCCCGTAATTGGAACTACATAAATACTAGCTTTCCTTGCCATTGTCAAGACTGGCAGAAGTCCACGCGAGAACAAGACGAGGGAAACCGAAACCAGGAGATAGACTGAATTCAGAACACAACGTCTGAAAGTGAGCTTTGCTCAGTGAGTATTCTACCTGCCTCAAAACGCTGGGATTCGGTGCCTTTAGTCAGACACACCTATGACCTTCCTCTCGCACCTTTCTAATCCTGGTTTAGTTTCCTGTGGTTACCATAATAAATTATGACAAATTTGGTGGCTCAAAATAACAGAAATGTATTCTCACAGACCCAAAGGCCTGAAGTCCAAAATCAATATTGCTGGGTTGGAATCAAGGGCTCAGCAGGGCCATTCCCCCTCCAGAGGCTCGAGGAGAGAATGCTTCCCTGCTTCCTCCAGCTTCTGGTGGCCATTGGCATTTCACCTTCGTTGGTGGCTGCATCACTCCCGTCTTTGGCCCTGGGCTTCTCGTGTGTGTTTGGGGAGGTGGCGGGAGGAGAAATCTCCCTCAGCTTGTCTCTCACAGGGACACTTGCAGTAGCACTTAGGGCCTCCCTAGGGAATCCAGGATAACCTCTCCATTTCGAGATCCTCAACGTCATCACATCTGCCCTTTTTTTCTCATAGATTTGCTGGTCCTAGGCATTAGGACCTGATATCTTCAAGGAGGTATAATCCCACCCACCACAGGGCCTAATGCGACAGGATTCCAGTTTGCTTTCCCCAGAGTGATGTAGCAGGGGCAGGAGTGTCATGAGGAGGGGAGGAGAGCTGTCCCCGGCACAGAGGAAGGCAGCAGAGCAGGGCTTTGGGGGAGGCTGGCGGGAACCACATGGTGATAGGCAGAGAGGCATCAGTGAAGCCATGGAGCTGACTGTAGCATCTGGGCAGGGGAATGTGAATGGCCTCCAGGAACAAGCGTGAGTCACTTGGTCACCAAGTCGGGGGAAGGAAGAGACCAAGGCCTGGTTGATTGCACTGCTAGGGTTCAGAGCCATGGAGGACTGTTCTGGGAGCCTCAGACCTGAGAGCCTGTGCCCAATCTGCCTAAGCTGGGCCCAGCTGGGCCACAATAAATAGGAAGACACAGTCCCTGTCCTTGACAAGCTCATATCCTAGTGTGAAGGCAGGAATATCAAAAGTGCTCTATTAGTAATGCACATATAAATGTGGATCTGAGGGAACATGTGTAAAAGAACAGTTATTCTACCTGGAGCTAGAGAGTGATGGGTCTAGCAGCTTTCAAAGAGATGAGACATTGAGGTGGGTTTTAAAGTCCAAGAAGAAGTTTTCTAGGCAGAGGTGGTCAAAGTCCAGCTGAGGGATAAGGAGGCATGTGGGGTTGAGGAAAGCAGACGTGACATTGCATGTTTCACTTTGCTGTGAGGCAGGGGCTCCTTCTTCCCACCTTAACAGGCAGTTAAGCATTGCCCGGGGTGAATAATCAATGTGGAACTGCAGCCTAAAACAGATCTCCAAAACTGGAGTTAGAGGACATACGCTCAAATCATGGCTTTGCCATTGACTAGTTGAATGACCTTGGGCAAATCACTTACACCTTCTGAGTCCCGTTATCCTATCTGCAAAGTGAGGGTAGTAACATCTTTTTCAGAGGATTATTTTCAGAATTAAGTAATGCAAGGGAAATAGTCTGAAAATCTACATGCTCAAATAATTGTTAGTTTTCTTCCTTTTCGAGAGGTAAGGAAGTTTAGTGTGACAGATCACAACGGGGACAAATGCTCTTCCCACTGAAGGTGGTGCCAGGGTTATTGAATATCTTTATGGGTGTTAAAGGCGTCCCTACCTTACCAGAAACGAGACTTGTTTTTTCTCTCAACTGTATTTCCTTCCTTATTCTTCCCTCTTTCTATGTTCACAGAAAAATGCTGAGAAGGATCCTGCTCGGTTCTCTGCACATTAGTATCTCTTAATTTTGCCGATTTGAGAACACTGACTCCTAAAAAAGTCTCTGAATCGCAGTGGCATTAATAAATACACACACTCAGCCCCGAGGATCGACCGTCACACTCCTTCATCCCAACTTTCTGGAAGCAGAGCCAACACCCTCCACCACCAGGGAGGCCCTAAATGCAGTAGCAAGTGTCCCTGTGAGAGAGAAGCCGAGGGAGATTTCTCCTCCCGCCACTTCCCCGAACACACACGAGAAGCCCAGGGCCAAAGACGGGAGTGATGCAGCCACCAACAAAGGTGAAATGCCAATGGCCACCAGAAGCTGGAGGAAGCAGGGAAGCATTCTCTCCTCGAGCCTCTGGAGGGAGAATGGCCCTGCTGACCCCTTGATTCCAACCCAGCAATACTGATTTTGGACTTCAGGCCTTTGGGTCTGTGAGAATACATTTCTGTTCTTTTGAGCCACCAAGTTTGTGCCAATTTGTTATGGTGGCCACGAGAAACTAATAAGGGCCCCAAAGGGACTGACCTTGCTTTCCTAGTTTCTTTTGGCCTCCCTAGTTTAAAGACCATCTTCTCTGCCTCACTCCTCACTTTCGGCCCCTTCTCTAAGAACCTGAAACAATAACCACCATTTATTGAGTACCTGGTACATGTGAGGCCAGGGGCTTCACATGGCTACATCACTAATCCATGCAATAACCCTATGAGATGGGTATTGAGGCTGAAAGAAGTTAGGTAACTGGCCCAGGATCGCACAGTTAGAAAAAGGTAGAGGTGGAGTCTAAACCCAGTTGCTTCTAATTTCAAAGCCTGAGGCCACAGCCCTGGTGCCTCATTGCCCTGGCGGGGGCCTTCTCTAGTCGATTATCAGTTTTCCAGAAGCCTATTGGCATCTCATACACATAACAGCTGCTTATCATGTGTCAGGCATCGTGCTCAGTACTTTACATACATTTTTTACATTTTCATCATCAAAGCAACTCCATAAGGTAGGAACAATTATATTATTTTTCACCTTCAAGGAAACTACTGCCAGTGGTAGAAACAGCCTTGGGCCTTGGGGCTTCTTGGGGTCCTGCACCAGTGTCATTTCCTCTGATTCTCTCTGCCTCCCTCCATTTACACTAGTGCTCTGGGCTATAATTTGCCTTGGATGTACTTTGGGCTTCTGAAAGACTTCTGTGTTGTCCAAAGCCTGGAGGGCTTCCATCGAGTATATGTGTGGGGCTTGCTTGTTAGTTTCCAGAGAGTTCAAAACACCCACCATGCTGTAAAAATATTCCACTGCCCAGACATTCACAAACACCCTGCCCACATTTTCAAAAGTCTCTCTACCTAGTCCCATCCACACCCTTCTCTCCCTCCTCCTCATTAGAAAACTTGAGAGAACTACACTGCAAAATTGATATACTAAAAAAAAAATCTGCAAAATATAAATTATTATAGCATCGGTCATTATAACAACAATATAAAAATTGGGCAAAAAGAAAAATGCTAAGAATTTCACCAAATCATATATTGCTAGTAAAGTAAAAAAAAAAAAAAAAAAAAGTATCTTAACAGGGGTGGGTAGAAGGAAGAACGCCAGAGGAGAGAGAGAGCATGAGAGGAAAAGCAGGATTGTCCACATTTATAAACCTTGAATATCTACATGCATTTATTTAGAATCAGTGGTAATTGGCATGCTTTTGCATGAAATGTCGAACAACTTACTGGAAACAGCAAGCTATATAGCATGGCCGACAGACAGCAAACTGCCTCTGGTAGCAAATTAGAATTTCTTGGATCGTCTTGGCTCTTTTGGGGGTTTGGGAAGAAAGACGAGTCCAATAAAAGTGGAAAAGAACACTCTGTGGTTGTAAACAGAAGCAGAATAATGAAAAGAGAACAGGACCAGAAGCTCAAACCCTGGTTCCCATCTTAGCTTAGCTCTTCCCCCCGTTTGCTGTGACCTTAGATGAGGCATCTTCCTTCTCTGGGCTTCAATATTTTCCGTCTGCAGATAATTTCTATGAAGTCTTCAAACTTCATAATGATATCTTTCACCAATATAGAATCACAGGCATATTTTTTGTTTTCTTTTTGCTTTTCTTCTTCAAAGAGAATGAAGCAAGGAGATATGGTTGCTGCAGAAGACACATTTTATCCAGAGGACATAATCATACAGACATTTGGTTAAAAATCTGACAAGAATGTGTCTCACACCCAAATCCCAAGCTCAATAGAACTGCCCTCTCGATGCCAGCCGGAGTAGCCTTGCTAACGAGGAGGTCCGTGGAGGCCTCTGTCTGAACCTCTTTTATTGCAACACTCCCAGAAAACCAGCCCTGTCATTAAGCCTGCAAAGTAAACATCATCCTCTGGCAAAAGCCCAAGTTAGCAGTCACCCAAAGTCAACCTCACTCTTTTAAAGGGAGTGCTTTCACCATTCATCGCTCCTCCAGTCCCTGCTTTAAAACAGGAAAACAAACATGGGGCTCCCTTAGGAAATTATTCTGGCCTTTCTTCCAAAATCACTGAAGGCTGTGGGCAGGATTCGGAATTATTTTTCACTGGCTGGTCCAGACCACAGTATGTCCGGAGAGAGAAACAGACGGAGAGGCAGGCTTCTGGGGCTAGGGATAAGTAAAGGGCCTCTCTGCTGTGATTGTCACAGAGCTAACATTTCACCCGGAATCCAGAATTTAGACTTATCAATAAGCATTTCTTCCCCTAACCATTTATCATAGGTATACTAAATTTTTCTTCTATCATTTGTCCTTGTTAATTAAGATGCTGCTTCATTATTACGTTAAAGTTGCAATTTGTGTGTATGTCTTAAATCCCCACCTAGCTAGCAAATTCCTCAAAGGCAGAGGAAGTTCCAATTTTTTGGTTTCTAAGCCTAACAAGGTACCCAGCACAGAACTGAGGCAAGACAGGCAGTTCCCTTCTCCAGGAAATCGATAGCAGCTTTTCAATGCGCCTCAAAGCCCCTCTCCTACCAGTCCATCCCCAGCCATTTCTGTGACCCACAAAGCACTACTTTCTTCCCCGAGTCTGAGAAGACTAAGGAGAGCATGGAGAAAATTGTTATTAGGTTTCAGCATAGCCTGCACCAGTCTATACACCATCTTGGACTTTCTGAATAATGATGATGATGATAATAATAATAGTAATTACTATCATTTATTGAGTACTTATGATGTACAGGCATTGCTAAGTGCTTTATCTTGCAAATGCAATCCTCATGATAGCCGCATGAAATAGCTACTTTATCATCTCCATTTTACAGATGAAAAAACTAAGACTCAGGTACTCAGCTAAGAAATGACATTCAGATAAGGGCTGGCTAACGTGAATCCTGTATTTTAACATCTAAGATATACTGCTTCCTGAACCAGTTTGTGAATCCTTAAGAGCAGACATTCTAGCTTTTTCTTTTCTGTACTTCCACAGAGCCTATGGGAATCCTGAACTGACTGGTTGATGGGAAGTCTGTGCCCAGGTGGTCAAACACCAGAGACGAGAGTGAAAAAAGGATAGAGAGGGATTTTGCAAAGAGTTTGGAGAGCTGTTTAAAGTACAGGCTGATTTAGGGTGAGAGGGTTTGGGCACAAAGAGCCCCTCTAGGCAATACTCAGAAACCTCCAGAAAGCCAGAAAGGAAGTGGCCTTCTCATCTCTGAGGAAGACTCTCCAAGGAATAATGAGGCATCCAGATACTACAAGGGCACAGGGATGGCTCTGTGGGCCAAACCTAATTCAATGTACTTACCATTGAGAATCACTAAGAAGCCAGTGCTGCTCTTTGCAAGAAACTGTTGTCCTGTTGCCCTGGCTGACGTCCAATTCAGAAAATGCACAGTGTTCAACTGTCCTATACTTTGGGCAGTCTGCAGAATTTCCCTTCCTTTTCCTGCACTAAAGATATGAAGGATTGCAGACCCATTTTCCTAATGGCTTATATTTCAATATTTAATTTGTAAATAAGTTATCTGGAATTGAGAACACATTTTCCATAAGGAAACATGTTATTTAAAGAGGGGAGGATTTCAGGGAGGTCCCAAAGGGCTTATTTTACCTATTGTTCATAGTTTGGGGTCCAATGGTACATATCACCTGCAAATAACTAATGTTCGTAGAGGAAAATGCATCTCCAGTTCTAACTCAGCATGCCAGCACAGGATTCCCCCTAGACCTTGAAATACGGATTCCTGAAATGAGAAGGCTGGCAACTCTGTGGTACCTGATAGCTTTCTAACTAGGTTTAGAGAGGAGATCAGAGTTTGAGGGTAAAAGCTCATGCTAGCCTTTCAAGGAAGTCACATCTGCTAAAACAGAGTTTACCAACCCCCTGATATTTGTTGGCTCAGGATGGCACACAATAGGGTATAAATCACTCTCCTGACCTTTTTCAAAGCGTCTTAAAATTCGAAGGGATTTCCACCATACTCAGTCTGTTAAATCCCCGAAGCAAAAAGATCAAAACCCACCTTGTTCCAGCTCCATTCCAAGATCCTATCCTCCACCTATTATTCTCTGCTGAGCGACAGAGTGCCTCCAAGAAGTTTATTTATTTTTTTAAAATTCACTAGAATACCTAACACTTTTATTTAGCACTAACTTTATGCCAAAAACCTTACAATTTATTATGTTTTAACTTATTAAATTCTCACAACAATACTACATGTAAATTTATCATTAGCCTTAAATAGAATATGAGGAAACTGAGTTCTAGGGAGTTTTAAGGCGATTACATAACTTGCCTTAGATCACACAGCTAGTGTGTGAAAGAATCAGGATTCAAACCCCAGTCTGTCTTATACCCCAAGACTCCAGGCTATGAACTGCTAAGCTATATTTGTTTTTACAGGGAAAACAAAAAACAAAAAAAATATCAAAAAGCAAAGCTTAAACATAAGTATGTTTAAAATATGTATTTTTTCATTTAGTTGATAATCTTAAAAATTGATATAAGCATATTCTGAGTAATCGCCAGTCTAATTATAACTGAGTCCTGTCACACAATTTAATGGCTCCCTTTTGTGTTTGTTTATGATTGATTTCTGGCCAAGAGGAGGCCAAATACCATTACGGCACACTGAATGAAGGTTTTGCAGTAGATTGAGTAGAGACTAATCATGGGAGAATTGCTTGCTCATGCAATCACTCAGCAAGCACGTAGGCATGCCAAGCTCACAAGGATTTGCCTTGTAGGTACCATCTTCATAATGAAAACAGATGTATCACAAAGATCTCATCTTTGCACACCATGCTGACTACTCATTTTGAGAACTAGCTACTTGGCGATTAAACCTGCTTCAGTCCCCAGTGAGAATTGTTAAGAAATAACGTTTTTCTCCAAGCCTCCTCTTAGCTATTCTTCTTTCTCAGTGACTCAATGAGAAGCTATAAATATTCTCTAGAATCTTCTCATTTGCCTTGTTAAAAGAAGAAACTCTCAGAAACAAGAAGACAGAAACCTATCTTAGTTCAATCTTCCAATATGAGTAGCACATCAAACTTGGTTATGAAAAAGGAAGAATCACAAAGTTTGAGTTTATTACAACATTGGAAAAAGTGGTAGAGAAGGAAGCAGAGAAAAAGCAGCACAAAGGGGAAGCAGAAAATTAGATTATAGAAATAAATCCAAATATCGGTTATCGCAATAAATGTGAATGGATTAAACTGGCCTATTAAAAATACAGAAAATTTCAGATTAAAAAATATTAGAAATCCAGGTATACTTTTTATAAGAGAGTTACTAAACTGTAAGGATGCAGGACAGAATATAGAAGTATGAAAAAAGATAGAGCTGACAAATACTAACCCCAAAAAAGAAAAGGCTAATGTGGTTATTATTAATATCAGACAAATTAGTTTGAGATAAAGCAAGTCACTACATTTTGATAAAATGTAGGGAGATAAAACAGCTCCGAACTTACATGTACTTAAAATTCACATAGGAGAAATTATTTGAAATGGCCTTAAAGAATGAGTAGTTCACCAGATAGACAAGGGGAAAGGGCCAGAGAGAAGCGCATGCCAGACAGAGGAACGATCACACACCAAAAACCAGAAAAGTGAGCAAACAGCATGTACACAGGTCCAAAGCACTGAATAATTAATTACATTGGGAAAGAAAAATTAAAAATTTTAAATGGCAATGACTTCACAATCATGAAGCCTTAGTTCCCATGCCACTTTTAGGTACCAGAAAAAAGAACTGGACCAAGTTCCACTTCAGCATAGAAACAAAGCCACTGGAAAAAGAATACTACCTATGTGGGGGATGGGAGGAGCAAAAAGAGCTAGTGCTTTCATTTTCCTTGGCAAATCCTGCGTTGCAGATTTTAGAGTCCCAGAGTAATTCACTCTGGTTATGTCATTTTACCCTTGGATGATTGCACATCCTAAATAATCACATGACTAATACCCTTTGGCTGTCACCGAGAATTCTAAACAAGACCAGCAGTATTACTCACCCTCAGAATGCGAGCAAGCTGCCTTAGTTCTTCACGTTCATAATAACACTCTGACTTGTTACAAGTGATAAAAAGAGGGTAAGAAAAGAGAAAGAAAAACAAGCATGGAAACTGTTTCATATTAATGCCATGACCTAACACATCCATTTGATTTCAGTTGGCAAAGGAAACAGAAGATCTGGTTTGACAAAAAAGATCAAGGACAGTTGCACAACGGGGTTCTGAGTTGGGAACATCTTTTATATATTGTTAGTTTCTGTCATGACAGCTAATTCACTCAGTTATGAACAAAAAACCTTAGGGAGTAGCTAAAAAGTCTTGGGAAGTAATGTGCACCAAAAAATAAGGAACTGCTTTTCTAAATTTCAGACAATTTAGGTCCTTGAATTTGGACCCTTTTTTGCTGATATGTTTAACTAAGGAGTTACATGATACGCAATGGGAATTGGTAGTTATCCATTCATTTTTTATTTTGGTGGAGAAAACTGGAAACTGAGAAGGAGAGATTGGAGGAATCGGGGGAGGTGTTGTCTCTTTTTCTAGTTTCTTCAAAAAAAAAAATGTCCTTTTCTGCAAGTTAAGCCCAGTTTTTACTTTAATCATGGCAGAAAGCATTTTTCATATCGGAGTAAGTGGAGAACAGGTCTTGAACCCTGTGCTCTATTTTCTCTGCAGCTCTCCACACTTGTCCTTTGCCCTGGAAGGAGCTCTCTTTCCCTTTTATTTGCTCCTCCTTTTTTTGTTCATTCCTCTGTTCCTTTCTTGACCAGCACGGAATGGCAGAACTTATGCAGCCTAGAACTTTATGTAGAAGCTGCTTTATTCTAATAATTCTGCAAGTATTCATCAAGGGTCTGCCATGTGCCAGCACTGTTCTAGGTGCTGGGAACACAGCAGTGAACAAAGCAGAGAGAAGTCCCTTGTCATTGAGCTATATTTGAGGGTCATCATGGAAGATGTCTCAAAGGAAATGCTTTCTGAGCTGAGATCTGACCATTGGAAAGGAAAGTGCCCAGAGGAGGACACCTGGAAGAGTGTTCTAACCACAGGGAACAGCCCAATGCAAAGACTTTGAGAACAGCATCAGTTCTGTGCATTTCAGGAGAAGGAAAGAATTCGGTGAGCCATTCCTGGGGTTTAGTCACCCACGCATGAAAGCCACTTGTAGCTGCTAGGTCACTGGGCTGGAGCTATGTCAAGAAAGAAAGAAGTGCCCTCTGCCACATGTGAGAAGTTCAGATGATAAAAGGCCTTTAATTTCATTCCGAGCTACGGAGGGATGAGGGGTCTGTGGTTTTAGAAAACTAGTATGGTGGCCACGTGGCAATGACACAGAGCAGAAAGAGACTAGAGCCTGAAGAACAAACAGGGGAGGCCAATGCAACAGTCCAGGCTCCAAAGGCGGTGGCAGAGAGCAAGATAAAAATGAGGTCTCTCTAGGAAAGGAGGGATAGGGCACACTGCCTTCAAGAGAAAATCATCTTTTTGAATGAGGAAGAATGGGGACTGGAAACATGAAATAATTAGTTTAGGGCATTATACCCATGGAGTTCCAGAGTTTGAGTAGAAGCAGGAGAGAGAATCCTCTTTAGAGGTCTGAAGAGGGGGAGCGGAGAACTGGAGACTGGTGAATCAGAGAGGGAAGGTCAGATTTACAGAAGGGACCGGAGCTAACACAGAGACAGGTACTGACACAGTCACACACGCATGCAGCAGTAGTAGATGCCTTTTCAAATGTGCCATGTTGAAGGAAATGAGTTAAATGTATCATATATATAGAATTGTGTGTGTGTGTGTGTGTGTGTGTGTGTGTGTGTGTGTGTGAAGCAGGATGGCTAAGCCTCTTTTCGTAGACTGCATTTTCAACACCTTTTAAACCTTTGTTCCCTTTTAGTCAATGTAAAATTCACATGCCCTCTTTAAGTCATTTGAAATTTCTAAATAAGTATAGTAACAACTAAAAACAAAGCAAAGTGATTTCAGGATATGTTTTTATGTTGTTGTTGTTGTTGTTGTTGTTGTTACTTTATGTTTTCTATGTGTTTCTGTTTTCTCTGTCAATGCCCCCTCTGCCCAGATTTTGTTCTGTCCCTTTCTGATCTACAGACTGTCCGTGAGAACCCTGTGGAGTTGCCTGCTGCCTGACGTTGTAACCAGATCTGCATACCAGCCTTAGGCTGCATTCATTAACTCAAAATGGAAAGGAAAAAGGCAACAACTTTGTGGATTTTCAAAGCTAGTCTTTAAAAAGATGTAGATTTAGTCAAGTGAAGGAGAAGGATGCTGGGGTGAAAAGGGAACTTGCCTGGCTTCAGAAAGCAAAGCTAACCCCAGTGACTAAAAGTTCCAGAAAAAATTCAGATTAAAAAAGAAAAAGATCTCACTAAAGATCAGAACTTTCTGACAATGGAAGTAGAGAACACCTAGCACTGCAGGCGAGCTATGCTGTAAGGCAGCAGCCTGCCCTGAGTCTAAAGTCCCTTCCAATGCTTTTGCTCTATGAATTGGTTTATATCTAAACATCACGAGCATGGCACTAAGTGAGAGTGTTCACAAAGCCTTCTGTTCTCTCTCTCATCAGGAATAGCCAGTTAAAAGCAACTATCGACATCATTAGCCATTAGCAAAATCAAAACCACAATGAGATACCACTTCCTGCCTACTATAAAGTGGGATGGTTATCATAAAGACAGACAATAATAAGTGTTGGCAAGGATGCAGAGGAATTGGAACCCTCACACATGGCTGGTGGGAATGTAAAATGGTGCAGCGTCTTTGGAAAACGGTCTGGCAATTCTTTGAAAGTTAAACGTAGAGTTACCATATGACCCAGCAATTCTACTCCTAGCTATATACCCAAGAGAAATGAAAACATATGACCACACACACACTTGTACATGAATGTTCATAGTAGCATTATTCATAATAGCCAAAAAGTAGAAACAATTCCAATATCTATCAACTGATTAGTGGATAAGTAAAATGTGATATATCTATACAATGGACTTATTATTCAGCAACAAATAAGAAATGTTTTGACGCATACTACAACATGGATGAACCCTGAACACATTGTAAGTGAAAGAAACCAGTCACAAAAGACCACATATTGTATGATACCAATTATATCAAATGTCTATAATAAGCAAATCTATAGAAACAGAAAGCAGATTAGTGGTTGTCTGGAGCCCGAGAGGGGAAGGAGAAGGGACAGGGAGTTTGAGGGAAAATAAGGAGTGTCTGCTAATGGCTACACAGTTTCCTTTGGGGGTGATGAAAATATTTTTAAATTGATTGTGGTGATGGTAGCACAATTCTGTGAATAAATAAAAAAAAATTGATGTGTACACTTAAAATGGATAAAGTGTACAGTATGTGAATTATACTTCTATAAGACTGTTAACTAAGAAAGAAAGAAAGAAAGAGAAAGAAAGAAAGAAAGAGAAAGAAAGAAAGAGAAAGAAAGAAAGAGAGAGAAAGAAAGAGAGAGAAAGAAAGAGAGAGAGAGAGTAAGAACAAAGAAAGAAACAAAGAAAGAAAAGAAAGAAAGAAAGAAAGAGAGAGAGAAAGAAAGAGAAAGAAAGAAAGAGAAAGAAAGAGAAAGTTAGAGAGAAAGAAAGAAAGAAAGAAAGAAAGAAAAGAAAGAAAGAAAGAAAGAAAGAAAGAAAGAAAGAAAGAAAGAAAGAAAGAAAGAAAGAAAGAAAGACAGAAAGAAAGAAGAAAGAAGGAAAGAGCGAGGTAGGGAGGGAAGGAGGGATATTAAATGCATTCTGACACCTGTTCAGAAAGCAATTTGATTGATGGATCCCAATCAGTTTAGATTATCCTGGCTACACGTGGGGAGGTGGTGGGTGGGGGAGGGAGAAAGATAAATCGAGGGGGGATGGGGCGGGGAGAAAAGGAGAAGAAGAAGAAAAAAAGAACTACAGCAAAATGGGAAGTAAAATTTTAGCATAACCGCTACCTGTAATTTGCTAATTTAAAGGGGATCTTTACCATGTCAATATCTTCTTCTGAAATTTTGACGCCAGAATTTTGCCAAAACTTCTGAAATTTTGACATCAGAATTTTGCCAAAACTTCTAGGTAGTACCACCCTAAGACCTACGCAACAGAGACGCATGACCTGCCCCCATGTTTACCAGACACACTAAATTGATTAAAGGACACACGTGTGCCTCTGACTCTTGGGATCCAGCAATCCATGCTGGCCCAGTGCAGCCCATGACCCTAAACATTTCTTCTTGAGATAACATCATCCAGGACTCATGAAAACACTCGATACCTCTCTTGCCCTATGTCTTCAAAACAAGAGAAATTTTGTGGGTTGTGTTCTGCCAATATGAAAAATAAAGACTGCTTTGGAAAGATTTGAGCGGTGGAAGCTCAGAGATGAGAAAAGACAAACGAATTAAGATGTCAAATCCTTCTTCTCAAAGAGTATGACTGCAACAGATTCTTGCATAATGAAGTATTATTATCCAGGAATGCTGAGCATCCCTTTTCTGGCTTCGCATTGCATTCCATCTCATAGTCTGGGAGGTACTTGAGAATTAGATGGTATTCATAAGAGTTGCACAGAGTGACAGGATATTTTGCATAGCAAACAATTCTTACTACTTTTAAAATGTAAATATATAGATGTAGCTGCAGCATGCATGAACCATAATACTGATTCCTTAGATTGACAACTAGATTCTTTAGATTGACAACTAGATGGATATTAAACACTAGTACTGCAATAATTTAACTTTTTATAAATATTTTTAATAAAATTTAATTGGATCTCCAGAGTTAAATTTAAAAGTTCAGCTATATTTAAATAATTTTATTTCAAATGTTGTTTTCGTATATTATTTTTATTTTGCTTTTTAATTTTAATAGGTAATATAAATACTTTTAAAACAATAACTTTGTGAAAATATACAAAGTAATTATAATATAAAATTTATATTCACTTTAACTTACATTTTAATAAAAATATACTAGAATTTTAAACATTTTGAATAAAATCATACTTTATTTTTAATGTTATTTATTACTGTCAATTGAACCTAAATTATATGAAAATTTTTATTGTAACAACGTAATTTTTGCTAAAGTGAAGAAAATAAAATATTATGGAACAAATGAATAATTTATGAATTATTTATGTATTTTGTTAGTCATACAAAATGCCACTGGCTCACCCAAATATGTGCAATAATGATTAAATTCAGCCATCTCTGATATTTTGCTATACCTTTCATCATATAAAGACCATAGTTTTATCAATGTTTTTGGATTTTGTCATTGATTTGTCAAGATAGAAGGATAGAACACATTTTACTTAAAAATTTTTAGCTGTTTTTGTACTTTTTAATGTGCAGCCATAGGGTCTATGGACTTCTGTTTGTGCTTTTGCCTGGCCTGCTCCCAGGTGACCGGCTTCTAGGTTATCCCGGCACATTCAAGGGATGAGTTGGGGAGTTTGGGGCAAGGCCTGAATCTCTGTCTTCCCAAAAATAAAACTAAAAATTCCAGGAATTCCTTTGGGTAGTCATACTTCTCTGAGCAACCTTAAAATTCACCTAAGGAGGAAAATGAATCAAGCTCCTAAAACCTTGGAGATGGAGAAAGTTCATGAGTCTTTTCCTTTGGAGTGAAGGGGTCAAGTGGAGGAAGGAAGAGAGGAGAAGCAGCAAACCTAAGTCTCCAACCCAGTTCTGCAGGCCAAAGCAGAAAAGGGCCCCGCACACGAACGGGATGGAGGTGGCACTTCAGAGCCTCACGCTCCACTTCATTGAGACTCCTGTAGAGCAGAGAGATGGCCTCCCCCTCAGGACTTGACTGCTAGAGAGACACTGCTGTTTGGTGCCCCTGGCTGGAGCAACTACAAAGACATGCAGGTCAGGAAGATGGGGCAGGAGTAGGGTCAGAAGCTCTCTCAGGAACACCCAGAGCCTTGGGCCTGGGCCTTGCTAGCTCCAAGTCTTCTGTGCTAGTAAGAAAACCACATCCTCTTTAGGCCGCTGAAACATGACAGGTTCCCTTTTCTCCTTGCAGAAGCAGCCCTGAGCCAGGGAACTGAGTTTGGCAAGAAGAGCCAGGTCTGGCTTTTAGCCTCCAGTGGCCCCATTAGCTGGGCACCAAGCACAGCATGCACCTTGCACCACCACACATATAGCTCTGGCCTGGGCAGTGGCAGGCACACAAGAGCAGGGAAAGTGGCCTGACTTCTGGTGGAGGCGCACGAGAACAGTGATTCCAAAATTCCATTCCATGCATCCTAGGTTCTACCGAGGGGCTTCTGACTCCCATCCCTAAACGACACGTCAACTACAGCTCCCTGTCCCCTGATGTGTAGAGTAGTTTTAGTCTTATTTTGGTTTTTCTGGAAGAAGGGATTGTATGACTTAAAAAACAAACAAACCTTTTTTAAACTCCAGATCTAGACCAGATCTAGACCGTGTCTGGAAGCAATGAGAGAGGAGGGACAGTGCAGGGGGAAAGGGCGTGCTTTTCAGGGACGTCAATAGCCACTGGATTTTGACCCTGTAGCAATAGGTATGTTCCTCTCCGTGACCACACTGGGCACTTAGAATTTTTAAGTTACTTAGAATTTTTCAGGATGGGGAGTCTCTCTGTAAATCTAAATAACTAGGCTTTATTAAACCTTTTACAAGCCAAAGCAGACAAACAATATATCTACGTTTTAAACATCCACATCTGGATATTCTTCTAGGTAATGTACAACCAGCAAAGCAATCATGACATTACCTCATTTTCTTGACTAAATTTAGAAGCAAACAGAATATAAAATTAAATACAAAGGTCATAGGACAATGAATAATATGCCATGTGTGGTTAATTTTCTTGGTTCTAAAAAAAGTCATCCTAGCCTCTATATAAAAATTGTGTGTGCGGTTATTTCACTTTGAAATGTCATAGGGTTACTTGGTTTCAAAAAGAAAATGTAATACTGAAAGATATTTATGTAATACTGAAAGAAAACATTTCTCAACAGAATGTAAGGTTTAATTCTTTATAGCTTCCCTTTGTCCTGTGGCTGGCTTATAAATATGCAATGCACAATTCTTTGTGCTATTGAAATTGTGTTAACGGTATTTTTAGTCTTTTCGGGGGGAAAGAAAACAAAAAATTTAGATACGGGAAAGATAGAATTGTTTCCCAATAGCTACTAAAGCTGATGAACCATTATAATCATAAGGTAGATAAAATTACATTTAATCTTTTTCATAAGAGGATAACCTTGACTTTTCACTTCAAACAAGATGCTATTTTTATCTACCCTTAATACTTCAGACTTCAAAATCAAACATTTCTGAAATACTTGAATGAAAGTCACTTATCTGCCTAATTTTTATTTCTGCTGTAATTAAAGCAGAGGATGTAATTGTGAGTGAGCTCATTCTAATACTCCAATAAGACAAGATAAGCAAGCCATGTTGTTAATAGCAATGACGGAAGTGATAGCTCTGGGCAGTCTAGCAATTGTTTACCTGTGATTTAGGTGTTCACATTTAAAAAAAATAGATATACAGAGGTCAAGCTCACTTTTATTTTTGGGGGGCGTTTTTGCCCTGCCATGCCCTAGGAGATCAAAAGAGGACTTTCCTTCTAACCTTTTTTTCCCCCCGTTGCCCTAAGATTTACGTTCTTGCTTCTTCTGATTGGTTTGACAAACAATATTAGACTCTTTACTAAGTGTCTGACACTGTGGTATATGTTAAAAATTAAAAAAAAAAAAATGCAGTTTTCGAACACATGCTGGAGGATGCAGACTGGGCATTCTGTGGGATGTGTGCTCTGCTCCAGGCCTGCACAAGTTTCCTGGTCCAGTTCACGCCACAGGTTTTAAGTCCAGAGCATGGATAGTTTCTCCATCTGGATATTTCTTCAGGGTCCCTTCAAACTCTAAAAGGTATATGATTCTAGTTACTGACTCTAAGTTTCCTATTACTTCAGGTAAGGTGCTTTATGGCTCCACAGATACAGCTATAGTATAATGCTCATGCCAGAATCAGTCTTAGTCTCTTCCAGACTCCTCTTAATGTTTTCCTGATGTTACTAAGCCCCACATTTATATTTTACTCGTTGGGAGGAAGGGGTGTTGGTGTATGTTTTGAGAGTGTGGGACCCCTTTAATCCACCCTCATTTTGTGGAGAATGGTTTTGTTGTCTTCCTCAAGTTACTTGCATGCCACAGATTCAAATTCTGAAAGAATTTACTTGTCTTTGATGCCTTTGAAATAAATGCAAATCTGAGACACACGCCTCTCTTCTATTTCAGAAATGAGAGGGCTAAAAGTGGTTCTATTTTGTGATTTATTGGGTGGCTTCTTGCCAGTGAATGAGGCTGATCCCGGCCAGTCTCTCGGTTTGCATCATCCAAGCTCGTGGGGTTTGCTGATTCAGGAATCATTATTCTGTTCTTTATAGCTCTTCTGCTGGCCATTTCTAAATAAGCAGAACCATTTTCAGCTGGAGTTGTCAACTCATAGGTTTTGTTTGTTTGTTTTATTTTGTCTGAAGGGGTTTCGGGAAGACTCAGAGCAAGATGAGATGAACTGTAGGTTAGTGAACTTCAACTGGGGGTGAAGAAAGATAAGAGGTTTTTCAAACTACACAGTGTCCTCCCACCCATCCCTATGCGTTGAAGCGTTTGAGAATCTACAGTCAAAGTGATAATAGGAGATTTGGACCTGGAGCCCAAGCTCCATTTATATTTCTGTCAGCAATTCCCGAACTGCTCCATGATCCTGGTTCACCTGCTGGTCAATTACACTTATCTACTCATCTGCATATTTTGAGTTTAAATAAATAAAAATTTAAAGTGATTTAAATTCCAAAGAACGAAATATACAATGAAAAAGCTATCATGGAAAACATATATTTAGATGGTCTGCTATATACTTAACCCAAAACCAAAACAGTAAAGTTTGTTAAATCAGGTTATTTCAGTAAGTCTTGTTTCTCTGATCAAGGAAACAGACATTCAATTGTAGCTGGAGGATCCAGTTTCAAAATGATGTCCATTCATTCACTGGGGTGCAATTTAGGTGTGGCATTCAAATTCTTGGGCAGATCCCTTTATCTAGGTGAGTGGTAGACAGTTACAGACTCACAGAGAAGGGAATGTGTAGCTTGGAGACCCTTATGAGCTATCTCAGAGAGCCCTAGTTTTGGTACTTTCCACCAATTACCTGAGCTCATGTCATTCCTGGCCAAAGGCATTTGCTCCTTAGCTTCTCTAGGAAGTCTCATCTTGCCCTATTCCCCACTCCCCTCCACACACACACTTTAGTTCTGATAATCCTTCTATTCCCAAGTATTCCAGGAGGCAACAGCTCTTGTCCAGCCCTTCTGTTCTCTGTTATTCTCTTGGGTCTACCTGTTTCCTTGGGTAGCAAAGCCTAATGTGTTTATTATATATCCCTTAACGGAAAAAATTTCTCAACCTATGAACTATGGTACCTATGGCTCCTCTGTTGGAGCCTTGTGGGTTCTTGAGGATGCGTCCAGCTAGAATATACTCCTGGCCTTCGTCTTTCCCTCACTCAATATTCCTTCAGGAAGTCATGTGAGCTATGTGATTGGGGAACTTGAGAGATGGAACTGAGCTTAGATCAGCCTTTATATAACTTCTCAGAGCCATCCTACCCTAGGCAGCATAAATTCTTGTCCACTCTCTGCCATGCAGTGTGGGGCCAACTGTTCTAGAATTTATCTTGGGGTATACTCACACTAACCCAAGCTCATGGAGACTACTGTATAGCCAGAATTCAAATTTATTCCATTTTAATGATAAATGCAGCCAGCTAGCAGATAGGCCCTCATATCAGTGGATCAAGGCATTTGCTCTCTGTGGACAGTGAGCAAAGTTATTTGAATGCTGTAGAGTATGAAATCTGTGTAAGGTGAGTTAGGTAGATGATTTATCAAAGGATACTTTTGCCACAGAGACCTGAGAGCTCAAGTCCTTGGATTAAGGTCCCTTCTCCCCTGAACAGTATATGGGAAGGTGCTGTTAACTGCTGGCTTTTAAACTTAGGTTTTCCATGCTAGAGGCTGACAGCACCTCTGCCCACCACCTCTGCTCATCCAGGCTTTCACCAAACAATCGATTAGCTTTGCACTTATTAACAGTCTTATTCTGGTGCTTGTCATCTGAGATTATCCCTAGGTCACCTTGGCTGAAGTTATAGGTGTTTCCAAAGTTTTATCTATCATATTTATCTACCATTTTATCAGTTGTCTATCGATTGACTTCTTCAATTGACTTATCATGACCTTTGTGTATGCGTGTGTGT
The DNA here is from genome assembly GCF_902729225.1 of Pteropus medius. Lineage (NCBI taxonomy): Eukaryota > Metazoa > Chordata > Mammalia > Chiroptera > Pteropodidae > Pteropus > Pteropus medius. The sequence continues at coordinate 48,467,087 of NW_024349800.1, read as the reverse complement.
GTGTGTGTGTGTGTGTGTGTGTGTGTGTATTTAACTTACTCATTTAACTCTTAGAGGCAACCTCATTTCCTATTTCAAATTTTCTTTGGAAGAAACTTTACTATTACCCGTTTACTACCAATGAGGTATTTTTGAGCCCCTTGGAAAGAAAACCTTTAGTATAACTGTTTTTATCATACTTTGAAACTTAACTTCCTGAATTCAAGCTCTTAAGCAGTTTTGCCGATTTTATATTGTAATTACTTATGAGATTGAACTAATGAAGACAAATATCTAGTAAAGACTCTCAATGTAAATTACCTTTTTTTTTTAACCACTGTTTGATAGTCTTATGCAATAAACTCAACACATCTTTAAGATCTCTGATTTATTTCCAAATAAGGTGGATGAAAATATTTTACTCTTAAGCAATGAAATACCCAGTTGGAGGCCTCTGACAATTGACCCAGCCAAGGGTACCTATGGCTCCTCTGTAGGGAGGAAACATCTCAGATCAGGAACATATTTTCCCACTGTCTTCCTTTTTTTTCCTCCTCAAAAATCTTTCCTGTGGTAGAGATAGTTTGGGCACTGTATATAACAGCAGATAACAGTGAAAAATATGATATAATGAAAGATTCTTGACTTAATAGAGCTTACATTCTAGTTAAGTGAAACAGATTATAAAAATAAATAAGAAAAATATCAGCAATTGGTAAGTGCTATACGGGAAATAAAGCTGAATAATGTAATAGTGACTACTTGAGATGGGGTCATGAGATGATGTTTCAGCTGAGACCTGAATGACAAGAAGGAGCCAATCATAGGAAAAAGAGGGTAAAGAACATTGCAGGTAGAGGAGGCCAGAGACAAAGGTCCAAAAGGAGGAAAAGGCTTTTGGACCTGAGGTTTGCAGGTTCATAAACTCATTGCTCTCAGTTCATTCAGGAGAGAGCTGGCTCTGGGGAATTGATTCACATTAATCAGAGTTACAGTAGACTGATTAATAAAGTACAATGCCATTTATTCATTACCTATGACAGTTATAATTCCTGGCTGAAATTCATGTCTTATTGGTCAGCATATATTCTTCCTGGTGGGAAAATCTATTTAAGGAATCAAATTAAAGTCAGCAGGTTAAATGTTAAATGTGGAAGCTGAACAAATCAAGCTGGATGTTTCGAAGGGTTATTTGCATTAAGCAATATCAGCCTGATACAGTATTTTTTTCACCACAAGGACTTACAGTCCCAGATGAGCGAATGATCTACTACTCAGGGAAGGCCAGTGCTGGAAAAACATTGGCAAATTTTTACTCCAAGTCTCTCCTATTTCTAGGTCTGGGCGACCGTTTCACAGTGACCTAAAGTCCACCTGCAATAAATTTGCCTTGGGTATTTATTAGAAATGCATCTTTCTAGGCCCCATCCCACACTCTGAATCAGAATCTCTGGTCTTCAATTAGGAATATTAATTTTAACTAGTGTCCAGGGAAACTGTAAGCACACTAATGTTTTGGAAACCACTGCCAGCTGCTAAGCTATCTAACTTGAGACAAATTAGTTACTTACCTTCTCCAAGCCTCAGTTTATTTGTCTATAAAACAGGGATAATAATAGGATCAAATGAGTCAAGACATATAAAACCCTTAGAACAGTGTCTGGCACCTGGTAAGCCCTCAATACATGCTTGCTATTATTATTACCACCATTATTGTCATTCATCATCTTCATTGCCATCATTCAGCCCACCACATTCCTGTTTGCTCATAGATTTGATTTTTTTTTTTTAAATCTAGCAAAGCCAAGTTTATTAGTTACTGTAGTAAAGGAGACCACACACTTGACAGAGTCTCAGTAGCATCTTCCAGGTTGTTTTCCACTGGTGACATTTCAGAGTTTACACTTAAGAAAAAAGATAGTATTCTGGGCCATTTCCAAATCATGCAGCAGGATGGATTTATTTTGAGAAAGGTTTCTAATGGCACCTACAGTGTTTGACTTAAAGCTAACCTTTGATCTCAGAATTTGGTACATCTTTTCCCAGTCTTGAAAGTTGGGTTGCATCTTACATTGGGGGCTAAATGTTCCCTGTCTACAGACAACAGCAACATACCAACTTGTTTAAACTTATCTCCCTAAATGTTGTTACTTGTTTTGAATTACCGTTGAATTTATACCTTCCTTTAAAAAAATGAACAACAAAAATAAATTTAAAAATTTTTTTAATTTTAAAAATGAACAAAATGTAGAATAGAATTCTCTTGACTACTACAAGCTGAGTGATGGTGATTCTAATTAAATCAGGTGGAATCTTAGAGGTATCAATGCTGGTACATTTCAAAGCAGAATACCACATATCATGTTTTGCAACTTGTCAGGGTTTGTAAGTACAGTAGAACTTAGAACAGCAGCATTCTTATCAACTCTCTCTTCATCTGAATACTTTAGAGTGGATTGCAAACATTAATTAAGCTTCAAAACATCCCTGTAACACAGATAATTACACTAGTCATTCCTGCATTATGGGCACATTAAAGGCGGAAGAGGTTAAATGAAGTTAATTCTTTAGGTTAGGCTGATTTAGCAGCAAAACCACTCAGGGAACTTTTCATCATTGTAATCTGAATAGTTCTGCAACTGGTTTTCTTAAGCTTGACATTTAAAACTGAGTTAAAAATGAATATATTTTTACAAAAACAAAAATTAAGTCTAACCCAGTGAAGAATAAAGGAAGGTAAACCTGGGCTTAGCCAGAGTTTAGCTACTCTGGCTTCCTTTATGTCTAATCAGCTTCCCTGTGCTGGCCTCTCCCTTCTAATCATTATGGATTCTTGTCCTTCCCTCTCATTTCCACTTACCAGTAAATTGTGAGCCTATACTCTGCTGTTGGCCTGCAGTGAGTGGGGGTAACAGCCTGAGTTACAGATGACAAGTGTGGTTTAAACAGCCTGTTGAGAGAGAGCTATGCCTACGAGAACGCCTGGCTCCACCCATTTCACTCACCTATTGGTTTCTGCCAAATATAGCCCAGCTCCCAGGTCATCATCAGCTGGCAAGGTTCTGAACTATTTTTAGCTGGATCTAGAGCTCAGGGCACTAAATCTGGATAGGTAGCTGAGATTCATTTCTAGCTTTTAAAAATAATAAATTCTATTTTTCTCTCGTTACAATTAATCACGCCTTCACTTTAGACTTTTTGGAAAATATAACAGAAAAAAAGGTGAGAACATTCAGACCACATACCAAAAAGAGGATAAAGTTGCCTATAATACTCTTTATTGAGGTATAATATACACGGTAAAGCATTCTGATCTTAAACATATTTTTTAATATCTTATGGAATTACAACTGTGTGCTCATTTAACCAAAACCTAGATAACATAAAGAACTTTCCAACACTCCAGAATGTTTTCACTTGCCCCTTTCAGTCAATATCCGTATGCCCCAGAAGTAAATCCTAGTCTGACTTTTATCACTTTTGATTAGTTTTCAGTTTTTAAATTTCCTATAAATGGAATCATACCGTATGTACTCTTTACGTCTTCCTTTTTTCACTCATTATAATGTCTATGAGATTCATCCATGTTGTTGTTACATGTGGCAGTAAACTGGCTTTTCGGTTGTTTGTTTTTGCTGTGTAAACTTCCACCGCGTGAATACATAACAATTTATCAATTCTCCTGTTGGAAGATATTTAGCTTAATATTTTGGTTATTAAAAATAAAACTGTCATGAACATTTTGTCCGTGACTTCTAGTGGTCATATGCACTCATTTCTGTAAGGTATATATCTGGGAGTGGAATTGCTAAGTCACAGGGTATCTCAGAGCTGGCTTTCATAGATGTGTCAGTTTTCCCATTTTCCAGTTCACCAGCAAGGTGTGAAAGTTCCAATCTATATCTTCACCAACACTTGATAGTTTGGTCTTTTTAATTCTAGCCATTCTTAAGAGTGTGAATTGGTATCTCATTGTGGTTTTCATTTGCATTTCCCTGGGGATTAATGATGTTGAGCACTTTTTCAAACACTCCTTTGACATTTGGAAATCCTCTTCTGTGAAATGCTGTTTCAAATATTTTGCCAATTTTTTAAATTGGGTTGTTTGCTTTTTTCTTATTGGTTTACAAGATTCAAATTCTTTGTCACATATATATATTCTCTCAGTCTGTGACTTGCCCTTTCACAAAACTTCTTAATTTTAATGAAGTCCAATTTATGAATCTTTCCTTTTATGGTTAAATTTTTTATGTCTGTTTTTCTCTCTTTTGATTTCTTTCTTACCACTCTCAAACATTCATCAACACACACACACACGCAACAATATGTAGTCAGAAGAAAGTGTTAAACAAATGTTTTTTCTCATACTCTAATTTAAGTATTAAATTTACATGTCTCATAGCTCAAGCAAATCCTATTCCATACAAGAATATGAGATATTAAAAAAAAAAAACTAGAAAACATTCTATTCATCTCAGCTGCAGCAAAAAATTGCTTTTAGCTATTAAAAAATGATTATTTTTGTGGCATTAAGTCAGTCAGATTGTTGGACCCCCAGATTCCTCATCTATAAAAAGAATAAAAGCCATGATACTAAAGTTCCTCTAAGCTCTAATGTCCTACTATTTTACTTAATGGATGTAATTGGTAGAGACAAAATAGATGGATTAAAATAAACGAAATACATCAGAACATAAAAAACATATTTAAAGGAAAACACAGAATGAAGAAAAATACATGTTCTAAATATAAACAATAAGATTGTCCATTCTAAAATATACTGATAGAAATTGATAGAAATATATAGATTCAAATACGTATGGTCAACGTCCATTTATATTCCATAAGCAATCAAGGAAAATAAGCCAAAAGTTTGCACATTTGATTATAAATACAGTAAATCACCATCGGGGAAAAAAAAGGAGATGCTCATTAAAAATGCAAATTAAAGTGATGTTAATGTATCACTACCCACCTTCCCCTGGCTGTAGTTGAGAATGACCCCTCCCCTCCTACCCTCTCATTCCTGAAAACTGCCCCACTGAGAAATCGCCCACATTCTACCCATCCCTGTGAGTTAACTGTTGTGATTAACTATCCGTGCCAGGAAAGCAGGCTGCAGCTACTGACCCAGCCCCCCATTCACTTCCTCTCATAAGAGTGTCCCAGAGCTGGTCTACTAACTAGCACCAACCTCTAAGTCATGCTGCCTGGTTTTTCCAGCTGGGGCTGGAACTGGAATCAGACTGACCTGGTGACAAGAGGAAAGCCAAAGCCTGTGAGCCTTCATTCCCACATTTATAAAAGGGAAAATCCTTTTTTCACAGGCTTTTCAGGAGGATTAAATATGATAATGTCAGTGAAAATGTCTAGCACATGGGTACACTTAGGAAGCCCCAGCCAGAAGCCTTCTTCCCGACAAAGGAGCCCTTCCCGTCACCTGGCCGTTGGAACACTGGCTCTCCGAGCCAGTTTAGGGTCTGTCTTAATAGAAACATCGTTACTAGAACTACCCCAATATTACCAGGGTTTGGGATTGCTCACTCTTATTTTTGGGTGCTTTGTTCAAACCTGGACTGGAATACAAGGGGCCATAGAAACCTATTTTTAGCAACTAGAAAATTGTACTTTAAGTTGGTGGTACTGTTAAAAACGCATTGAGGCTAACAGGAAACTGTTGTGCTGATCATTGACCAGGCTGTCCTGGAAGACCCGAGGATGGAAAGTCGGATGAGGCTGAGCATGGGGGCACACAGTGTTCTAAAGGATTCTCGCACAGGGAGGAGAAGGGCTGAAAACTGTACATTCTTAAGCAGTGTGATAGCTTTCAAATACACATATACATACATATATATGTATGTGTATATATATATCAAATATAAATATATTTCTAATATAAATAAATAAATTATGTATATATATATATATATATATATATAGAGAGAGAGAGAGAGAGAGAGAGAGAGAGAGAGAGAGAGAGAAAGGGAGAGAGAGAGAGAGGGTGTGGGGGGCAGAGATCTGGGCTGAGAATTCCAGATTCAAGTATAAGTTTTGCTGTTAAGTCAATGCAATTTAACTTTCCTGCATCTCAACTTCCTCAACTGCACAGTGAGTGAGATTAAAAGTAAATTTATCTTTTTAAAGAAAGTTCCCAACACATATGTTCACTCCCTTTTTTCCTTCTGCCCTTATATTCCTTATCTTTTGGTTTGGAGCCAATTCCTTCCTGGCAACCAAACCTCCAGACACCACAAACTGTCTTCAGCCCACTCCCCTTATTGAATCCAAGGTAAAGAACAATTTTCTAGTTGCTCCCTTACTCTCCAAGCTGCCAGCCCAGCCTTTGTCTAATATTTAGGGCCAGGGTACCTGTCAATTAGAACTAGAATTGTATCCAGGCCTATTGCTCAGGGTAGTGGAAAACACTAATAAATGTTTTACACCACGCCAAATTAGAATCCTCGATGGCTTTTTCTCATAAACATTGTTATAATTGGTGGTTAAAGTACATATTGCCATGGATACCTTCTACGGTTACATTTAAGATTAAATTGATTTTGCGGACTGATTTGGGAATTTAACCATCATTTGTACCATGGTTTCTGTGGGAAAATATATTCTGTGTTCCAAACAATTGACCTTTTGGAGTTGATCCAGTTCTCAAGTTGGGGACGGCCTGTACAATATTATGTTAGATTTTGGGTTTCATTTGTGTTTCCCAGAATCAAAGACTTGTTAGAGCTGGAAGAAACTTTGGAAATCACTTATTAATGGACTAATTTTGTAGGTAATGAAGCCTAGGTTCAGAAAGACAGAGAGATTTATCTTTGGTCTCCTACCTCCAAGCCAATGCTTTTCCCACTACCTAAATCATTTTGTGGTCATTTCCCCACATAGTGATTAAACCACTTAAAAGTTGGGAAGATCACCTCTTCCTCATTACAGAATCGAACATACAAAATGTTTCATAAATACTTAGTTGGTTCATTATTCACTTTGTTTTCAAGGTCTATTCACTGTAAAATTTCCTTAAATAACAAGTATCATTGAGACATTTCAATTAAGAATTTATAACAGACTGGATTTGGTTTAAATCAAGATTTGAATAATAATTCGTAAATATTCTATTCAACCAGTGTTTCCTACATAAACGGACCTATCAGTTGCATGTCATTCCAATAAATATTTTCACAGCTCACAAACACATTTGATTTTAGTTTTAAGAGATACATGCCATTAATTTCAACGGGGTCTTAGGGGAGAGCTACTCATTTTGTAACTGCATTAGAAAACTGAATAATGCTGTTTCTTTTATTTGCCAAAACCAATTGAAACAGATTTGTGAAACTATTCAGAAGTAAACCTCAAATTGAAAAGGTGCCTCATACACAATTTGGATATACTATATGAGGAGAGCAACCATCATTAGAAACAAAATCTTTAAATTGTTTTCTTTGAAACAAATTTTCACATTTTGTATACTTTTCTTCACCAAAATAAAAAACACATTTAGTTACTTCTTGGTATCTTGTTTGAATGAGCAGGATGGGAGAGCACTAATATTGAAACAATCTCATATATGTAAATGACATGGTTTTATTGTAACAAACTAGGAATGACCTAAATAGACAGCTGGCCCTGTAATCTAATTACAAGAAAAAGAAGGGCCATGGATCAACTCTTCAAAAATTTAATAGTCATCCTTTGTGGTAGCTGCCCATCCAACTTTAATTGCCTTATACTTAACAGTTCTATATAGCCAGTTAACTCCTTCAATCAATAGGCATTTATTTCGCAATCATTTTATCTTGAAGGATATACTAAAGAGTTAGTTTAAGAGATGATGCTCCACTGAGAGTTTGTGTGTGTGTTGGGAGGTCAAAAGTGTGTGTGTTGGTAAGGGGAGGAGGGAGGGGTTGTGTAATTGGCTAAGGGCAGAGAAAGAGGCTTTTGGTTATATCTGGCTTTATAATTTTGGGGGGGCTAAAATTACAGCTTTATAATTTGGGGAGCAAGAATAACTGAGGACATGCCTTATAACTTAGCTGATAACTTTGATGCTTGATTATTCTTTCATATGTGCATTGAAATGAAACCAAAACTAAATCTTAAGGAAAGATTTTGTCCCTGCCTAAGTGTACCACTTAGGCCTGGCTCTGTACTGAGAGGGGTGGCCTCCTATGGTGCATGTGTCCTGGTTTCTCAATATGTCTGAAATGAGCTGACCACAAAAGCCAAAGATATTTGATATATAGAATCGTTGCCCTCAAGGTATATCTAGTAAAATTTACAACTTAACTGCTACTTAAGACTTATTAAAGATTTGACTAAGAGGAATCATATTTACTGAAAGACAGCCCAATAACTATCCATTCATTCATTTATAAGCTATCATGGATTAGTCAGGGCAGCAAAGAGCTGTATATCACTATCACAACCTCCATATTTTGCATCTAAACCTACTCACTTTCACATTATACTGGCCATTGGCCAATATTGAGAGGCATATAAAACATCCCTAGGAAAGCCTGTGTGTGCTGTGTTTACAAACATAACTTATGAGACCACTGTTCACTGTGTTCCAAAGTGCCTTGAGGACAATCCATAGGAAAATTTCTCTGGTCTCAGCACAGTGATGGTTGGGGTCCTCCGAGCATTGGTCTTCCTTTATCTAATGGGCACTGGTGTGTTCCAGGCATTTCTTGTAAGTACAAATAAAATTATGATTTTATTAAGACCCAAAATCATGATTTCCCAAGCCTCTTGCAATTAGGACATCCAATTCCCCTCCACAGACATTTCTGGAATTACCCAAGGATACTGACATGCATGATTCAAGTCCCCCTCAGCTCAGTGCTGTGCTAGTAAATGTGGAACCACCAGCTCTCTGGAGGAAAAAGCTATACATTTGTAGCATTTGCTAATTTTCTTGGTGTAAATACTCCCACCATGGTCAAAATGATGTCACTGAATATGAGGCTGGAAAGAGATGTATAAGTAGCACATCATTATACAGTATTTACACCATACAGATACAACAGATGTGAACAACCTCTCTCACGGCCTCCAATCTTTTTGGCACCAGGGACCGGTGCTCCTATGAGAATCTAATGCCTGATGATCTGAGGTGGAGCTGAGGCGGTGATGCTAGCGCCAGATCCCTTTTCTAAGTCTTACCATATGTCCAAAAAAGAGTGGGAGGTAGTTTCCTACATGCCTACAATCAGAACCACTACTTGCCAGTCCCCTGCTCCAAAGTCTGCTAATCTCCAGGTTTGGGTGCTCCAAAGGGCTGCTGCCCACCACCGTGCCTGGTCCAACCAATGTCTCCTACCCCACTGTCAGCCTTCTCATGTGTCTGCTTCCAAGCTGCTGGCTTCCCTGATGACCTCTACTCTGCCCATTGGCCACTACTTACACTTAGGCCAAGAACCTCCTCAGTGGGGCTTGTCAGTATCTGCCAAGCGGGGCTTCTCTCTCCTTTGTACCCACCTACTCTTGAACCTTATGATGGCTCTGATAGCCTCTATTGCTGCTGCTACCTGCAGCATTGTCTTCTCCAGCCTCCAGATCTCCACTTCTTACCTCTTCTTCTGTCCTCAATTTCTCATCCATGTTATAAAGTCCAAATAAACTTTGAAAACTGAGTTTCACATAAATGTGACACCAAAATTCAGTTAACGAAGTAGGATAAAATAAAAAAGAAGTATGATCCGTTTCATAAAAAGAAGTATATATACATACATATGTGTGTATGTGTGTATATATATTCCCCCACATTTCTCCAGAATATATACGTATCTACCTCAGGGCTAGTATAAGGATTGAGATAACACAGGTGTAACATTTAAAACAGTGTCAGAGCATGTACAGGTATCTCAATAAATGTTGCTATTATTAATGATACATAGTGGAGAAGCACTGCCTTGAGCTTAGGATAGCATCTTGTGTGAATTTCTGGACAAAGTCGGAGGAATGAATAAAAGACCTGTGGTCTGACCACCTCCTAGAACAGGCCAGAAACTCTGGCTTGTCCAGATCCTTTGCGTGGCTACTCTTCCTCCTGCCTTTCCAGAGGCAGAATTAACATAGTGGAAAGAAGAGATGGGCAACCAACCTTCTGAGCTTTTGTTTCTTTGTCCCTCTCTTTCACGTGCAAGATATTTGGTGAGTTTACCTTGGAGGTCACAGTCGAGTGTAGCAGATAAATGCACGAACAAATTACAAGGTAGATGAGTAAGCAATATAATGGAGGTGTGAACACAAAAGCACTGTGGAAAAATAGGATCCACAGAGCGGATGGAAATATAAGATAGGTGAAAGCGTTATACAGAAAGGAGAGAGCAGTACCCATGTAAAACATTATTGTTGCTGATCTGGGGTCCGCTGTAACTTGTCATCCAGGAACGCTTGGGCAACTAGTCTCGTGGAAAGATAGCCTATGAAACCCTTTATTAACGATGTCACAGTTTTCCAGCAGAGCAACCCCTTCTTGCTTCCAAACACACAAACCCCAGTTTCGAACATGGGCAATGCAGTCCGCGTTTCCCGGTTCACAGAAAGAAGCATTACTTGCAAAACCAGGGAATGAAGCCAAGAAAAGACAAGCGAGGCGGGAGGGGCACCGCTCTGTCTGCGGAGCGCCGGAGCCCGAGCAGCTGGCAAGCGGGAAGGTCAGCGCTGCCTACGCTCGCTCTGCGTAATGGGAGCTCCTTCGGCGCAGCCAACCCCGGGCGCCTTCGGGGCGCCTGCGCTGCCCGGGCGATGGCGCGCAGGGGAAGTGGCCAGAGACGGCGACGCACCTGCGCGAAGGCTGCTGCGGCGGCGGCGGGAGAAGCGCGTCCAGTGCGGTTGCGCGAAGGCCGGGCCGGCGAGGGGCGGCCGCGAGGCAGCGCGCCGTGCGCCTGCGCGGGGGCTGCGTGGCGCGGGGGCGCGGCCGGGCTGTGCGGAGCGAGTGGCGCTGCGGGTGGGGCTGTCGGCGGCGCTGGTGAGTTTTGCGGCGTTGGGCGGTGCCGAGGCGGAGGCGGAGGAGGAGGTGGCGGCGGCGGCCGAGTCTGACGCGGCCCTGTTCGTGGGGGCTCCGCTCGCCTGTTTATTTATTTATTTATCGCGTGTGCCTCCGAGCGCGCGCGCTCCGCCACTTGCAGGGGAGGGGGTGGGGGGAGGGTCCCAGGGAAAAGGGGGCGCTGGAACCCGGGCCGAACCGCCGCGTGACGTGTAGGTGAGGGAGCGCCGAGCCGTCGCCGCAGCCTCCGCCGCCGAGAAGCCCTTGTTCCCGCTGCCGGGAAGGAGCGTCTGGTGCCGACAAGATGGCGGACGGGGAGCTGAACGTGGACAGTCTCATCACCCGACTGCTGGAGGGTGAGTGCGGGGCCCGGGCGACACGGCGGGGTGGGGGGGCTCCTCCCTGAGTCCTCATTCCCCTCCCTCCGCCGCCGAAACCCGGAGGGTCCCCGCTTCCCGCCCCGAGGCGGCCGCGGCGGAGGGGACGGAGAGGCCCGTTGGCCGGGGGGGAGCAGCCTCCGAGAACACGACCCGGGGGAGGCAGGGCGACAGGGGCTGTCTCTGCGTCGGCCTGGCGGGGCACGGCCAGCAGTGTCCCCGCGGAACTTCGGGGACTGGCACGGCGACGCGCCGGTGGAGGGTGCGGACGGCCCCAGGGCTGCTGGGTGACCCTTCCCAAGGAGGGTGCCGGGATGCGTGCTCCTGTGCATTGTATGTCCATGGAACGTGCATTTCTTCTCTGTTCTCTTTGTGCATTGCCCTTGGCTGCCTCCGATTCTCGTTCGGGGAGTGCAATTTATAAAAACCTTCTTGAGACGATTGCTTGATCCGTTCTGCATTTTTATACGATGCCGTAGAACGAACTCTCGGGAGAGGATAACAGCGGGAGTCAAGTACCTCCCATTTATTATTTTGCTTAAAGAAGAGTAAAGAGTCTTTGATCTAGTCGAAAACGCACTCAAGAAATATGGAATATGTAGATACGCTTGCTGAAGGGGTTGGCTTTCGGGTTTGAGAATTTAACAGGTTTGAACAGGATTTAATTTCTGGTGAAAGTTAGAAAAGGCCTATTGTAAAGCCTCTCCTGTGTTTTAAAAGTCTTAGCAGCTTTTGAAGTTTCCGGACCCTTATGTTGTTATTGAAGAGTTTTATGTTGGGCTGGGGGGTTGAGGAAAAGGGAGGAGATGGAGAGGCGAAGATATTATTCATAGTTAATCGCAGTCTCTTAGTGAATCCCTTTACCCTAAAAGTTGCATCATCACGAATTGCCTTGTGAGTGTGTAGGGGGAAAAGCCTTTCAGCAAAATTTAGAGTCCTTTCTGCTAGAAACAGTCCAAAGATTGCATATGCACTGTTTGCTTTCGAATTACCTGAAGGTAATTGTTTGATACAGTGAAGCAGTATGTACTTACCTTTGGAAAATCATCGAAGAGAGTTTGGGGGGATGGGGGAGCGCTAGTTCCTTTTTTTTTTTTTTAATCCAGTGTCGATATCACATCAGTTCTGTGTACCCGTTGTGTAACTACAGTATCTTTGCTCCAGATGTGAAAAAGCCTTGCAGCCGTCATAAGACTGAATAAAAAAGCAAAATTTTACCAGGAACTCTTATTTACCTTTTCCTTTACTACCAAATTATTCCTTGGAGGCCCCCTGGTGCCTGCAGTCAGTGTTCACTGCTTAAGACTTTGGACTTTTAACAGATGTGAACATCTTGTTGGGCCTTAGAGACATTTGTTTTGGGGAAAAAAAAAAAAATTTGTATTTTGTAATTCTGTGTTCTAAGAGGGAAATATAGCTATCTAAAAATTTTAGTATCTTGTTAACTTTGGGGGAAGTTTAGGTTTACCACCGTTTTTATACATTTTAAACTTAGCTTGTAAACAAATATTTTAAAATCTGATGTTTGTATCTCAACTTCTTTTTTATCTTCCTTATATTTATATATTTATTTACTATATACAGCATAAAACAGTAGACTTTAAAGTGTTTGATTTGAAACCTTTTGAGTCAAATGCACCTTTTTATGATTATAGATACTTAAGAATCTTCACTCATGGATTATTCAAGGTTATTGGTAAAAAGACGTGGTGTAAAAAATAGGATAAGTGAGTGATTCCATTTGTTTTTGTGAATTCAAATGTTTGGTTCTGGTTTTGAATGGTGATTTTTACTTTTATTGGTGAGAATTCTAGTCTAGACCTTTTCCCCTTTTAAATTAGCAAACATTTATTGACCTGCTTTGTGCCAGTCACCAAGAATCCGATGATAAGAGACAGTCTCTTCACTCAAGGAGCTTCCAGTACAAACAAGTGATTTTGGGGCTTTTTAGCCTCCTGTCTGTTCATATATGTTCAACATACTCCCATCAGTAGAGTTTCATTACTTCTTAATCTTGGGAAATATATTTAGTTTGACAGTGCCTCCCTGGGATTCTTAAATTCTCCAGGCTCTTCCTCTCCTTTCCCCTTCCAAAACATACACCTATTAAAAGACATCAAAAACAGGTTTGGATTTTCTAATAAGTAATTATTTTTAGTCTTCAAATAAAAATTTTTCTCTCTGCCTTCATTTTCAATGATGTTACATGCTAGTTAAATTTAACTCAACATCAAGTGTTGGTGTTTTGTAAAAGCTGCCTAGCAGAATGGCTAGAGTTAGATTTTTTTTTCTTTTTAGTATTAAATGAACATACAAGTTAAAATTGGTCACAATTTCTCTACATTGGGGTGGGAGGAATTAGCAATACTTGATCTCATTTTGAAATGTTGGCGTTCCAGAATATTCTTGATTTTTTTTTATCATATTGCCAATTATAACACTTTTAGTAACTACATTTTATGAAGTTTGCTTTATGTTTTTCTTTTTTAGGTGGGTATATCATTGATGCCATATTTACAAAGTGCCTAGAACATTTTTAAAAATTCTATTTAATGCCAAACAGTATACTGGCTTGTTTGGATAGTACATATTCCTTCAGCATACTTTCTTAGGTTAAGTTTTACTTAAGAGCTGTAAGCCAAAGGTGTCTGCCACTCTTATACCCTGTAGTGTGGATTATCATAGTACTCTTGACTGTTTAAATCGAAGCTAGTTCCTATGGTATCCTGGAAGATCCAGTAAGAGCTTTTTACTTTGATAGCAGTAGGTCCAGAAGGAGTTAGGATGGCAGTGGGAGGGAGTACAACAGAAATTGCCTGGAACTTTATTCAAAGTATAAATGTTGAGTTTATTTTGGAGGAGGTGAAATGAGATGAGTAGAATCTGATGTTTTTGGAATGAGGATAAGTATGGAAAACTGCCTCCCACTTCGAAGGGGCTGTACCGGTTGTTAATAACATGCCTATTATATATCATATTTGATTATATCATGTATGTTTATCATGTGTAAAACTGGGATTTGCTTTTTTTCTGATTATAAACATAAGCATTCTTATAGAAAATTTGTGAAACAAGTATAAGTGGAAAAAAATAAACACAGTTCCCCCCATAATTCCACAATCCAGAGGTAACTCGTTGAAATTTTGATATATTTTTGTTTATATATTTTACACAATTAGAATATAATTTATATAGCTTGATGGATTAATTTTGCAAGTATAACATTGTGAACATTTTTCCTTGTCACTGAAATATCTTCAGAAATAACTCAAAAGCTATTTGCTGAGTTATAGAAAAGTTTATTCTTAGTTTTTTTCTTTTACTTTGCTATAAAGCTAAGGTCGAATATTTGAATATTATAGCATGAATTGTAGAATATTAGCACTGTATATACTTCCAATGGCAGAATATGATTGCATTTATATTTTTGGCCCACTAATGGCTTTATGAAAATTTTGGGACGTTTGTGTTCTTGTTTTGTTTTTTAGTCCATTTTTCACTTTATCTCAACTTGTCAGATGTCTGAATTTGTGGAACTGCTGTGATCATTTAGTGTACATCTCCCCTTTCTTGTGGATCATGTACTCTTAAAATGTACTTAGGTTGACAGACTAAGCAAAAAGGAAGTTTTCCTCTGGTGTGTCCTTTTGAAGTTTAAAAAGAATTGATTTGAAAAACAAAATAGGTTAATGAAACTCCCCTTTTTAAATAAGTTTTATTCCAATACAATTCACATACCATGCAGTTCCCCTACTTGAAGGGTACAGTTCAGTGATTTTTATATATTCACAGCTGTACAACCATCAGCACAGTCAACTTTAGAATGTTTTCACCACCCTCAAACACAAACTACCCTGTTCCTATTTAGCCAACACTCCCTTTTTTTATTCACCCATCCCCCTGCCCAGCACTAGGCAACCACTAATTTATTTTCTGTCTCTGTGTATTTTGCCTATTATGGACATTTCCTATAAATGAAATCATACAACATGTGTTCCCTTCTGATTGGTTTCTTTTAATATTTTTAAAGTTTATCCATGTTGTAGCATGTGTTAATATTTCATTCCTTTTGTGGCTGAATAATATTTCATTGTATAAATATTTATCCATTCATCATTTGAGTTGTTTCCCCTTTTTGGCTATCGTGACTAGTACTGCTGTGAACATTCATTTACAAGTTTTTGTGCAGGCATATTTTCAGTTCCCTTGGGAATATAGCTAGCGGGGGAATTGCTGGGTTGTATGGTAATTCTACATTTAACCTTTTGAGGAACTGCCAGACTGATTAAAATCTTTTTTCTGATTAAATTGTTTAATTATGACCCAACAGTCTAAAAGTTCAGCAGTTTGAAGGAAGTGCTAGTTGCTCCTGGCAACCTCACAGTCTGCCGGGAAAGTGTGTAGATCCCAAGGCAGGCCTGTTAGAAAGTAAGTTGGGGAGTAGAGGCGATCATCAGACAGATATTTTCTCTCTCCTCTTGCTTCAGAAGCTAGAGGAGGCATAAAGGTGGTACATTTTTAACTGACTCAGCGATAGGTTTGTTTTCCCATTAATGAGTTCCAGCAGGTGGGGGAAACTATCAGTTTGAAGTAACCCACAAGTGTTTCTATTTTGTTATTTAAATGCATATCCGGAGCTTTTCTGGTAAATATTTAGATCTAAGATTAGGATTCATCGGGATTTAGAAATCTATTTACATTTGAGTCTAGAGACAGGATTATATTAAGATTTAGGATTAGTGAGGAAAACAGTAAATTGTATCTAGTAGGTTTTTTTCTCTGCTATCTTATTCTCTATATTTATTGTTTAACAGAGGATCCATTCCAATAGCAGGCATCTCAAACAACTTTAACAGGTAAAATAAAGTAGATGCATAAGAAGGTCAGGATATTGAGAGATAATAACTAAAGTGTCATTAAGAGTTCCTGAAACAAATGTTATCCTGGAAGTTTTGGGATGGAAGGATAAGAGGAGAAATGGTTTATAAATGTCACTAGGCTTAGCAGTGGTGTGGTGGGAGAGGATAGGGATTCTCAATCCAATCTTCTGAGATTTAATTTTGCATAGATACAAATTTACACCCTCAGGCAGCAGTCACTGCTCCTTCGGCAGCTGTAAATAGCCATTTCAAGTCTTATTCTTCCTAGCAAAATAGAGGGTCAGAGAAGATAGGAGAAAGAGATCAAGGTCACAACTCTTCTTTCTTGTCTTGTACACCTTCCCCTAAGATTGAATTAGATTACCTTTGAAGTCTTGGTTATTAGTAGGTAAAATGTAACTTTTTTACACCTCATTCTCTGAAATATATAGCAGAGACTTTCCATCTGTTAGATAAAATGAAAATGCTTAATGGAAATAAAGTCTTTATTCCAGAATTAGGGGTAGACTATTAAAAGTACAGAAACTAATTCTGTAGGTTAATAAGAATAAATAACTAGTAGCCAGTCCTTTCCTAGTTTGTTGGAAGAATTCAGTCTCTGGTCTCAGTTGAGTACTTGTCATGCAGTAGAAAAAGTTGTAAAAGGACAGTGGCAGTTGTCCTTTATTCTGCCTGTGCTCTGTTTACATGTGTAGCAAAGTGAATTCTGAAGGTATACATTGCCTTCTGGAAAATCACTGTCCTCAGGATTCTCCCTTCCCAATTTTACCTGCTGGAGACTAGAGCAATGAATCTCGAAATTTTTGAGTCTTGGAACCACTTTATACTCGTAAAAAGAATTAAAGACAAGAGCTTTTATTTATGTGAGTTAACAGTACTGTGTTAGAAATTAAAACAGTTTAAAAATATTCTTTAATGTGTTTAAAATAATCGTAATACATTACATTGTAGCATAGTGTTTGTTTTCTAAAACCCAAAAAAAGTGATAAACATATCTCTTTAAAGTTTTATAGACGACTGCTGAATTCTCATATCTGCTTTGCTGCTTCTCTGATACATTGTTTTGGTTGAAGCATATAAAGAAAATCTACCTGGAGAATGAAGGAATATTTTAATTGCTTTTTAGGTAATTGTGGATATTCTTTAATACTATGCCAAAAATTGACAAGTGATCATTTAACAGTTGTTATGTGGCATCTAAAATATCAATAAATTTTTTTGTTCTTTTACATTAAAATCCATTGATCTATCTTGTACTTTAAATGGATATTACACATGACTTTATACATAGGTCATTTAGAAAATGCTGGTTGAGTTGAGTTATGCAGATGTTCAAATGTTTACACATTTTATACAATATCAAAAAAAAGTCATATTATTGCAACAAGAGATTAGAGGAGTCATTAAGTACGGAGAAGCTGTCAGATTCATGGTGCTGGATACAAGGTTTCCAGAATTTTAATTTTCACTTGAAAGCTTGAAACTTGTCATTAGCAACACTGTGAGTTGTTTTCTTTGAAATGACACACACTTTAATCTGTTAAATATCTAAGTGTGAATAACCATAATTTGTCAGTTGTGCTTTCCAGTAAAAAAAGATGTCCTGTAATAAAAAGTGGCTAGTTCAGCTTGGAACTAAAACAGTCACATGACTGCTTCTCTTGAAGACAAATGTACTTTGGTATGCAGCAGAAATGCTTTATGGGTACTTTCCATTTTCATCATACAGAATATTAGAAAGATATATGCTCACTGGTGGATATGTAATTGATTGTTTTTGCTGTTTCATCAAGGACATTCTTAAGTGAAAGAGGACTTTTTAGTGTTTGAGTGTAAGTGCATGGCAATGAACAACACTGATGACTACTAGTACAGTTAGGCACCACTGACTTGGTTTCTGCTAGGGTGGCAGCATTTCTACAAGCCATTGCTTTTGCACCATGCAGATGTCAACACGTGAGAAAGGATCCCACTTTGAAGAACCATAAGGCTAGGGTATTCTTTCCTCTATTCCTGAATTGTCTAGCCCTCCCCTATATCTGTTACTTTTCTTCTTTTCCTCTTTTCTCATTGTCAGTGTGCCTGGAATGATTTTTTAAAAATGATTCACAGACCCATTTGAGAATTCATGAAAGCCATGGGCCTTCTCAGAAAAATAAGCATGTTCATGTACATACACAATATTAGAGATGTTTTTTGGGTATTAATACAGAGCTCCTGAAGGCTACCTATAGGTTCTGAAACCGCATTAATTATTCCTATCAGGCAGACGTAAATTGAAATTATGGCGGCCACCTAATTCACTTTAAACTAAGATTCCACATTTTAGTCAATTGTAAAATTTATACTTTTTTTCTTTTTTGTAACTTAAGGTAGACCTGTGTACTAAGAATGTTGAAATTTAGGATATTTAGGAAACCTGGATTTAAATTAACTTTGCTATCGATTAGTGCAGAACCTTGAGTGAATTTTTTTGAGAGGTGGGATGGGGTCAAGTAATTAAAATAATAAAAGTTCATGAAGGTTACTAAGGTTTCATGGGGCAGACTTGATAGTGGAATTAATTTTTCTTGGCATCCTTTGCGTTTTAGAGAAGGCAATTATTAATAATGTACTAAAGAAAATAGATGGTTATTGAAAGACAAAATTTCATGTACACACAACACAGACACATATAACACACCATTTGTAATTTAAGACAAACTTTCATTGAAAAAGTTTTTACAGGAATATGAAAATTGAAATATTCAGTATAATTTTGTAATCATCAGAAGAGGGGAATTCTTTGTGGGAAAGAGATTTTCCTTAATTGAGGTTTAGTTAGTGTTCTGTATCATCAAAATCGATTCATCTGTTTATGCTAATCTGTAATGAGATTTTACATATTTCATCTTGGAAGTTGTCTTTTAATGCAAGTACTGCCAAATACAAATATCTATCTACAAGCATATGATTTTAGTTAAGTGATTTTACTCATCACTTGAAAGGCATTTATAGAATTCTTTTAGTCTTTCCTTAGTTTTTGCCTTTTAGCATGTCATTACATTGCAAATTAATCAATTCCAAGAGAGGGTTAGGTGGAAGCTTTTCATCTGCACAATTAAATGGATTTTTATAGATTTTGCACTAACAATTGCAATCTGAAGAATGCTGTTAGAACTAAGACTTGAGCTTAGAAAACATATTTGATGCAAATCTGTGAGGGAATAAAGATCTCACTTGTTTTAACTTTTGTCAGCACCAGAAGTGAATAAAGTAACTTGACATTTGCTTGTGATTCAAGCAACATTAGTTGTCAAAATTACTTAACCACAGCATACGTTTCATTAAAAGTATTTTTTTGCTTTTTAATTTTAGGTTGAATCGTTAAGAAGCTATCAGCTTTGCAGTAAAATCTGATTTATAAAACTCATAATAAAATTTCAGTATTATGAGTTTTATAAATTGGCCTTGAACTCAAAAAAAAAAAAATCACAAACCTTTATTACTACTAAGCCATCGAACTGCTGGTAGTAGGACAAGTCAGGGTATTCAGGTTCTGACAAATATTCATGGAACTGACAGTGGTTAAGTTCGTGCGAGCTAGTGAAGTTCACCACTATTTGGTTCAATAATACATAATAGATTAAATTATTTTCCCGAGTAAATTTCTCCATATATTTTAAACACCTTAAATTTTCACAAGCTTTGTAAAATTGCCTGGCTAAGTCTTTTTCTGCTCCAAGTCTTTATCATCATCAGGTTCTTTTCCTCAGCTTCTTTGAAAATATTCTTGCCTGCAGTTGTTCCAGGCAAACTCTTTACTCACTTCAAATTCATTAGTGACTCCTTGAAAAGCAACAACTAAGTATTATTAATACCTGTGAACTCATCAAGAGCGTAGGAAGACCACTCAGAATTATTTGTTTTGTTTTTTTTTGACTGATCGTTGACGTTGCTCCCAATTTCTGCAACTCATAATGACTTGTTTTTACAGAAAGGCTAATAGTCTTAATCAAGTTTATTGTTTTGGGACGTATTTCTTTGGCTTTTTCAATCAAACACGATTTAATTAACTCACCGTTAGTAAATGGCTTTCCTCACTTGCTGACGCGTGTGAACCAGTTGGAAACTTAATTTGGTTGCAGCCTTATTTTTATTCTTGTGAAGAAATTCTACTGTGATGAGATTCCATTTAAATTTTAAAAAATTTTCTTGACTATTGCTTTCCTGTGAATTGGCAGCATTGTAATGAGTGCTTACTCTGGTAATGTGAACATATCTATAATGCCATAAATATAGTGCCTACCCATGTAATTCAGTAACAGAATCCACTCTCCACTATGTCTAAAAATCTTGGCATTAACATTCCACTTTTGTTGCTTTGACATGATGAATATGCACTGGTAATAAAATAAAATGTTGCAGTACAACAATAAGCATGACACTCAAGAAACTTGAATGATAACTGCATTTCTGCAGTTTGTAGTACCCTGAAAAGCAGTGTGAAATGATGAGAGTGCCCCATGTGGTCTTTATTGCAAGTACTGCACTCTGCCATTATATCGTGAAGGTGCCTGTAGATAACACATAAACGAATAAAATTGATTGTTGCACGAAAATTTTATTTACAGACACTGAAGTTTGAATTTCATAAAATTTTTATGTGTCACAAAATGCTCTTCTGTTTTACCCCCCAACCATTTAAAAAATGAAAAAATTACTCTTAACTTACAAGTTACACAAAAGCAACTTTGGGCTAAATTTGACCCTCAGGCCTTAGTGTTTTCCCCCATTTCTGATATAAACAGGATTATGCAGAAAGATTACTTTATCAGGAGTCAGGAGACCTTGGTGCTCTCGCCAAAGTTGTGTGACTGATTCAGTCAGGCAAAATACTGGATTAGGTTCAAAGTGTCTAGTCCTTGGCAAGGTAGTCCTCAAAATTCTTTATGTAATAATCTGAATTTCTAATGTGTGCACATCAGTCATATTTTGTGTACCTCTCTGGTTTTACTTGAGCAGCCATTCCATTGTCTTAAGTATCCGACACGGGAATGTTGAGGGTTTGATCTCTGAGAGAGAGGAAGCACTAGTGAGTGCACCAGTCACTCTAGCTTTTTTCCTGGTAGCATAGGGGACTCAACCCCAAACAGAAAGTCACAGTCTTACTGGATTAGATTAGAGGTAGAAGTGTGGGGCCATTAAAATAGTTGAAACTTAAGTCCAAAAGAAAAGAGATCCACATAGTATCTAACCTCAAAATCTGCAGACAGGTGCCCCTATATTACTAACTGACTTCTTTGGTGCACATGCACAAGGGAAGATTCTAAGGAAACAGTAGATGGGTTTTTAGCATCCCCCTAGTTGACAGGAAGGCAAAAGTTGATATTCAAACTCTGCCGAGTTAAGAGGGGCCACATTACACCCTTAGTTTTCCATTGAGACTCCATCATGGCCACTCTGTAAGATTGAAGGCAAATCTGAAATAGACCAACCCCTAAGAAAATGTAGGTGTCATTGGCACTTGCTGTTAAAAGGAAACAACCTTCTATGGGGGAAGATATTTTCTAGAACTTCTACAACTTTTCATCTGTAATCAAAGTTTCATTCAGTGAAATGCTTCAGGACATGCTAACAGGATTAATTGACCAAAAATGAAGAAGACTCCAAAAAGAGCAAATCCACAGATAATTCAAATCCTTAGAATTATCACACCTCAGAGATTTTAACTGATTCGATATGCTCAAGATGAAAAGATGAAAATTTTATCAGACCTGGAAACTACAACTAAAAAAATAACTAACTAAAATTAATAATTTGGTAGTTGGGTTTACAAGCAAATTAGAAACAGCAGAATAGAGGAGTTGTAAGCTAGAAAAAATTAGTTGTGGGAATTATGCAGTGCTGAGAGGAAAAATGGAGGGGAAGTACAGAAAGAAAGCATAAGGGACAGTGGAAAGGTTTAACATGTATAATGAGAGTCCCAGAAGAAGAGGAAATAATGGAATAGAAAATATATTGACCAAGAATTTTCCAAAACTGAGAAAGAGACCATAATACAGATTAAAGAGTCTCTGAATTCCAATCAGGAAAAAATACAAATAAAGCTGTATTGGGACCCATCTTAGACTTAACTGCTAAAAAATCAAAGAAAAAAATCTTAAAAGCTACCAGAGGAAAGAAGTCATTACCTTCAGGAGAATGATAATAAGAGTGGTTGTTGTATCACCTGAAGCTACAGAAGCCAGAAAGCAATAGAATGAGCTCTTAAAGTGCTGAAAGAAAGTAAAAAAGAATGCTAACCTAGAATTCTACATCCAGTGATCATATCATTCCAAAGCGAAGGCAAAGTAGAGACAAACTAAATCAGACCATCACTAAAAAGTGCTAAGAGAAGTTCATGTTGAAAGAGAATGATCCCAGCTAAAAGCACAGAACTGAAAGAAAAAAATGAACATCAAATAAGGATAAACGGATGTAAATATAAATTAATACCATTCAAAATAATAATTATGGCTTGTGGAGTTTAAAATATGTGGAAGCAATAGGGTATGACAACTGTAGAACAAAAGGCTGGAGAGCGGTAAATCAATCAAAAGGGTATTTATCTCTAGAGTAACCACCAAAAGAAAGACTATATAACTAAAAAGCTAATAGAGTATAAAATGGAATAAAAAAGATAATTGATTACTCCAAAGAAGTGCAAGAAAAATAAAGGAATAGAGAACAGATAAGACAGACAAAACATGATGGGATGGTAGACTTTAACTCAACTTTGTCAGTAATTACCATAAATATAAAAGGAACAACACATATCTCAGCAGACTTAACTATACACTGTTTACAAGGGACATTTTAAATTTAAGGGCACAGATGATATGTAATAGAATGGGAAAGATACATCAAGTGCTCATTAGTCACTTGGCTGTATATATCAGAAAAAGACTGCAAGGCTCAAAGTGTTACTAAAGGTAAAGGGCATTGCATAATATTAAAAGAATAAACAGGAAGATATTATTTTAAAAATTTTGAGGTATTTAACAATATAGATCTAAAACACAAAAAGAAAAATCAGTAGAACTAAAGGTTAAAATAGACAAAACCACAACCATAATAGTAGATTAACACACTTTTCTCAGTAACAGAACAAATGAAAAAAATCAACAAGGACCTAGAGGATTTAAAACAACACAGTCAACTTGACCTAATTGACACACACAGAACACTTTACCCAGCAACTACAGCATATACAGTTGACCAGAATTGGGGGTTGGGGTACAGTCAAAAATCCATATATAACTTTTGTTTTCCTTAAAATTTAACTGCCCTCGGTATCCATGAGGGATTGGTTCCAGGACCCTCTGTGGATACCAGAATCCACAGATTCTCAAGTCTCCTATATAAAATGACAGAGGTCAGTGCATACAGTGGGACTTCCGCATCTGCGGACTCCCAACCATGGATCGAAAACAGTACAGGTATTTATTGGGGGCGGGAGGACATCTTATAAGTGGACCCAAGCAATTCAAACCCATGTTGTTCAAGGATCAACCGTACATACTTTTTAATTATATATGGAACACTTAACTAAAATATACCGTGCACTATACCATAAAGCAGATCTCAGTAAATTTGAAATGAGATCTCATATATATTCTCGGACTTCAGCGATAAACTAGAAATCAATAGCAGATAACTAGAAAATCCTCAAATATTTAGAAATTAAGCAATGTACTTTTACATGTCTTATTGGCTAAGGAAGAAATAGTAATGAAAATTATAAAATACGTTGACATGTATAATAATGAAAATACATGTCAAAACTTGTGCAATTGAAGCTAAGAGCAATGCTTAGAGGGATATGTATAGCTTTAGCGTATGTATTAGAAAAAAAGGCAGAACGTTAAGCTTCTATTTCAACAGAAAAATGAGCAAATTACAACCAAAATGGTAGAAGGAAAAAATATAACAATAATAACAGAAATCAAGTAAAAAGCAGAAGTATGATTTTTTAAATAAAATTATTGAGAGATTAAATTGATGAACCTCTAGAAAGACTGACTCTATAAAAGTAGAAAACAAATTACCAATATCAAGAAAGAAACAGGAGACATCACTATTAAAGTATACTAAAGAGTTGGAACAAATAAATGCAATAATGTAATCCTGGATTGAATTCTGTACTAGAAGGGAAGAAAATGCGATAGCATTTCATGAATGAAAATTTATTAAAATTATAGTATATTCTTTAGGTTAGATTGTATCAGTGTTAAATTCCCTGAATCTGATAACTTGTACTGTGGTTATATAAGAGGATAGATATTCTTAGGAAATATGTAATGACATATTAAGAATCAAAGGAGCGTTGTGTATGCAATCCATTCTCAAATGGTTCAGAGAAAAGGATAATAAGATGTTATAAATAACTTAATAGTAATAAATTTGATAATTTAGGTGAAAAACTCATCTTGGCAAAACTGACACAAGAAATAGAAAATCTAAATACTCTTATATCTGTTAAAATGAATGAATTTGTATTTGAAATATTTTTCCAAAGAAAATTCTAGGCCCAAATGGTTTCACTGGTGACCTAAACATTTAGAGAATTTACATCAACTTTAAACAGTTTCTTACAGAAAATAGAAAAAGAGATAACATTTCTCAGAGGATAACGGGGACTAATATATATAAGGAAGTACAACTTTCAAATTGAAAGACAACTGGGATTGCTCTGAGCCATCTACCTTATTCTCCCAAACATTTGGCTAATTTATTCCGAAAATTTTGTCAATTGTTAAAGGCTTAATCTTTGGAAGAACCTTTAGCTATTCTAATTTATGTATTTCACAAATTCTTAGATGTGATTGATTATGAAATGTACTGTTATTCTATGTGCCACTAAAGGGGGGAAAGCCACTGCCAGTTGCAATTGTAAGAAATTATTGATTACAAAGTGTCTCCCAATTTCAGAGATACTACTTGGGAAAGAAAACATGTACTTTAGAATTAGTGAAATATGAGATTTTTGTCTGGTTTTTGTTTTGTCAAATTTTTAGTTTCTGTAGAATAGCATGACTTATAAATTGAAGCATTTTTATCTCTAAAAATGTTAGCGTGTACCTTAGGGTAACCTAAATTACTCAGAGGTCAAAATTAAACACACATAATTTACAGAGAAAGTAAAACAAATATGAGATAAAATATTCACCATTATATAGACACTTTTTAAATTGACATATCTAAGTGACCCACAGTAGTCTCAACTTAATGGTAACCTAAGAAGTGTTTCATTACCGTAGAATCACACAAATTGTGGAAACTTTTGAGTGTGTATTTGTCATTTAAAAGCAACCAGAGATCTTTACTCCTCTAAGGAGAATACTTTTTTCTCCCTTAAGTTCCCATAATAAAAGTAATTTTGCTGATCCTTGTTTTGAATTTCAGGGATGATGTAATTAGCTGGCATATTTACTAAAGCACATTTCAACATTTATGTCTCTTCTTTTTTTTACTTACTGTATTAATGGAAAATATACATGGATTGGCTTTTGCATTTGGAGGCCTTTTCTCGTTTAAGCCTCTTTTCCTGATAAAGTAATAATAGCAAGTTTTAGCAAGAAATGTGCGGACTTAATTGTAAATGGGAAATATAGGGGTATATAGATATATAGTCTCTGTTTTCTTTTTTTAAATATCTTTTCAGTTAAGATTGATGGGAGCTGGCAGTATATTTAGAGGTTAAAGAGAAAGAACCAGTGGAGAAGGTAATGATGAGAGGAAAAGATTACAAGTTCAATTCAGTAGAGCAAATAAAGAACCTCTCCATACACTGTTTCCATCCACTCCATCCCAGAAGTTACTGGGAGCCATATTAATAGATTTTGTTTTGCTCATACGTGTGAAGAATGCTTTCTTCCATCTAAATAGCTTATATAGTTTTTAGCGTAATGCCATATTGTGAACATAATAATCCATTAAAATTTAACAAGTATCTGACAGCTTTAAAAATTTATTTTGATCAGGAAATAGAAGTGGTGGTTGCTAAAATTCTTGGGACTGCTCATAATATTCCAAGGAAATGTGTGAAGCTAAATCACCTACTGACAGATACTTCTATTTATTTAACCTTTCTTTCTTTATAGCCACTCTTTAATGATGCGATTTTGGCCTTCTTCTAATAAATGCACGACTTTGCTGAGAAAGTAGGCCAGACATTCAGGGGGGCTGTCCCTGAAATGTTTTAGGTCTCTTGGACTATGAGGCCTCAGATTGGCCACTGGAGAGCAAAGGACTGCATATTTGTAGCAGCAGCCTTGAGGAGCATCAAGAACTAGCAACAATAGAGATAGAAGCCAGAAATCATAGAATAACTTTACTGTTAGCAAACAGAGTTTCAGTTTTTCTGATCTTCCAAATATGGGCATGACTCTTTTTTTAAAGGTTATTATTTTATTGATAAGTTTTAGAAAACTGACCATTTTATTCATTATCAGTACGAGGATGTCGTCCGGGAAAGATTGTGCAGATGACTGAAGCAGAAGTTCGGGGCTTATGTATCAAGTCTCGGGAGATCTTTCTCAGCCAACCCATTCTTTTGGAATTGGAAGCACCGCTGAAAATTTGTGGTATGTAAATGGATAAAGGTGGAAATAATCTCTTTTGAATCCTAGTTTTCTCTCACATTTACATTGAAAATGACCTAGAGAAAGAAAACATTTAAAAATTTTTGTAAAAAAAAAAGATTGATAAGGTTTTGTTATAGTTAATAATTGAAATTTTCATATAAGTGATAAGTTACAGATGAGAAAATATTTGTTTACATATACAGCAGATAAAAAGAGTGCTATTCACACCACATACAAAGTTTTTTATAATTAAGAAAAAAGACAATACAACAGAAATTTTTTTTAAATTAAAAGAGACAGATCTTAGAAGAAATTCAAATGGCCAATAAACGTTAAGATTCTCAACCTCACTAGTAGTCAGGGAAATACAATTTAAAAAACAAATTCTGTCCGCTAATCAGATTGGGGAAAACAAATGTCAAAAATTGATACCCAGTGTTGTCAAGGATATGGAGAAATGGGCATGTCAGTATATTGGTTAGAAAAAAAATCATAATTCTGGGTGTCAGTAAGTATGGTATTCTGACTTGGTCGTGATCATTTTGATTTATTTTGAAAATGATATAACTTTACAGTTTTTTTTTTTAAGTCTTGCAGAGGCTGTTGGTCAAAAGCCAAAACTTAGAACCTTGAGTTAAGTGATTGTATTTTTCTACAGTTCACGTAACAGCAGGAAGTAGTACAAATAATGTATTGTACTAGCTTTTGGTTTAATAACGCAGTTTTTCTTTGTAGTGGCTATTAGTATTTATGACATAGCTTAATGGACTCAACCATCAGCTTTTTCTCAATCAAGGATTATTTGCTATATGCAAAAAATTTTGTTCTCCTGCATATTTCTTAGTAATCCATAGTCACACCATGTAACCCACAGATGCTTAATGGGCTCTTTAAATACTTCTCTTCTTCGTGTGGTTTCTTAAGTCATGTTGCTTGGAGCTTCTTTGTACAGTGCCTAGCAAATAAGAGATATTAGCTAAGTAAATGTTGAAAAAATTAGCTTATGGTATCACCTGTAAGTAACTGGTAGTAATTTGGAATATGTGCAAATGATCTGTCTCTTCTATGAATTTAAATGAAGCAAATGTAGTTGCTTATAAGTCATCTTAAAATTAAAATAATTCAAATTCTCAGCAAGGCACACTTTAAATTGCTTTAATATAGAAATAATTTCAAGGTGATAGAAGTTATTTATACTAAATATTTCTAAGTTATTACTTGTCTTGCTTTGGTATAACGAAGTGACTTAAGTTAAACTATCA
Organism: Pteropus medius; assembly: GCF_902729225.1. Taxonomy (NCBI): domain Eukaryota; kingdom Metazoa; phylum Chordata; class Mammalia; order Chiroptera; family Pteropodidae; genus Pteropus; species Pteropus medius. The sequence continues at coordinate 48,438,977 of NW_024349800.1, read as the reverse complement.
GATAATAAGAGCATATACAGCAGATAAAAAGAGTACTATTCACACCATATACAAAGTTTATGGTTCTCTATTATTGTATAACAGTTTACCCCAAACTTTGTGGCTTAAAACAACATTAATTTATCATCTCACAGTTACCGTGGGTCAGGAATTTGGGCACAGCTTAGCTGAGTCCTCTGGTTCTAGGTCTCTCACAAGACTCTCGATCGAGATATCATTGGGGGCTGCAGTCACGTCAAGACTCAACGGTGGAAGGATTTCGTTCCTTGGGGGCTGTTGGATTAAGGCCTCAGTTCCAAATGAGCTGTTTGGCCAGAGGCTTTTTTCAGTTTTTTTTTTTTTGCCAGATGTGCTTCTCTCAATAAGGTAGCTGCAACAGAAGGCAAGAGAAAGTAAGTGCAAGCAAGATGGAAGTCACAGTCGTTTGTAACCTAATCTCAGAAGTGACGGCCTGACTTTTGCTGTATCCTCTTTGTTAGAAGCAACTTACTAACTACAGCCCTGGTTCAAGGGGAGAGGATTACTTACACAAGGGTGTAAACATGGGGAATCATTTCATAGAATCTGCTTTAACCACAATAACCAAATATTCTAAAACTGACTTTTTCTATTTTTAGGAGATATTCATGGACAGTATACAGATTTATTGCGATTATTTGAATATGGAGGTTTCCCACCGGAAGCCAACTATCTTTTCTTAGGAGATTATGTGGACAGAGGAAAGCAGTCTTTGGAAACCATTTGTTTGCTCTTGGCTTATAAAATCAAATACCCAGAGAACTTCTTTCTCTTAAGAGGAAACCATGAGTGTGCTAGCATCAATCGCATTTATGGATTTTATGATGAATGTAAGTAAAAAAAAAAAACTTTTTTATTAATGGAAAAATTCTCTAATAATCTTCCATTTCAAAAGAGTTCCTTCAAGTCAGCTTTTGAAAATGTGATCTATCAGCATAAGCCCAAAAAAGAGCCTTTCTTGGAAGAGGAACCTGAAACTGTGAAACGATACTAATTAAATTGGTTCCTTGGGCTTTCTTTGGTCTTGTTTCATTTTGACTGCAGTTTACTCAGCCGAAAGGCCCTCTTATAAGTAAAAATTAAGTAGTTATGTAGTAAAATAACCAAGTGGAACAGAGGTTACTATAGACAGTAGCCTCTGGTTTTTTTAACGTCCATTAAGGTTTTAGCTTTCAGCATTCTTGTAATATGGCAGAAACTCTTATTGGCCCAGTGTCACAAGAAATGTTGACACATCGTATGAAATTATTTAAAAGTTGAAGTTTATTGTTAGAATGTTGGTCTATGCCTATAAATCTAGAGAGAGAAGGATAAGGAATACTCTGGCGTATCCTTATTTTGTTGTACTCTTTTTCATTAGTGATAAATCACTGATTTGCTATTGTGTGGTAGTGTTTACAGATATTACTAAGTTATGCTACTACATTTTAATTTGGGCTTTTATTTTTTTGTTAGAGTATGGGAGTAAACATATTTGGTGAATTTCAACTTAGAACCAATTATAATGATTTTTCAAATTGAGTTTATTGTTTTTAGTGTTGAATTCCCTATTAGAATATTTGCTTTTCTCTATTCTTAAATATGGTAGAGTCTTAGTCAGACAGTCTCCTTGATTCATATAATCATTTATTTGACAAATATTTGAGGAAGTATTATATGCCTGGCACTATTCTAGACAATAGTAATGCAGCAGTGCACAAGACTAATGATTTTCATGGAGCTTACATTCTAGTGGGAATGATTCTTTATTTGAATTCATATTGCATTTTTATTTCTGAGATGTAGTATATGGTTTCAGTTTTTTAAATCAGACCAGTGGACAGGAAGTGGGTTGTAGTATTTCAAACTATAACCACTTCTAAAGCTACATCAGAAATAAAGATATATTCTTAAAGGATAAAATATGGGCTTTGAATAGCCTCAGGATAGAAATGACATCAAATGAAATAATGTATATGAGAACAGCTTGTAAATACTACTTTGAATTGTACTTATTCATTGAGAAGCAGAATGTGGCATAAAGACATAGGAAATTAGTGCTTTTGTCTTTTATCCCTTTCCTGGATTAGTTGTTGGAACTTATTGCCAAATTCAGAAAAATTGAGTAACTACAAAGGTGAACATACACTTGAGATTGTCTTTGTCGCAGCTCTTTATGTTAGACTACAGGGAAATTATAGCCTTTGTGTCTCTATACTTGCTATAGTGCCAAGTTGAATACAAGTTAAGCACTTGGAAATTCTCCTTTCTTGGCAGTAAGTTTATGCTGTGTTACTCAGTGTCTTAGAGCAGTGGTCTCCAACCTTTTTGGCACCAAGGATCTGTGCTCCTATGAGAATCTAATGCCTGATGATCTGAGATGGAGCTGAGGCAGTGGTGCTGTCACAGGGGAGTGGCTGCAAATACAGATGAAGCTTCGCTCACTTGCCCACCACTCTCCTCCTACTGTGCAGCCCTGGTTCCTACCAACCACATGGACTGGCACAGGTCCATGTACCCCCGGGGGTTGGGGACCCCTGCATTAGAATTAAAATTGACAGTGTCCAGAGGCACCCCTTTTACTTCTGCTTACTATTTATTTGGCTAGGTATTTAACTAATGTACATGTTGAATACAAAACATAATAGTGATCTTAAAAGACAAAAATGTTTGCTCTATTTGTTTCATAAAACACCTAACCGAGTACAATCTTTGAAGTCTTTGTAACTTTACTGAAGTTGTGAATGTTTACTTACTATCTCTTTAAAAGTATATAAGTAGCACTTGTTTATAGAAAAAACACCGTGCTAGATAACTAAAAAGAAGAAAATTAAAATCATTCATAATCCTGTGGCTGTGAGATAACCGATGAGAATAGTTTTAGATTTATTTACTCTCTATTTGCTTGTTTTTTTTATAGGCAAACGAAGGTTTAATATTAAATTGTGGAAGACCTTCACTGATTGTTTCAACTGTCTGCCTATAGCTGCCATTGTGGATGAGAAGATCTTCTGTTGTCATGGAGGTAGTAGACCAGTAAATTTGCCTTATGGGTTTTTCTTATTCTTCTGTTATTTAGAAAAGGCCTATAATAATTAAGATGCTATCAGAAAATAAAGCAGTGCTTGTGTAAAAACTCAAGTGATTAAAACTGTTTTAAACATGGCTAAAATCTCTTTTTCTACCTAGGAAATTTATGATTATTTGTACATAGTGAAAATGAAAATTTAGTATTTTTCTTTAAAGAATTTCACATATGAGGAAGATAACTGGAGTTTTGTTTGAAAAAAATCTTCCTTTTGCCTCAGTTTTGACAGAAAGATGCCCCTACTATCAGTAAAAATGAGTATCATTATTTTTCTGCCTATATTATATAACTTTTCATCAGAATCTAAATATAATTTAATATTCCCATATGCCAAGAGTTAGGCTTTATGTAATAATGTCTGCTTTAACCCTAAAAATAATTTTTAGTAGAATAAGTTATTCTATATGCCTTGTTAAATAAGCTTGAATATATGAAAGATTTTCTTTCTCCAAAAACTAATATTTCTCTAGATGCCATGAAAATATATAGATAATGTATGATGTGGCTATCTTGAGGAATTTAAGAACTTATTGATAAAATATGTTTTCAAAACAGATCGAGTAATGAAAGGAATTTATGTCAAAGTACTTGTAGAGACAGTAATTATGAGAAGTCAGAAAAGGGAGAGAATTAAAATTGTTGGTCAAATGTATAGAGGAATGGGTTTTGGAGGATAAATAGACTTTGGAGAAGTAAAAAGGACTTGAGACAGTCTTTTATGTTCAGTTCAAGGAGTGTGTGAGTAGTGGCTTGACTAGAATGTCAAGTACATGTTGGGGACTGATAAGATCAGAGTATAGAGATTTGAATACTGAGCAGAGGAGTTTATTGAATGGTTTAGTAGCTATATTGGGTTTTTATACAGGGAAATTTAATGGAAATACTTACTATAAGAAAATTAGTTTTCCATCAATATATGGAAAGAATTAAAGTGGAAAAAAACTGAAAAAATAAATGGTACTTATCTGGGCCTGAGGTAATAAATGATTTATTCTCTAGTAGAACATACTTTACTATATTCATTGAAACATTTTACAGTAGACACTAAACATTTAAGAAATTGTAGCTCTTGAACATTAGTATAGCTAAGACTAGAAATGTAGCAGTATGGAATATGAATATTTAGTTTCATTCTTTATATCACAAAGAATGAAAGAAACTAAATTGGATTGTCTACCAAAGAGAAATGCTAGCTTTTATCTATGTACTACTTTAAAGATTACACAGTATTATTGTGTGTTTTTTCTTGTTTATCATTCTGATCAACAGTTACGCTTTTATGAAGGCAATGAGCTTGTTGGAGTGGATTGTAGGAAGGCCTAATGGGACGGAATGGGTCAGTTTAACTTGAAAGCAAACGTGTTTGAGTAGGTGAGAAGAAGTGGCAAAGGTGGTAGGAAGGATTGAAATTGAGTATGTTCCTATGAAAGGCAAGGAGTGGTTGTAAAGAAAGAAGAGTGGTAGGATTTCTTTCCTTAAGATATCTTCTGAAATAAAAGAGAATTCTGTTCCCTGGTAGGGAAGAGTGGATATGTATATGTTCTGTTATGTCAGAGAGGGATTCTATTTAATAAATCAATATATTAAAAGGAACACTTTAAATATCTTTAATTTCACACAGTGACTCTACTTTGATAAATTTTTTTTGAGTAAAAAGTTTTTAAATAACAGTACTGTGACTCATCTTTTTATTTATAGGACTGTCACCAGACCTGCAATCTATGGAGCAGATTCGGAGAATTATGAGACCCACTGATGTCCCTGATACAGGTTCAGTATATAGAGAAGTTTACTTAATTATTTTATGTAAAATGTTGGCATATTTGAACTTAATTATATTTAGTGGAAGTAGGATTGGTTTACATAACTAACAATAGTGCTTTTTTTATAATCAGTAAGCTAACTACAGATTACTTGTAGTAATATAAAATATTTCATTTTTTAAATTATTCCCCAAAGTGCTGAACTTTTAATTTTCATGTATAACCATAATATGGTTCTGTCAAAGTGATTATCACAAAAGATCTTGCTGTCGATTTCCCTTCCTATCTTTCTAAAAGCTCTCATTCATACCAGTATTGGTTATGTCCTTCAAAGACTTGTTAAGAATTAGTCAAAAGTTTAATCTTTCTTTCTTAGCTTAGGATACAGTTACCTTATTTAAAATTATCTAGTTTCTGTTATTTCCTGCATCATCTGTATTTCATATTTTTGGAGCCCTTAAAGCTCTTGAGACAGAAAGTTCTAGAAACTGATGAATTTTATGAAAATTTTATGTTAAAAAATTATTGGCTATTCATACATTTAGAATAAATTAAGTGAAGCAAGTCAAAACAAAAGCAAGTATGTTCAGTTGTGGATAAATTGCTTCATTGATTAATAAATGAACCTAATGTAATTTTATAAATAATTGTAAGCACAGTTGCCACTTACCCTTTTTTATTGGCTTTGAAATGGTAATTATTTATATTTGAATACCATTGTGTGTACTAAGGTGTATAGTAATGATGGCATTCATATCATAAAGAGACATGAAGACCTATAAATTGAATGTAGTTAAGTTGTTCTGTTTCACTTCTTTCAACTTTTGCGTAAAACATCAATACCTTTCTGTGTGGCATTTTCTGACACCAACTGTGTGTGGTTTTTTTCCACACCACAACCAATTCTCCAACACCAAGTGAGTGTCCAGCAATTCAGTTCAATTCTGACACTAACTCCTGAAGTTAGCCAAGACCCCACAGGTGTAAGAACTCCATTCCACAAGACTGCCCCCACTTCAGATGCCAGCCTCAAGTGGGGCCTTTAGGAGACCCACATTTCTGCCGGCCTGACTACAAATTCAGGAGTTGCCACAACAACCTTCTCAGATACTTACTTGTACATACCAGTTTATTATAAAGGATACAACTCAGGAACAGCAAAATGGAGATGTGTAGGGCAGTGTATGGAGTGGAGGTTGGTTGATGAACAGATGCCACGCACTTTGGCATCCAGGTGTTCACCAACCTGGAAGCTGCCCAAATCTAAGTTGTTCGAGAATTTTTATAGGACTCAATTTTCAGCCACCTGCTCTCCCTAGAGGTAGTGGGGACAGGGGTAGGAGGGCTATAAGTTTCAACCTTCTAATCTCATGTTTGATCTTCTTGTTTACTGGCCATCATCCTGAAGCTATTTAGAGAACCCTGGGTCACTTCATTGCCATCAGTTCTTAAAGCTGTTTAAGATCATTCTCCTGTCAAGACAAGCTATGCCAGAACCCAAAATGAAAATCTTTCCTGATAAACTATATTATGAAGTTTATGGATTATCAAAAAAAAAAAAAATCTTTAGCACCGTAGTTCTTAGAAGAGTACTTAATATCACCTCAACATCCATCTCCTCTTAATTTCACTAGAGTTTGACTTTTATCCACTCTCTTTCCCTCAACCGTCAAAAAATTGCTTTCATTAAGATCTGGTGACCTAATTCTAAGTGCCACATTTTTTATTTTTGACCTACTCGATTTGTTCATTGTACTTGAAATGTAACCGTTTTCTACTTCTAGATAATTCTTAACCCTTTCAGGAGATCTCTGTTATTCTAATTTGTTTTGACCATTTTTATCAATATTTTTTGCTCATTCTCCCAACTCTGCCTACTTTTTAAATGTTTGATTTCTCAGAATTCATATACTAGTCTTCTCACCTTTCATCCCCAAGGTGGTCTGAGTCTCTCTTAAAATTTACACTACTGTTACTATATGGTAAAGATATAGTAACAGATAAGTATTTATAGCTCTGACCTCTTAAGCCTGAAACATTATTAAAGCCTAGGATCTTGTCTGATTGTGTTCCTTCGTACTTTATTTGAATACTCCAGCCCTTTGTAGAAAATGTAACAAGGCAACTTATTACAATATGGAAATTGATCTTTCGATAAATGTAATTCCAGTGAAATCTCAGTTGGGTTCATTCAGAGTTTTTATATGTGGTAGAACAAAGGGATTGAAAGTAACCAAGATAGTCCTGAAGGAAAATAAATATTAAATGGAGATACTAGCCCTACCGAATATGTAGATTTATTTAAAAACTCTAGAAGTTTTTGGTTTGGGGATAAATAAAATAGATTAGTGGAGTAGACTAAGGTACCCAGAAACAGACAGTGTAGGTAGCTCTTAGGAAATGCTGCTTGCTGGGTCATTTGGTTATCTATCCATTTGGAGAAACTATACAAAAGATGAGTATTCTTTTCCATGTATAGTTTGCTTGGAGTGTGCCATACACATACTTTCTATATGTGGAAAGAGTTGGAAAGTACTACCTTAAGCCAAAGAAATTATATTTGTATGATGCTTTAACAGAGAGTGAGTAAATTCGATCAACTGAGATACTGGAGGGGCAAGAGATTATTACTGTTTATTAAAGAGTAAGAGGGCAGGAGAAGAAATGTGACATAGATATACTTTATTTGGTAAACTCAGCTTTTTCATTGCTGTGTTTTTATTTAAAGGTTTGCTCTGTGATTTGCTGTGGTCTGACCCAGATAAGGATGTGCAAGGATGGGGAGAAAATGATCGTGGTGTTTCCTTCACTTTTGGAGCTGATGTAGTTAGTAAATTTCTGAATCGTCATGACTTAGACTTGATTTGTCGAGCTCATCAGGTATGAAATATAAAAATTTTGGATGTTTTAATATTTATTAACTTCACACAAGTCCACTCTTTTTATTTTTGAGGAAACAGTTCGTGAAGCCTGTCTTCACAGTCTAATAATTTGTTAACCCTTTCTCACCTTCTAAGGGGATATGTTTCAAAAGAATATGTTTTTGCAGTGTACTGCAATTCCAACAAATTTTTCAGTGCTTATCTGAAGCTTTTTAGGAATATTTGTTCCTGTTTTAATATGATGTTTACATATTGTAGATAACAATCAAATTGCATTTTGATAAGAACAGACCACACTGTAAAAAGACGTTTTTGAGAAAGTTGGGGAAATTCGATTATAGATTAGGTATTAGATATCAAGGAGTCATTGTTAATTGTTTTAGCTGTGATATTATTATTGTTATGTAAGAAAGATGCCCATATCGGAAATGCATACTCAAGTATGTAAAGGGTAAGAAGACATGTTTAGCATTTGCTTTAACAGACTTCAGCAGAGTAAAAAAAAATGTAGCAAAATCCTGGTAATTTTTGAATCATGGTGGTTAGTAAATGAAAGTTTATCTCCACTCTGCTTTTGTACATATCTTAATTTTTATTATAAAAATTCACGTACAAATTTTTTTAATGTCCAGCACTACATTGTGCACTTTTTAAGGAGGGGATCTTGACTTGCTGACTTTTCAGTAGCTACTGCCTCATAAACTTACATAGCATACATTTAATGTTTGTTAAATAAAATAATTAAAATCTTATTTTAACAATTTAGTATATCAAGTCCTCATGCTCCCTAAAACAAAACTAGTATGAGATATATGGAAAGGCATTTTCAAAAATTTTTTTTTGGCTACTTTTGAAAGTACTAGAAGTATTTGAAACTTGTAAATATAATATTTTTAAAGATTCCTTATTTTTTCTTTTGCAAGCAAAATGTATTAAGTATATGCTATTCCACAATGCTTCCCTTTTCTGTGGGGCTTTATACCCATGACATTTGACTGCTACTTCTTTGTGATCTCATTTGATAAACATAGGTGACTGGCTTCTCATTTTTGGCACATGTTAGCTATCACATGCCTTTCTCCTAGCAGAATTTCCTAGTTCATATAGAACCGAAGTCATGTCCCCAAATTCCTTGCTTTTGGCAAAATTGTCTCTTAATCAGTAAACACTGTATTTATGATTGAGATAATTATGATAAGCCTTTCATTAGGTAAGAGGGCAGAGTTGCTAAGTTTCCTAATAAAATACTTAGTGATACTCAATTTTTTCCAGTTATAGATCTCCATTCACTGGTCTTTTCAAAAAGAGTTGATTATTTTTAAAAGTCAGGTTACTGAACTACTTTAGTTTTTACGTTCTTTTTCCAGACACTTCCAAAATCCTTTTTTAAACATTTTGTTTTGTTTTGGATGGCAAATTATGCTCAGAGACCAAGGTTAACACAAGTTCACTGCAGGAATTAAAATTGACAAGCCAATAGTATACAGGATTATGTCTCTTAATAAGCCAATAAAGAAATAACATATTCCAAAGCAATGATAGACTACTCACATTGCCGTTCTAGGCAAGGAAAAATAAAAGGAATAAAGTCCAAATTTAATTGAAGTGTTTCTTTATATGAGTTGCTACTCGGCTCCAACTGGTTTTTAGGAGAAATGTCTTAGCCAAGGAGAGCTGACCGCAAGCTACCAGGAGAAAAAAGTCAGAGTCCTTTGTTACTAGAGCACGTTGCTTACAAGGGAGCCAGTATTGACAGGCAAGATGATCTCCTTTGTTGGGGTGCTGTACAACTTTGTTCCCTGTTGGTAAGCCTTTACCAAGGGAGGAGCTATTGAAGTCAGCAAAGAATCTCCATGCTCAGCGGATGGTCCTCACAAACGAGGTATTTATAGTTTAAATGTCCCCTTGCAGTAGGTGCTTTTCCATGTATTTTATTTGATAAGCCTCCAGCAGCGCCCCTCAGCAGCTGAGCTACTGAGTGCATTATCAGTGACAACAGATGAGATCATGATATCTTCACACAACGTAGTTCACTCTTATCTCAAAACTTTACTCTTAAAAACAACTTGGTTTTTGTTATAAGCAAGTGGATTTGAAATATCAAACCAATATACAACACAAACTATCTCTAAAATTAAGAGATATGATGAGAAAAACACAAACTCCATATTTTTCATATAGAAAAAGCCTGTTTTTTTTCAGTAAATGTCTGAACAAGTGAAACAAGTAAACAAGGAAACTAAGAACTAAAAGGATGTACTTAGTGCCAAATACCATGCTAAGCCTGGAGTAGATCAAGGTGGCCAAGATCTTAACAGAAAAGGTTAATATCTGAATTCTAACATCTAAATTCTTACAAAAGGAGTGTGTACCTGACACTAAGGTAGGACTTATTAAAAAATATACATGGTTTTGGAGGTGCTTTCTTGTATTAGCAAGTACTGTTGGATAATTTTTGCTTAATCAAAGGATACCTAAAAGACTTCAAAAAGTATTCTTGCCTACTATAAATACAAAAGTTCATGTGTCATTGCCTACCTCTCAAATTTTAGAGCTAAGGAACAATAAATTTTTTAACTCAGGAATTGATGATAGATTCTGGAAGTCATGTTAAATCATTAAGTTAAAGAATTATATATATAAAAATTTAATATTTAGGCAGCTAATATTTTGGAGCCTGATATGTGTAAATTAAGCTCAATTTAGTAGAGTTTTCAAAGTATAACAACATAATACTAATACAAAATTTTTAGATGGATTAAGAAAAACGTCCTTGCTATAATCTCTTTCATTGTCTGGTTAGTCATGGAATTAAGGATTCTATAGTTGGATTGTAATGGCATCATTTAAGAAGTACTTGGTGTCCCAGCTCCCCATAGACACTATATGGAGAGCCTTGGAAATGACACCATTTTAAAACTTTTTAATAATCATAAATTTATTATTATTTAAGCTAAATCCTTGCAATTTTAGAAAAGACATCAATTTTAATATTCTAAGGCAAGTTTAAGAATAATCAAAACAAGATGAGTTCTTTTTAGGTCTTTGTCACATTAATCTCAATGAGTATAGATGGTTGAGAATTACCTATAAATATTTGACATTTCCTTTGACAGGTGGTGGAAGATGGATATGAATTTTTTGCTAAAAGACAATTGGTAACCCTATTTTCAGCCCCAAATTACTGTGGCGAATTTGATAATGCTGGTGGAATGATGAGTGTGGATGAAACTTTGATGTGTTCATTTCAGGTATACTATAAAATGAATTTATAACAATTTGAAATCTAATTAAAACTATTATCAGAAGAATTTTTAGTGTGCTACTTAAAATCTTTCTCGTTCACAGACCAAAACAACTTCGATACCTTATTTTTGCAAAGCTTGTTTTATATCCATGATATGCACACAGTCTCTTTTTAAATGTAGACAGGTTTTCCCATCCCTCTTTATTACATTATACTATTTTTTTTATCTACTAGTATAATTGAGTGGTATATGTTCAATTTCTCATTTACAATTTAAGGGTAGTAACTAGGCCTTAAACTTCAACGGTTGCCATAGTGGAGTTTAATTGATATGTTTTTTTTCACTGAGGCACTTTGATGCTCTGAATAGTTCTAAGACATGCTTCATAAATCTTTTCTAAGCATTTTTTTGTGTAAATATTGAAATATTCTATCTATAATTAGTTAAAGCACTATTCACACCCACCAGAATAAGTATAATTTTAAAAAGTAACAAGAATGGGTGCGGATATGGAGAAACTATAACTTTCATACATCTCTAATGGAATGTAAATTGATGATGGAAATGTAAAATGGTACAGCCGCTTGGAAGATAGTTAAACATAGAGTTTCTGTATGACCCAGCAATTCCAATCCTTGATATATACCCAAAAGAGTTAAAAATAGATCCCCAGTTATATGTGTGTACACACACACACACACACACACACACACACACACACACACACATCCCCAGTTATATGTGTGTGTATATATATGTACATACATATATGTGTGTGTATATATATTCAGAGGAACATTATTTATAAAAGGCAAAAGGTAGAAACATCCCAAATGTCCATCAACTGAAAAACGAATAAACAAATTGTGGAATATCCATTAAATGGCATATTGTTTGGCAGTTGAAAGTGAACCTCAAAAATATTATCTCAGTCAAAGAAGCCAGTAACAAAATCCACATATTATATGGTTTAATTTATATGAAATAGCCAGAAAAGACAAATCAATAGAGAAAGAAAGTAGATTAATGATGGTTGCTTAGAGTTGAAGGGAGTTGGAGAGTAGAAATGGAGAGTGATTGCTTATGGGAACAAGGGTTTTTTTGGGGTGACAAAAATGTTCTAAAATTAGATTATAGTAGTGGTTGTACAACCCTGTATAAATATACTAATCATTGAGTTGTACATTTAAATGGGTGACTTTATAATATGTAATGTATATAAATAAAGTTATTTTTTAAATAAATAGGTCTGTTTACACAAAAAATTAAGCTCTGAACAGTTTATGACTAGTTACCCTCTAAATAGTGGCAGAATTATGAGAACCTAGGTGTTTAGAATCTTAAAAGCTAGGGTTTTTTTCTCACCATAGCAGTACACTAATTTGAAAAAATTTTTGCTTAAATCTAAGGATTGGGTAGTTGATAGGATTTGTGTACTTGAGCTTTTGTTACTAAATTAATGGAATGACGAATAATAGTGTTCAGATATTTAGACATTTGTACACTTTAAATGTGAAGAATGTGCAACTTTTGCTGTTTTTCTACATTCTTGCACTTTTACAGTTTATGCCATTTATTGAAAAACCCACTATTGTAACAATAATATTCTTAAACTTACTGTAGTTGAAGGAATAACATTGTTAAATTGTTTACTTTAAGATACTGAAACCATCTGAAAAGAAAGCTAAGTACCAGTATGGTGGACTGAATTCAGGACGTCCTGTCACTCCACCTCGAACAGCTAATCCACCGAAGAAAAGGTGAAGAAAGGAACTGTAAAGAAACCATCAGATTTGTTAAGGACATACTTCATAATATATAAGTGTGCACTGTAAAACCATCCAGCCATTTGACACCCTTTATGATGTCACACCTTTAACTTAAGGAGACGGGTAAAGGATCTTAAATTTTTTTTCTAATAGAAAGATGTGCTACACTGTATTGTAATAAGTATACTCTGTTATTCAACAAAGTTAAATCCAAATTCAAAATTACCCATTAAAGTTACATCTTCGCTTATCACAGTTTTTAAAGTTGAAAAGCATCCCAATTAAACTAGATGTGATAGTTAAACCAGATGAAAGCATGATGATCCATCTGTGTAATGTGGTTTTAGTGTTGCTTGGTTGTTTAATTATTTTGGGCTTGTTTTGTTTTGTTTGTTTTTGCTAGAATGACGGCAGATATTTTAAACTTTTTCCCTAAACATTTTAAAAAGTGAAATGTGGGACGAGCTTTAAAGACATTCACCAACTATTACTTTTTTCTTAATTACTTATGTACCTGTTTGATCTTACTAAGAAAACATGCCTCATAACCGTGAAAAGGAATTTTAGAGATTGATATTTTTAAAAATACGCAAACTGTCCAATCCAGTGATTTAATTAAACAGTTTGGGAAGACTATAGTTGATAGTGAGTATTTTGCTTTATACAAAAATTGCCACTGATTTGGATTTGTGCTCTCTAATTTTTAACTTATTGATGCTCTATTGTGCAGTAGCATTTCATTTAACTTTAAGATAAGGCTTATAGTATTACCCAATAGTTGGTAATGTGATTACGTGGTACCTTGGCTTTAGGTTTTAATTCGCACGAAACACCTTTTGGCATGCTTAACTTTCTGGTAACACCCTCACCTGCATCGGTTTTGTTTTTTGGGTTTTTGTTGTTTTTTTTGTTTTTAGATCCACAAAACATGAGAATCCTTTTTTGACAAGCCTTGGAAAGCTGACACTATCTCTTTTTTCCTCCCTCTACGAAGGATGTATTTAAATGAATGCTGGTCAGTGGGACATTTTGTCAACTATGGGTATTGGGTGCTTAACTGTCTAATATTGCCATGTGAATGTTGTATACGATTGTAAGGCTTATGTCACTAAAGATTTTTATTCTGATTTTTCATGATCAAAGTTCATATGATATTGTATAGACATGCTTTGTAGTGAACTATAGTAGCAATAATTTCTGTACATGATTAAGGGTTTATTGCAGCATTTCTTTTCCTGTTCTCTTTTTTTTTTTTTAAGGGTTAGCATTAACAAATGGCAAGAGTAGAAAAGTGAACATAAAGATTTTATAAGGAGAACTTAGAGGACACATACTTGTGATTTTTGGATGCGATACTTTTGGATGTGATTCTAAAAGCTTTTATTGAGCATTGTCAAATTTGTAAGCTTCTTAGGGATGGACATCATATTTATAATGCCCTTCTATATGTGCTACCATAGATGTGAAATTCTTGACCTTAATATTGTCTTTGAAAATGTTAAATTGAAAATTCTGTTAACTTACATTTTATGAATTGGTGTATTGTATTACTGCAAGAAATTTGATTTTCAGCACAGTGCAAAGTTCTTTCAAATGCGTATGTCTTTTTTTTCTAATTCCATTTTGTTTTAAAGCACATTTTAAATGTAGTTTTCTCATTTAGTAAAAGTTGTCTAATTGATATGAAGCCTGACTGGTTATTTTCTGCCCTTTTTTTTTTCTTTACAATAAGACATTTAAACACATTTTATTCCAATAGAGTTTAATGTTTTTGATGTATATTGATTTGATCTTTTTTTGAAGGTGTTCATGTACTGCATATGATGTATTAAGTTAGGTCACACAGGCTTTTATATAATGATTTAAATATTTTCCTTATTGGAGTGTAAGTCGAGCAATTTCTGATAGAATTTTAGATGTATCCTTAGTAGTCACAGTGAAGCGGGTCTAGAAAATAAGTCTTTGGCAGGGAACAGGGCAGTTTTTTTTATTAATCTCAGTATTAATACGTTTAGATCCTACTTACTGGGTTTTTGTAATTTATACAGGCCAATACCAATTGTGAAAAAATAGTCACTAATTAATACTGGTCATTAAATTTTAAAGGACGGAAATTTAGCATGATTAAAAATTATTTAAGCAGTCTTAAAATCACTTTAACAGCTTCTATTCATGTAATGTATTCATTAAAAATATTTACTTAGTAGCACTGCTAGTTAAATAAAACTTCATTTCTTAGGAGAAAAATACACTGTAATTCTAGTGTCACTAATTTATATTCTTCCTCTTTGCTTTTTACTAATTTTCTATATTCAAATTTATCTTTAATTCAAACTCATTAAACATTAGATAACTGATAATGTGATGGAACACATCGATTATTTGGGTCAACTTTTTTTTTTGATGCCTTGGCACATTGTTCTTTGAAAGAATTACAGTGGAACCCTTGTATTTGAAGCATTAACAATCATTTTAATTTTGTGCAGGGACAAATTTTAATCATGATCGGTAAGATTGGTTTCTGCAAAATGTGGAGTCAAATACCAGGAAGAAGAATTTTAAGGCTTAAATGGTGGCTAATAATTGGAAGTGTTCAGAGGAGATATATATGTTTTTTTAAAAAAAAGTTCATCTGAGGGAAACCCAGGAACATCTTGAGAAGTTTCCCTTAATATAAAAGTGTCATTGAGCCAAGGAACTGAAATATATATCCATTTATAAGTTCAGGTACATTCCTTTGGTTCCTTGGCAACCGTAACTTTCAAATTAAAACTAAAATCTTTTGTTTCATATCTCTATGCTAAAAAAATGTGTTTAGAAAAGTAAAATGGTCAAGCTTTTACTCTGCTCTTGCTACACTGCATGATCCAATTACTCTCTTCCTGGTAGATCCATTCCTGAATCAAAGCTTTGCCTGAGAAGACACATAATAATAGCCTGTCTATACCACTGGCATCCACTTAGAAATACTATGTCCCTTTTTGCTAGTAGATTTAAGTGTTTTATAATTAAACAGCTAAAAAGTGGTTAAAAGGATTTTAAAGTGACAGGATACTTTGCAAAACGAACAATAGTTAAATAAGACAAACTAATTTTATATAAGTATACACCTAAAGTTTTGTCATTATGCTCTTCGTTTCTTCTGCAAAAGTGAAGTTTAGATAGTGTTTTAGGTCCATCTACTTGAGTATTATGCAGTCATTAAAAATATTTAGAATAGCAAAATGAAAAAAGGCCATCTTTAACTGGGGGAAAGCAGGTTATACATTAGGTAGAAGGGAGGAGGAAAAGATGTCATGGAAAAAAAATACCTGAAAAACCCTTTTATGTATTCATTCAACAAACATTAAGCACCTACTACATTCCAGGCCAAGGGTTAGGATGAAGCCAGAAAGAAAAGTTTATTGTGAAATAATTTACAGTTTAGAACAGATCTAGCAGAATGGAAAACTACCCTTTCTCACAGAGCCATGATAATCACATTTTTTAGTTTGGTCCCTTCTTCTGTTCATATAATTATTTTAATATAGCAGGGCCTGTCTTGCTGAAGGGAAGATAAATGGCTCTACTACAAGTCTGACTTTGATAAATGTCCAAGGGAAAGGGATTAAATTAGGAGGCAGGAGATCTGGACGGGCCCTTTTTTTTTTTTCCCAGAAGGTAAGCGAGGCAGGATAACGGTAGAAGGTTGTCTGGCAACCGTGGCTCTGGGCGTGGCCAGCGTAGCGTCGGGCCGGCTCCGCCCTCGGCTGGCGGTTCTGTGCGCCGATTGGCCCGTGCTGGCCTCGCTCCCGATTGGCGGGAGGTTTCCGAGCGGGTCGTGCTTGGGTGGAGCGACTTGCGAGCAACCGTCTGAGGCCTGGAATCGTCCAGGGGAGGTTGAGCGCCGCCCGGCCCCTCTCCCAGCCTCAGGTTTTCGCAGGTACTTTCCTCCTGCGCCCCGGCTTCGGGCCTCGGCAGCGACTCGTCTCGGTTGCGCCTGCTCCCTGCATTCCCTCACACCCAACCCCGCCGCCCTCCGTGTGTGAGGATGTGGCGGCGTCTCAGCTGCTTCCCCACACACTTCGCCCATGAGCCCCCTCAGGTGGTTTCTCGGCGACGAGAACACACCCTTCCAGCTCCTTCCACCTGGACTTGGGAGACGGACGGGGGCAGGAGGCATGGAGGTCGGACACCGGGCGGCTCGCCGCTGTAGGGCCGAGGAAGGACGGCGAGGAGCGGGTCCTGCTCGCAAAGAACGGGGAACCAGGGGCGGCACCTGCCGTGGTCGGGTTGTGGGCGTTTCACTGTTTCTTTGCTCTCGGGTCGTGCTGGCTGGCAGGCTTGGGAGGGAAGGGGACAAAGGAGAGGAGACTCGTTCCCGTTCCCCGAGGGTCCTGCCGCGGCCTCCCTCCGACGGCCTGGGTGAGTTCTAGTTCCGCGGGCTCCGGGTCGCCCACCTGCCTGCCGGGAAGAAAGGGCTTGATGAAAGAGCCTAAGAGCCTGCCCGCCGGCCTTTATTGTTTTGGGGTGGGGGGCGTGGTATTTTGATTGTCCTGCCTCTTTTTACTTGTGTCGCATTAAACGCATCTTTTTTTCCCAGGAGCGTCTGCACCAGAATCTTGAGATCTGAGCTGCTGTGTCTCAGTGCTACGCCTTTAGTTCATTTCTCAAAACTTACAGAATCCTTTTCTTGCATTTTCAGTGCCACTAGAGGCCAACTAGCTTCGATTAAAAAACAAAACAACTCATGAAGTAATTTAACATTGAAAGACTGATTAAACCCATGCTGTGTTAAAATTGTTCTTATTTACAAATTTTATTCTCTAACTTAAGCACATTTTTAAATACCTATAATGTTGCTACCAATGATTTTTTTAACATTTAAGTTATATTTATTAGTTGAAATTTGGCTTTCATATTCCAACTCTTCTTTCCTTGAAAGACACTCTTCTTGTATAAAAGTTAATAATAGTCCTGCTCTGTATTGAGTATTTGCTAAGCATTCAGCACTGTGCTAGGCATTATCCATGCGCATGTTCCTTTCCTCATCAACCCTACAAAATATGTATTATTAACAACGCCTAATAATAGGTAATTTTTACTGAATACTTACTATGTACTGGGTTCTAAAAAAACATAGTTGCTGTTATTATTTCACATCATACGTTAAGTGAGGAATTGCGGGTCCCAGAAGTTAAATAGCCTCAGTTCACAAAGTTAGTGAGACAGCATCGTCTTAATCTAGGTCTGTTCTTCAGTATTTTAACATATATTCTCAACTAGCTCTTCCCTTATGCGGTCAGATGCATTTAAGAATCCTGTCTTAAAAAAAAAAAAATCCTCATTTAACTATTGTCTCTTCTAGCTGCTGGTCATTTTCTTCTAATTGCCACATTTAAAAGGGGGGGAGGGGAGCATGTTCACACCTCCTGCGCATCATTTTCTAGCACATCACTCCTTTAATTTTGTTCAATCTAGTTTCCATTTATTGTCACCGCTTCATTGGAGTGTATTGTTTTATTCACTAATAGGTTGGATTTCTAATCAGATTTGAACTTATTGAAACAATTATGCCATATAGTTTTACAAACACTCTAGTACTTGGTCGAGGCCAAAAGTGTTCTTTAACCATTAGATGATTAAATTAGGAAAAAATTTTGAACATCAAAATTGTGGAAATTTGATAATAGCCCCAGCAAAATATCCAGCAATTTTGCCAAAATATTTTTCTTAAATTTGCTCTATTTTTTAATAATTCAATTCTGTGGTTATGATACAGAAAAATGCTATAGTCGTTTCAGTGATTCTTTTTTAAGAGTTATTTTGGCAAAAATATAATAAGCCCATATTTTTTCCCCACAGCAGTGGCTTATTTAACTACTAAGTCATAATTTATTGTGCACATTTATACTGCAAATGCTAGAATTAAATTTTTATAAAGTGTAAGCTTATAGCTGGGTTTATGTTCTACTGGGCAAGGTGACAATAGGTAATATTGAACTTCTTACTATGTGTCAAGTGTTTTGCACATGATTTCATCTAATCTTTAAAACAGTTATTTAGTGGTTAAAGAATATGGGGCTTTGGTATCGAACAGTCCTGGATTCAAGTCCTAGCTTTATCACTCAATTAATATGGCCATGGGCAAATTTCTCAACTTCTGTAAGACTCAAACTTCTCATCTAGAAAATAAGGATAAAATAATACCCACTTTATAGAGATGTTATAAGAATTATATGAGATAATTCATATAAAGCTTTCAGCATATAATGTCTGGTGAATGTTAAGTGCTCAATGTAAGGCTGCGGTTAAGGCTTACGTGCCTGTCCTGAATTGCCAATGGATATTAGATTTTTTTTCATATAGGCAGATGAATCCCCAAACTACTGTGATTCTGTGAACCACCACCCCCTCACTCTTTATATTATCCTCAGAGAGAAGAAATTATTTCAGATGCCTATCAATTAGCTGTTGTCTATTTACAAAAAAAAAAATCTCAGGCATTCAAGTATGAATTCTGGTATGACTTTTTTCATGTTCGTAGAGTTCATGTAAAAACTCATTAAAGGATTTTGCCATATGAGCGGTTTCTCCTAGTTCCCTCTCCTAGTTCCCTCTTGCACTTCCCTGAAATGGCCCATATCTTAATGTCTTTTATTCTTTTCCTCTTGCTTGTTTATCAGAACTTTTATTTTCTTAGTGTATCTAATTGGACAAAATGAAAAGCTACCTCAAGGTGGAATTGGACCAAGAATGTAGTAATGATAATTGCTCTCCCTAAGTGCCTTCTCCATAACTTTCCTGCCAATGTTTGCTTGTTAACCTCAATGAGTCTCTATTTGGAGAATTTCAGACATTTCCTTCTCTTTCTGTTGTCTCAAATTTTATATGAAGTATCACAACACATCCATCAGGGTTTTAGTGGAATAGTGTAAAGCTATGAACATGATACTTATCTTTTGGATTGATAGAAAATTTATTGCATGATATATCCATGGTTGTTTTAATATGACAACACTATTTTAAGTTACTTAACATTGAATAATACCTCCTGGAAGATATGCCACAAGTTATTCTATATTCTGGCACATTCCAACCCTGATCCTAGTCCTTACACACCAATTTGAGAACCCTACTTAGTTTTTTTTCATCTAGATTGTAAGGCTGCTCTTAAACTTCAAAAAAAAAAAAAATGCAGATGAGGCCTCCAGCTGTCTCTGGACAGCTGAGGTGGGTAGAAAAGAGCAGAAAATTCTTACACAAATCTCAAGGCTCAATTTCTTACCCATTCTTCTTTCTATGGAGTTTGTAGCACCCCTACCTCCATAATTGCCTTCAATTTGATTGGACCTTATGATGTAGGAAGAAAGATGGAGGGAGAAGAGGGAAGCAAAATGGAGGAGAAGGAATTATAGAATCAATTGAATATAATTTCCTCTGCCTAGTTCTTCATAATCTAGCCCTATACTGTCTAACATGGTAGCTACTAGCCACATGTGGCTATTGAGCACTTGAAATGTGGCTAGATTTTACAGGAATTGAATTTTTATTTTAATTCAAAATCAAATACTGAAGTGTGAAATATTTTTCCCTGCACACTACTTCATTGTTTTAGTAGGACTGCGTTTCACTTTAACTGTTGGAAATTTAGTGTCTGAATTGAGATATACCGTAAGTGTAAATACACCATATTTTCAGAGTTAGAATGAAAAAAAAGATGTAAAATATATCAGTTTTTATATTGATTACATGTTAAAATATTTTGGATATATTAGGTTACATAAAATATTGTTGAATTCACTTGTTTATTTGTACTTTTTAAATGTGGCCTTAAAAATATTACATATATGGCTCACATATTGGAAAGCGCTGATCTAGCTCCACTAAATCCAATCTTATTTTCCATTCCTTCCTTCAGCAGGGAAGTTTCTGAGGGTCAGGAAGGAGAATCTGTACCTAACTCCTTGAACACCAAGGGAGGCATGGCTGCTTGGGTCACTGTGAGTTATGGATTCAGAGGTTCTAATTAGGGTCTTAGAGTAGTTTCCTGCTTTGTCTGTTTATACCTCCATTTTTTATTATCCTATAAACACTTTGACCATGAAACTAATATTAACTAGTAATTATATGAACTAAATACCACCAAACATGGTAGTGATTATGCATATTGTTAAATATTGATGTTAGATTAACTTTGTTTCAGATTTGTTTTATATTATACCACTGTGCATTCATGTATACTTATAATCAGCCACTCAAATAGCATGGTCATGTACTCACATTAACTTTAAATATTAGAGTGATCAATTTATGAGGATCCCTCAAAGTACATATACTATATCTCTTTGCAAGAATTGTTTTTAACTTTCCAACAAATACCAGTAGATGCTTTGAGTAAGTGAATTTTGTAACATCAAGGAAGTTACTAGTAAGAAGATATGTTTTGTGTGTGGGTTGCTTTTTAATATACTACTCAATATTGGTCATAATTAAGTTCTGAAAATCATTTGCTTTGTTCTGTAAAAAATTTGAGGTGGTATATAACAACCATATGATAAAATTATATCAATACAAGCAAAATAAAAAATTATCAGGAAAAAAGAATACCACAAATAGGTTATAAGGCCATCATAGTTCCTATAATTAACTTTCAAATTTGGTGTTTAGTTCCCTAGCAGTCAAAGTAAAGTGTAATACAGGATCTTATTTCTTAGGAAGAGGAGGTATATTAGTTACCCAAAGAAAGCATAGCATTTCTAGGCAATGAATTCTAAAAACATTTTTTCATATGAGTCACTGTCACAAATAACATTTTAGTAGCAAGTTCAGTAACATTTCATATGCCTGCATCTGGTGGTGTCATCCAATTAGTTGTTTTTATATAGAAATGAGTAAGTAATTGTGTTTTATTTTTACAGGAATCTTGGGAAACCAAAATGAGGCATAATCAGCTGTGTTGTGAGACACCACCTACTGTCACTGTTCATGTAAAATCAGGGTCAAGTAGATCACATCAGCCTAAAAAACCCATTAATCTGAAGCGTCCAATTTTTAAAGATAGTTGGCCAGCATCTGAAAAAAATGCACATAATAGCAACAAGTCTAAACGCCCCAAAGGACCCTGCCTAGTTATACAGCGTCAGGAAATGACTGCTTTCTTTAAATTATTTGGTAAGTTTAAAATATTGTAATAGTGATCATTAGAAAGTACTTTAAAATGAGAATCTAAAGATTTATCATTTTCATAATAATCAGAGGATGCTGTTATTTTCTGTCAAATTTCTTAAATCAAATTTGTTAGTCTTTAATGTTAGGTTTTATTTATATTTCTTTTAGATTAGAAATTCAGACTCATCTCACTTCTAGACTACTTAAATCCAAGTATCAAATGTAAATTCTGAGCAGTTCAAGTTCATAGCATGAATTTTCTTTGACCTAAAATAAAATACTATGTAAAAATCTTAGCTGAGCCAACTGACCTAGTTCAAGGGGTTTCCTAAGACTTTCGGTGCTAAAACTGACCAAACTGGGAAGTTTAGTCAACCTTGAGAAATCTCAGTATTATATCTGGGGAATATTGTTTAAAATTAATTATGCTTTATCATCATACTCAGATAATAAAATTGGATTTGAATTTGTTCAGGTCATGAGACAGTGAGTGCTACTTTGATGATAAATTTCTTAAAAATCACTGAAAAGAAACTTCTTTATAGTACTTCTACTGGCCAAGAAAGAGAAAGGGATTTTTTTTTTTTTTTTTTTTTTTTAAAGATAGTATGTAGATTGAATAAAAGTGGATAGACAGATTCTGGTAAATAACTATGGGAATGAATCAAGGCAAGTCTGTAAATCCAGGTAACAAGCTTTCTTATTAATAGAGAAAGTCAGATGTGAGTCAGAGGCAAGAGTTGAGGATAAGAGTATTTGACCTTAAAGGACAGAAATTTAAAGAAAAAAAAAAAAACAGCAAACTGGTTAACATTTAAGGAAAAGCAAAAATAAAATAAAAAAATATAAGTAATATAAGGAGAAAAACATTGAACTATGAGGATGTTCTCAGGATCTAGAATGCTGTTAATCCGGGTTTCCCTCTCTATTAAGAGTAGAGCAAAATTATTACCCACAAACTAATTTACTATTCATAACTGAACATGAGAAATAAGTGAAAATACTCAACTCTACCATTTTAGATAATTTATGAAATAGAAATGGAATTAAAGAAGAAATTCTCAAAAAATTAGTACTTATTGGAGCTTTTCATATATTTGACTACAATATTTCTAGGATTCAAAAATTCATATAAAGAAGTTAAGCTTTGTTAAATTGAAAGGGGGAAATGGAGAAAAGCAGATTTTCTCAGATTATATTCTGCAACTACCCACATGTTTGGGGGTTATATATTTTAGCCATTTAAAATTGAAATAAATGTTTTTGACCTTTTTGGATGTTATTTTTTTAATTGATGTTGATTAATAAAATTATATAGGTTTCAAGTGTACAATCCAATAATACATCATATGTATAATTGCATTGTGCGTTCACCACCCAAAGTTAAATTTCCTTCTGTCACCATATAGTAGACCTTTAGAATGTTATTCTTTTTTAACAGTATTTTCTTTGTTGATCTTTTGTGACAATAATAAATTATGAATTTTATTTGTGTAGACATTTTCATGGGTATTGGATAATAGATAATTGGACAGAGATAAGTAGGGAGAGAGAGGAATCCAAAACTAAAAATACCCTGGGACTTAAAAAGAGAAAGTAGTAGAAAAAGTAAAACCTATTTAGAAAACAGTATTCATTGTCATTATTGCTTAAAGACTGAATTTTCTTTTATGAGATTCCATTTCTACCTGTTAAAGATTAATTTTGGAAAGTAACAGAGCTAATTTAGAGTTACCCAAGACTATTTCTCAAAGAGCTCTTGTAGTATTCAATAAATCAACCACTTTTACCATTCCAGTCCGAGCTAGGCAAGTCAGATGGGGAAAAAGAAGAAAGCAGTAGCTTGTTGTATAATGCTTGCAATGGTAAACAAACCTACGAACTGAAAACTACACCTTGGACAATACTGGTCAACCATTTGAATTTGATTTCTAAGCATCATTTATAATCTCATGTAGTAATTGATTCTTCAAAAAGAAACATTTTATCTTTAAAAGACAAGTTATAGTTGTATTTTATTGTAGATGACGATTTAATTCAAGATTTCTTGTGGATGGACTGCTGCTGTAAAATTGCAGACAAGGTAAATTTGGTGACAATATAAGCATTAACCATCATTATTATGTTATTAGACCATCAGAACTTCAGTGAAACCTTATAAGAATTTTCTATCTTATTAATTAAGGTTAGGAAAAGAACTAGCCTGCATTACTCCTTCAAAGTGGAATTCTTACACATTAATTTTTTTTTTGAAATTAGCACATACCATAGATTCTATATTTTGAGAAATTGTAGAATATTATTGATCAGATTTAAATGACCTTAAGGCTATATCTGTTTGATTGAAAACAAGAATCAGTATGGACTTTATATGTTTTGATCAGAATTTATTACCTTCTATTAGGCTATGGAGAAAGAATACTCTGAGATTCATTCCACTACAGCAGTCTGTTATACGTTTTAATATTTTGTAGGTAATTTAGATAAATCACAATAATCTTGTAGAGTAAAATTAGCTTATCATGTTCTTTATTTAGGAATCAATGTTTAAAAAATCATGATGCTAACTCATATAAGAGGGACCATGATGTTTCCATACTCTTTAGATTTAACTGAACAGTTATGGTTTCGTCTTCATAAATGCCATCTTAGATCAGGTAGTCATTTCCAAAAATTCAGCATGACTTCACATCACACTTAAAATAATGTGCCAACCAACAGAAAAGGGAATGAATGGAAGACTAGCTTATAATTAAATACCCACTAAGTTAATACTGATGTGAAGTTTTTAACTTTAAATTTAAAATAACAAAATTGGAGACGTTTTTATTTTGGAAATATAATTTTGGAAAATTTCAACCAAACACAACTTAGGGTAGAAAGATTAGAACAAAAATCCTCCATGTGCCTAACATCCATGTTGTAGCATGCCACAACAATCAACTATTGGCCATTCTTGTTTTTTCTGCTCCCTCTCCCCAAAAGCAGATCCTAGACATCCTAGCATTTTATCCATAAATATTTCAAGATATATCTCTAAAAGATGAGATATCTTAAAATATAATCACAACGTCACTAACACGTTTAAAAATTAACAGTAATGCCTTAATATCGAATATCTAGTTCGTGTGGTGTAGTTTTAAACTTTACACTTTTACGTGCATTACAGCAATTAAAGTTGTGGGACAGCAGGGGGCAGTGCTTATAAAGTAACATACCAGGAGCACTGTTCTTAACACTTTCAAGAGTCCTCTACTAAAAATTACATTAAAAACTTGAACTCTCCTTTGTGGCCAATCCTGTGAAGATGAGACAAATAGGCATTTTATGAGAGGAAATCTAAAACATGAATATTACAACTTGTTTTTAATTTGAACAGGCAGAACCTGGCATAGCATCCTAATGCTAGGCTAGAAATGTCTTTCTAATAATATATTTAAAATACTATTTTCAGTGGAAATAGAGCCATGTCATTCTAATTTATGATTAGACATTATTTTAAAAGATTACTTTAAAAAGAATATGGATGTCTATCTCAAAAGGCTTGGGGAAAAAATCTCGGGGGAAAAAATATTAATATATGCATATATCAAGCCATTGTGACAACATTTTAACAACTGGTGAATCTAGGTAAAAGATGTATGGTTATTCATTTTATTATATTTCAACTTCTCTATAGGTTTGAAATTTAAGATAGAAAAAAATTAGATTTTTGGTTCAAAAAATATTGGCAATAAAATTTAGGAGTTCATTCTAGTTTTAATCATGATAAATGGTCAAGAACTATTTCTCACTATTCACATGGATTACAGGAAACCAAAAAATAAGGACCCAAATAAATAGGTAATTCTTTAATAAGGATAAATAATGCTTTATCGTTTTAGCTTATTCATTTTAAAGGTAACTTTTAAAGTAGTTTTACTTACGAAAGCAAAACATTAACATTAATTTTTAACTTTTTTCTCTAGTATCTTTTGGCTATGACCTTTGTTTATTTCAAGAGGGCTAAATTTACTATAAATGAGCATACCAGGATAAATTTCTTTATTGCTCTGTAAGTATGCTTTATACTAAATGATTTTTGTTATAGTTATTTATAATAATGTATATACTTTATTTAAAACAGGCTGTTTAAAACCTGATGTATATCTCTTAATAGGCCTTCCTGTATAAAAGCTATATGTTTTTTACTTTAATAGGATATTTTTATGTTCTTTTAACTGATTTTATCCTTCTTTATGCCTGATTTATTATTCAATATTCCACTTGAGTTTGTATTATACCTTTTACATTTTTCAGTCTCCATATAAATTACCCCAAATTCTTCTCATTTGAACTTAGATTTTTTTTAAAAGCCAGAATATTCTCTTTGAAATTTCCAATTACTATATAGTAAAAATTATCATGATTGCCCCTTTACATTGAATAGCTTGTGGAAAATGGTCTAGACATATACTCATTGTGGATTTATGACTATAACATAGGAGTTATTCATATCTGATACCTTTTATATCCACTCACTGTTTTACTTAACACATTGTACTTTTACCAAGGTATTTTGTTTTTCAATTCTTCCATTGACTTTATATTAGACAGTTTTACTAGCTTTGTGATCTGTTAAATGGTTTTAATAATACGGCTTTCCAATCCATAGGTCAGAATTCTGCTGGAATCAATGTGAACTAAGACTATCTCTCTCAATTTCAAAAGCTTTTCTACCCAGTACCTGGATCTAGTGCTATAGTTGGAAATGCATTAATGTAATTTTAAGTACTAAACAAGGGAACTACATGTAAAAATATTTAAGTTGAATACCACAACTGTTAGCATTGAAGAATAAATTTTTACTCAAAGTCTGTTTAATTCAGAATCAAAGGAATCAATCTCTGCACATATTCAGGGGACACATTTCCCTATGCATAGGGAAAAATGAACTCCATATAAAATTTGGTGATGCTGCTGAATTGGGGGAATATAATAGTATTAACTAGTACTGAATATTATGTGCAAGACACCACAAAATGTTTTTTATAAGCTCATTCACTCTTCTCTATGAGATACATTTTTTTTTAAGAGAGAGAAAAGTTTATTAGAGAAAGAATAATGCTCCACAGACAGAGCTGTGGTCTCTCAAACCCAGAGAATTGAGATATATTTTTTTAACTATCCCCATTTCACAGATAGAGAAATCAAGACTTAAGTACTTTCCAAGATCACAAAAGTTAGTAAGCAGCAGAGCTGGGACACAAATTCAGGTGCGATTTGCCAATGGCAAAATTCAGCCATTGACCAATAAGCTATAATACTATTTATGTCTCTTAATATCGTATTATATTTGTATGTTGATACCCTATTTTGTAGTTTTTTTCTCACCTGAACATTAACGACAAACCAAAAGAAGCTTAGTTTTAATCTTGCTAGATGCCTGAAACTGGATTTGTTTAACTTTTGGGTTATGACCAATCGTGACAGCTTATACTATGTAGTAGTCTGTGAGGTTGCGTCGCACGTTGTATTATAAGCTTCATATTAAAAATATGTTAGAATTTCCATTTTATATCTAATCATGCTTTTTGTGTAGCTTGACTCGATAGTTCTTATTTTTTCAGTTAGCCATAGTTCCAACTCACATGTTTTCCTTTCCATATGTTTTTATAACACTGAACTTCAATTATCATTCTTCCGTATCTCTTTTACAGTTACTTGTTTCATTCTTAGTTGCCTCTTCTACTTGTCTCTAGGCTCCTTAAGGGCAAGAAACATGTATCTTACCTTTTTACATCCTTCAATAGCTAACATATAAGAAGTTCTTAATTCTTTATTTGAATGAACATAATTATTATACAAATAATGAACTCTCCTCCAAGAAAACTTAAACTATTTCAAATTAGAAGGGAATTTATATGTATACGATGCAGATATTTGATCACATTGAACCTGAAAAATTGTTAATATAGAGTAGAATCATGATGTAGTCCTGATACAACAGTACCATAGTACGTTGTAGATTTTCCATGTTTCACTTAGTCACCAAGCATGTAAAGAACCAATCTCCGGCTCTACCTATCCTTTTGTTAACTATCAGGGATACTAAAAATAAGAAATTACATAATATCAAAGAGGACAGGATTTGACTCTCATACTGAATACATTTGACAATGAGGTGCTTTATAATGTAATATTAAAATATGTACAATTATTTTAAAGGAGGATAAAGTAATATGTAGGTGCTCATTTTATATTAATGTAACTAAATATGAACATGCACATGGTTTTAAAAAGTAGGTAAGAGGGTATATAATTAAAAGTAAGTCTTCTTTCTATCTCAAGACCTTCCTGCCTTCTCAAGGACATTAACTGTTTCACATGTTTCTGTCTAGAAATAATTTGCTATACATGAACCAGTGTGTATATTACATGAATAGAAGTGTACTGTATACTTCTGTACCCTTAAAATTTTTTAATGTGAAATAATGTACAAAAGAACATATGGAGTATGTATGTATGTATGTGTGAAAGAATGAAAACAAAACAAATACTCATGCAGCCATGACTCACCTTTAGACTAGAACGTTGCCAGAATCTTAGAAGCTCACAGTTCATTTTCCCAATTAGAACCCTCTCCCTTCCATTGGTCATCATTTTCTTGCTTTTAATTCTATGTATATACCTCTAAATAATACATTATTTGGTTTTTCACGTGTACTATTCTTCTGTAACTTCCTTCTTTTTTTTTATAATATCATGATTCATTTATTTGAGGTTCATTTCTATTGATATGTGTAACGATAGTTCATTTTATTACAGAATAATCCATTATTATATATTTGGATTTTTTTTCTGCCATCTTGTTTTATACTTTTTATATGTCCCATGTTTTCTGTTTCTTCTTTCTCCTTCATTTTTATCTTCTTTTTGGTTGAGATTTTTTAATTTTTATTTTTTGACACTTTTTTTTCCTCTCTACTTGTTTGGAGATTATGTGGTCTATAGCTATTCTTTTAGCAATTACCTTAGTTATTTTTAATTACAATAACCTTAAGCATTTTAACTCCAATCATCCCTTCCCTCAAATTATATTCTTTTGTTTTAGAATTCTGTAATTTTATATGATGCCCTCAAAAAAAAAAGTTAGACATTATTATTATTGTTTTTTACATTCAGACTTTGTTTTGATTTACCCACATATTTATTCCTTCTTGCACCTCAAATCTTCCACTTAGGCTCATTTGCCTTCTTTTCTGACTGCTTTTAAACCTCTTTTTCTTTGATGTTTGTCTGTTGATTTCAGTATCCTCAGACTTCGGAGTCTGCTTCTGCTCATGGTGCCTTAAGTGTCTTATAAGTTTTTTTTATTATAAGTTGCTCATTTTTCTTGGAAAGTCATCTATGGAGCTTGCATTGTTTCCAATAGGAAATCTGCTCCATCCTTCTCTCTTTTCCTGTTACCTAACATGTCTATTTTTCACTGCTTTTAAGATTTTCTCTTTATCACTGGCTTTGAGCAATTTGACTATGATGTGTGTTGGTTCTTTGGGGTTCTAGGAGCTTTTTTGTGAGTTTATAGTTTTTATCAAATTTTTAAAATTTTTATCCATTTATTTCTTCAAATATTTTTGTTTGTTTGTTTACCCACTGCCTGTTAGGGACTCCACTTTCACCTTTATTAGACTGTTTGAAGTTTTCTCACAGCTCATTGATTCTCTGTTCATTATTTTTGTTTATTTTTCTCTGCATGTTTCATTTTGGATAGTTTATACTGTTATGTTTCAATGCACAAATCTTTTCTTCTGGAATATTTAACCTGCCGTTAATCCCACTCAATGTATTTGTCATTTTTCACATAGTTTTCATCCCTAGACATATACTTTCAGTGTGTCTACTTATCTTTTTGAACATCTGGAATAGTTACAACTATCTTAATATTGTCATTTTTACTATGTGTGTCAGTTTTGATTGATTGATTATTCTTATTATGGAGTATGTGTTCCTGCTTCTGTGTATGCCTGATTCTGCTCAAGTATTTGGCAAGATACCGATCTCCGTTTGTGTATAAGGAAACTACCTGATTGTGGGGAAAGACCATAAGAAAGGATTAGAAGGAATAGTGACTAACGTTCCCCTAGGCCTGGAAATAGTATCTGTTCCTACCAGCCAAACTGAAAAAACTGATCATTCACAGGGTATTAAGTAGAATACTCAGGAAGGTCTTGCCTCAGTAGTAAGGAGTAATTAGCCCCAGACTGAACATTGCTCCAGAGCCACCTAACAAATCATAAAAGCAAGACCTGAAAGGATCAGACCGTTTCCAAGTAACTGCATCCCAGAACAAAGCTCCAGATTTATAGGAATAAAAATATTCAGAACTCAACAAGGTAAAATTCACTGTATTTCTATTTTTGATCTATTATTTCTTTAATTATGAGTAAGGTTGAATATATTTTATGTGTTTATAAGTGATTTGTATTTTGCAGGGGAGGGGAAACTGCCCATTCCTGTCCTTTACCTATTTCTTTTTTTTTTGAGTTGCTGGTCTTTTTTGTTAGGTATCTGGCTAATACAGTTGAAGAAGATGAAGAAGAATCCAAATACGAGATTTTTCCATGGGCTTTAGGGAAAAACTGGAGAAAATTGTTCCCTAATTTCTTAAAGTTAAGGGACCAACTCTGGGATAGAATTGACTATAGGGCTATTGTAAGCAGGCGATGCTGTGAGGAGGTAAGATTTTTAAATTCTTTATGGGTTCTCTGTCTTCTGTTTATTTAATTTACCTTGTCTTGTTTTTTAAAGTGCTTCCAGTGTAAGGGTAGACCATTAACCTTTATGGTTACCATGAATACAACTTGTGTATTGCAATGTTAATGTTTTAATTTTATACCACAATAATTTAAAATTGCCATTTCTGTTTTCCAGAGCAGTCTACTTCTGTAGATAAGTATTTTTATTTTAATGTGTTTCTCCTGTCTAAAAGATCACTAATTTTGAAAAAGGGTAATGTGCATATTTCAAAATATCTTATAGTAATATCACTGGAATTGAATAATAATTTCCGTTAAAGTATATGAGATTTCAGGTCCCCATGATTGAAATGTGAATTGCATAGTATAAAATTTAAATAAATGTAAATGTTTAAAAACTATACCTCTTTTCATATAGAATACATAAAGCAATTTTCCTTGATGCCGGATTCTATTAAGATAAAGCAGAAAGACACTAAAATTAAAAGATTAGTTATTTTATCTAAAATTCTGGTTTTCAATAAAGAAGAAAGTTAATATTTTAAACTAAAGAAAAATTTTAGGGTAGAAATTAAATAGAAGGCAGTGATCACTGTAAGCCAGTACTAGTTCAGAGAAGTTTGGTAAATGTAAGCTAGATAATACTATAATTAAATTAAGTCATATCCAGTCAAATGACTATGGGTCAAAAGAGACAACAGATTAGTGTCAAACCTGATGGAGAACTTCAGGGATGTGTCACAAAACTCTTCCCAGAACTAATTGTGTAAATTATATTTATTAATGCTATAAAGATATAGCAAGTATGCACATTTGTGCATTAAATTAGGATTGTTGAATGGTGGGGGAAATGCAAAGATTCAGAGATAACTTAGAAAACTGTACAGCAGGCCAAATCTTTACAAGATTAAATTCAGTAGAAAAATATAAAAATTAGGTGTATAAGACCACCCTAATTTAATGATCCTCATTAAAGGATTTAAATGACTCATTCCAATTACAGGGCATTGAAAGAGTCATATATTATTTTTTGTTACTACCTCCCCATGTCAAGATGGGTAATTTGTGCACCTGTTGCCATCCTTGGATGTAATAGTCCAAGCAAGTACCTTATTTGAACACTCTGATTTTTTCAGAGTAAATGCCCCAAGAGACACTCAGCTAAGAGCATGGAGGAGAGTGTACCAGAGGCAAGAGGCAATGCTCACCTCATGGCAGACTGCCTACTTACTCCCAAGATATAATGGCTAGCATTTTTTAACTGCAATAACTTTAACTTATATTGTTGGAGATAGAATTACCTCAGTTGCTGGCCCAGACTATCTAAAGAGTTAGAGAATGGAGTGACTTAATGGTGTATGTGTAAAAGACTAAAAAGTTTTAGGCAGCTGTAAACTCAGTTGTGTAACGGGATTTACGGAAAAGTTGTCTCTCAAGGATTCAACACTTAGAACTAGCAAATCTTTCCACTAAATCCAGATTTGCATATCAAATTTCCTATTCATATTTTATTATTTAGTAGATACCACAAACTATGCCAAAAATCGAATTTTAGTTCCTCCACATAGATTTCCAAACCTGCTCCTCCAGCAATCTTCCACATATTAATAAATAGTAACTTCATCCTTCTAGTTGTTCAGACCAAAAAAGCTGCCACCCTAGACTTCTTTTTCTCATATCCATATCTTAAAAAAATATCCAGCATCTTACCATTTCTCACCTACTCCACCTCTAAATGCTGCTTTGTCATCTCTTGCCCCAATTATTGCCATACCCATCCAAATTGTCTTATAATCCTTCTTCCCTAAAGTTTATTCTTCCTACAGAAGCCAGATTAAATCTTTTAAAAAGTCCTATACTCAAAAGCCTCGAGGCTTCCCATCTCACACAGAGCAAAAGACAAAGTCCTTATCATGGCTCTACATGGTCTGCCAACTCTCCTCACCTCTGACTTCATCTCCCATCCTTGCTCACTCCACTCCAGCCACACTGGCCTCCTTGCTGTTCCTCAGACACACCAAGGGCTCTCCCACTTCAAGGTCTTGTATTTGCCAATCCAATTACCTGGAACATTTTCCCCTCCCCAGATATTAGTATGTTTTACTTTCTCACTTCATTCAGGACTCTGTTTAAATGTCACCTCAGAGAAACCTTTTTTTTTTTGTAATACCACCCTATATCAAGTAGTATCTCCCTCAATAGAATAATATAGAAGAGTCTAGAAATAAACCCTCATATATATGTTCAATTGCATTTTGACAAGGGTACCAAAGAAATTCAGTGGGGGAAACAATAGTCTTTTCAACAAATGGTGCTGGAACAACTAGATATCCACATGCAAAAGAATTCAGTTGTACAGAAGCAACCGAAGTGTCCTATGATAGATGATTGGAATATTATTCAGCCGTATGAAAAGATGGAATTTGCGACAACATGGATGGATCTTGAAATAATCATGCAAAGTGAAATAAGTCCAACAGAAAAAGTTGAAAACCACATGATATCACTCATATGTGGGATATAAAACTGAAAGCAACAAACAAACATGAAAAACAGAGACTCATGGACACGGACAGTGGATTTGTGGTTACCAGAGGGAAGGGGAGAGTGGCAGGTAGGGGTAAAAGAGGTCAAATATTTGGTGACGGAAGGAAATTTAACTGTGGGTGGTGAACACAATGCAATATCTATACAACTTACTGTTGAATGATACACTTGAAACTTATGTGATTTCGTTAATGTCACCCTAGTAATTTTTAATAAAAAAGAATGCAGTTGGACTCTTAATTTATATTACATATAAAACCTAACTTAAAATGGGTCAAAGACCTAAATATAAGAACTAAAAACTATAAAGAAAACATAGAGGTAACTCTTTATGACCTTGGATTAGGTCTTAGATATGATAACAAAAGCACAAGCAACAAAAGAAAATATAAAGTGGACATCATAAAGTTTAAAACTTTCTTTCAAAGGATACCATCAGGAAAGTGAAGACAACTCACAAAACGGGAGAAAATTTTTGAAAATCGCCTGTCTGATAGGGGACTTGTATTTAGAATATAAAGAGCTCTTGCAACTCAATAATAAAAAGACAACGCAATTTTAAAATGTGCAAAAGATCTAAATAGTCATTTCTCCAAAGAAGATATACAAATAGTCAAAAAAGCACGTGAAAAGATGCTCAACATCATTAGTCGTCAGAGAAATGCGAAATCAAAACCAGAAGATATCACTTCACACCCACTAGAATGACTACAATAAAAGATAGTAAGTGTTGGCAAGAATGTGGAGAAATTCAAACCCTCATTCTGTTGGGAATGTAAAATGGTGTAGCTGCTTTGGAAACAGCCTGACAATTCCTCAAAAAGCTAAACATAGAGTTTCATATGACTCAGCAATTCTACTCCTAGTTATATAGTTAAGAAATGAAAACTATAGCCACAAAAAAACTTATACATAAATGTTCACAGCAGCATTATTTATAATAGTCAAAAAGTGGAAAATGATGTCCAGCAACTAATGAATAGATAAAATATATCCATACAAATATTTCTTGACAATGAAAAGGAATGAAGTACTTATACATGCTACAACATGGATGAAACATGAAAATGTTATGCTAAGTGAAAGAAGCCAGTCATAAAGGACCATACATTGTATGATTCCATTTATATGAACTGTTCAGAATAGACAAATCCAAAGACATAAAAAGTAGATTAGTGGTTGCAAAGAGCTGAGGAAAGGAGGAATGGGGTGTGACTGCTTTCTTTATGGAATGACGATAGATAATCTAAAATTGTAATAATGGTTGTGCAACTCTGAATATACTAAAAGCCATTTAGTTGTGCACTTTAAATGGGTGAATTGTACGGTATTTGAGTTATATTTCAATAAAGCTGTTAAAATAACAAGTAGTACCTCCCACTATTACTCTGTATTCCTTTTCTTGGTTTTCTTCATAGCACTTAACCACCATATTACATACTCCATTATGCTTATTTATCTTGCTAATGTCTATTTCCCCCTACTTGAATATAAGTTCTAAGAGGACAGGATCTTTATTTGTTTATTTTTTATTGTACTTCCAGTACAATACCTAGCATATAGTAGACACTCAGCAAATACTGCTGACTGACAGAATGAAGGGAACATAAGGCTTCCAATTCTTTTTCATATCTGCTTATTCATGAAATAGAAAAGAAACTTTAAAACAATTCTTCACTGAGATCACTTAGCACTACCCCTCTCTTGGCAGATAAGCTTACTTAAGTTGTGTTGGTGTATAGGAAAGGCAACTACCTAGTAAGATGTTATCCTATTTTCTTATGTAGTCATCCAACAGCTAATCTGCGAGTAAGACAGCAAGTTAAGTGTTGCGGTGGTTTAATATAAAGAAGTATTATTATCATCCTTGCCCTGAAGTTTGATGCATTAAAGAAGCAAGACATGCTTAGAAATTTAGTTAAGTATTCTATGAATTTGTTATTGAGAATCTGGTATTGGTGTACTGCCAACCCATTTCTTTAGTCTCCTCGAATAAACCCAAGTTGCGATAGTAACTACAAACTGATTTACAATAATAATACTCTACATTTACATTATACTTTATAAATTTATAAATATTTTCATATATCCTCACTAAAATGCCTGTGAGGGTTGAAGCATTCTTATTGTTTAGCTAATGAAACTGAGGACCAACAAGATTGAGATTTACTCAAAATCTTTCATCAATTAAGTGTCAGAGTCAGAACTTGACTTCATGTCTCAAGTGTTATGTTTTCTCTGACAACTAGTCCCTATTACTGATTAGTTTAGAAAATGCATTTGTATCTGTTATGTTATTTTATCTCAAGAATTAAATAGCATAAGTATTCTCTCCATTTTACAGATGAAGAAACTAGAGTGGAAAGGTTGTGATTTGTCTGTGGTCATTTAGTTAGTAAGTGGCAGGACCAGCTGGTATTTAAATTCGGCACTCTTTCCATTATACACCACTGTCAACTTATTCTCTCATTTGAGACCATATGAATTTTATAATTTGTCTTCTATTTTTTTTAACCCTGACTGCTGCAGAGAAACTAAGAACCAGGTTTTATCCTTAACCACATTAACTCTGTGATTCTTTATTACTGGCATGTATGCTTTTCCTCTTTAGCTATATTTCCCCTTTTGGGAAATCCCCTAGTTTCATAAAAAAAAAATCATTTGCTCTTTTGTTAGCTGCTTCAGATCCTTTTTTTGGAAAGAGGTGAGGGGTGATTCAATTGAAAAATGTATGTGGCTCAAGCAAATCAAAGGAAGGAAGTATTTATAAGCTCTAGAGTGAATGTCTTCTTTAGAATCTCAACGAAGTATATATTATGTTAGATGTTAATCGTAAGTGATTCTGTAAAGAAAAGCACTTGGCAACAACATGAGAAATGATGGCATTGGATAATGTGATGTAGTGAAAAGGCATCTGAACCCAAAGCATATAAATATTTCATTCTAATGGTAGATTCTAATGATATTTTCTGAATTTTTTTTTATTGGTTGGCTCATTTTATAGTTAATAATAACATCTATTAAAGATTTTTCTAATCTAAAAGTGATACATATTTTTCTTTAAAAAATTGGACAATATAAGAAAAACCACCTGTATTTTTACTACCCAAAGGCAACCAATATATTTTTCTTTGTGCAAGTTTTTATCTTTTAAAAAATAAGCCATATGTAAAATTTTATATTTTGCTTTTTAAACTTAACATTATATCACATTAAAAAATTTTTTGTGTTAAATTCTTCTAAAATTTTATTAGTTACAATGATAATCATTAAATACTATGGTATTCTTAAATAGTGCCCCATTGATGTTTACCACTTCTTATCATGATAAGTAATGCTGCAATAAATATTTCTCTGCAAGGATATTAAAAAAAAAAAGTATGTAGGGCTTCTCCAAAAAAGAATAAAGACTATTTCAACCTACTTATTCTGATCTTATCTTCTTACAAGGAGCTTACTTTTTTGAACTTCAGCTCCTCTGAGGTGGAATTTATTTAGGTTGGTGATAGCTTAATTTCTAGATTGGTTCACAGATTAATAAGAAAGAATTAGACTCATATTCCAGTTCTTTTATGCATCATCAAGGGTAAAATTTTATCAAGAAGCTTTATTCTTGTTATATACTCTGGCCTACAGGGAGCAATATCGTCATAGCTGATTTCTGTCAGCTACTACTTGATTACAGATTAGGAATCTAGAAAGCAGTGATGTGATACATGTAATGTGTTGAACTAAATAATCCAATGTCAGTATACAGAAGAGACCTAATATATGATATAGGAAAAGTGCTTTAAACTGCTATACTTGCTCTAGGTCAGGAAGCAAGGTGTAAACCTACTGCTATAGATGACAGTGCCGAAGAAAAATTAATGTTACAAGATTATAATTATAATTATTTGATGACCAGTTGGATGTAGGGCATATGGGTTAGTGAGCTGTCAGAGTTTCAAATCTGCATAACAGAAAGAGTGATGGATTCCATACTGGAAATAGGGAAGGCTAAAGAAGCACACTAGTTTATTGGAAAAATAAGGAATTTGGTATTGAACATATGAATTTAAGGTGATAATTGGGTATTTAAGTGAATGGTCAACAGGTATGAGTAAAATGAGTCATCACATACAAGTGATGTTTAAAACTTCATAGAGTAGATAAGAGACCCAAGGTGAAAGTAATGTTAATATTTTTTGAGCACTTACTGGGCACTGTTCTAAGTACTGCATTATGTATTAACTCACAATTCTAATAGCTACTAGGTAATCCCAGACTAGGAAACTGAAGCATAAAGGCTCACCGACTTCTCCAACATCACACAATTAGTAAAGGAGCACACCAGTATTCAAACCCAGGCAGACTCCAGAATCAGTGCTATTAAGACTTATACTATGCTAACTCTTGAGGTTACAGAGAAGTAGATAGATAGAAAAACAGAGAGCCAAATATTGTATTTTAGAAACACCCACCAAAGGCACGCACACAAAAATCACTAAAAATGACATAAGAGTAAGGTAAAGTAAAAACTAGGATAACATTTCTATTAGGTTAAATACTTAACCAATGCTTCAGAGAAGTCATTTTCATAAAATTATAGAATTTGAGGCCTGTAAGTGACCTGTTTTCTCACATACAAAAGATACTTTATGGCCCAGAAAGTTAAGTAATTTGCCTAAGGTCATAGAGCCAATAGAATTAAAACCAAAATCCTCTTGATCCTGGTACAGTTTCTTTTTTTAATTCACTGTTATCACAATAACATTCTAATTATGTGTGTGAAATATATGTAAATTATATATTAAAAAGTAAATAAGTGTGCGCATGCATTTTTCTAACTGGGTTAGTATGTAGAGAGACCGTGATACCTAGCTTATTGCAGAAAGAATAGTTTACCAAACCTATTTTGAGCCTCTGCTCTCTTCACTAGACTCTGCTATAAGATCCCTATAAAAATCATGTTGTAGGTTCATAATGTCAGGGGCCTCTAATTTTTATTTATTTTTATCTATCATTAAGAAATATTTAATGGCTGCTTAATATTGTATGGAGGGCATTTGATAGAGAGGTGTATGAGAGACTATTCCTGCACACGGGGTTTTCAGTAGAAAGGGTTACATGCATAAAAATATATTTGAGTACCAGACATTTATTTGTTAAAAGTCCTAATGTAGCATTAACAATAAAACAAGAAAATCTGAAAGCTAGAGTTTTTAGAAAGGTGGGACTTAGGCAGGGCATTGAGGGAAAGGTAATACTTAAACAAAGGAAGCACATTCCAGACATGGTAAATAAAGAGATTGAAGTGTTGAGGAAAAAATAGTAGATTAATATGGAAGGAATAAGAAGTTCTGATATTCTACTTTCTCACCTTGGGTAGCTCTGAATAATTTCTATTATTATAGATAATGTTTATAGTTAGAGTTAATACCTTTATTTAATTCTGCATTTTTAAAGATATGTAACTTTATTACATGTCTTTGGTTGGAAACTTTTGAAGGATTTAAGAAGTGGATTATAAAATAAATGCATCCTAAAATATACTTTTAAAAATTAGCATAGCTAGTATTCTTTATGCCATGATCTTGGGGAAGGCCACAGTAACCTCATTTTCTGAGGGGACTGGTCTTAATCTGAGGATTTTACGGTTTTCATTTTTAACAGCAAAAGCCTTTTTTCTTTCCAAACAAAATTGTACACACAATCCCCCCAATTGAGCTGTTCTGCCTGCTCTGTCTTCCCTTAGCCCCTCCTAGGAACCCCCAATAATCTTAGGGTTCCTAAAACAGTTAAAAAATCACTGATCTAGGCAATTAACAAGGCACTGTCTAACTCTTAAATTCTACAATTCTCATTTACTTTGGGTCACCAATAACTGCAACTAAACATTTTTGCTTAGAAGTAACATTCTAATATTCTGCTTAGAAGTTTTAGATATGAGGTCAGCATGTAGGTACACTTCCCTAGCTTGACTTCTTAAATGGCTATTATTTGTCAAATGCTTACTGTGTGATAAGGATTTTACACATATCTAACCCTCAGAACAATCCTGTGAGGCATATAGTTTCCCCATTTTAGATATAAAGAAATTGAGCCTCAGAAAGTTTAAGTAACTTGCCCAGTATCATATAGCTAGCAAGTGCCAGGATAAGAAGCTAAGTCTGTACTGACTCGAAAGGCAATTTTTTATCTAACAAACTTTTGACAACAATGCCTGACATGTAGTAGGAAATCTTAAGTGCTTTATAAATAATTCGTCATCTAATCCTTGTGACAACCCTCTAAAAGACACTAATTCTCTCCAAGTTACAGGTAAGGAAACAGGAACAGGGAGGTTAAATAAATTATCTGTGTTCTTACCATATCCCTTGCCATAATTGCAAATGTTTTAATATTGACCTAACGTACAGAGTTGGAAACTTTGATTAAAAACATTATTTTCAGCCCTGTACATTCCAAAGTTAGTAATTATGTGTTGTTTTACGTTAACTATTGTCTTTCCCAAGCTTAGAATATTCTGAATGGAAAAACCTGGAAGGTTGCTTCAGTCCTGTTTCCTATTTGAAATAATTTAAATACCTTGTCAATTACTATCTTGAGGATCCAAATGACATATCATTTTATAGGTAATACTGCCTTATCTGGAGATGCTTTTTTGCTTCCAACATCAGTAACATAGATTTTTAGATCTAGTTTAGAGATAGCTGTTCTTGAGTTATAATTTTTGTACTTAATTTTACTAAATTTTAAAAACTTATTAAAATTCTAAAAGAAAGCTTTTCACTATAGGTTATGGCCATTGCTCCAACCCATTATATATGGCAACGAGAACGTTCTGTGCATCACAGTGGAGCTGTTAGGAACTACAACAGAGATGAAGTTCAACTGCCCCGGGGACCTAGTGCCACACCGGTAGATTGCTCACTCTGTGGTAAAAAAGGAAGATATGTTAGACTGGGATTATCTTCATCATCTTCATCCAGTGATACAGTACAGGTGATGGAAAAACAGTCTCAGGAATCACACAACTCATTCTCAGTGGACATAGTAGTTGATCCTTCTCAAGTTTATAACTATTCTCAAGGTATGATTTAGTGGTATGTCAGAATTAGATTTATGCAAGTTATTAAAAAATCCAAGTTATTGACCTACAGGCAGGGATATGTGATAATTTATATAGTACAACGAGTTAAATTAGTATTGAAAGTTTTCCCCTTTTCGGTTACTACTGTTTGTCTTGTATTACTTGTTTAGTGGTAGCTTACCTAAACTAAAAAGTTTTTAATGTGACTTATGTTAAAGTGAAACCTAATCACCACAGGTCTCATGTGTTTTAAATATTTTAAGAGTCTGAACCATTGTCTTTGAAATGTTTATTTTATTCAAAGTTTTAAGAAAATAAATATACTTGTAATTTCATCATATAGTTTTATCAGTGATTAACTATTGGTTTTCTTCTATACATTTGTTAAAATTGAGATATAATTGATATATAACATTGCATTAGGTTTAGGTGTACGACATGGTGATCACAAGTTCATTAACATTCACCATCAGTTACAATTTTTTTTCTTGTGATGAGAAATTTTTTCTCTTAGCAACTTCCAAATACCTGATACAGTATTGTTTTTAGTCACCATACTGTACATTACATTCCCAGGACTTATCTTATAATTGGAAGTTTGTACCTTTTGACCACTTTCATCCATTTTGTCCAACCTCCCCCTGCTCCCCACCGCCCCACCTATTCACTCCCTCATCTTTGGAAACCAC
Organism: Pteropus medius; assembly: GCF_902729225.1. Classification (NCBI taxonomy): domain Eukaryota; kingdom Metazoa; phylum Chordata; class Mammalia; order Chiroptera; family Pteropodidae; genus Pteropus; species Pteropus medius. The sequence continues at coordinate 48,398,031 of NW_024349800.1, read as the reverse complement.
CAGATGTATCTACAGATTCAGTTTTTCTTTTTTTTAGGTTCCACATATGAGATCACACAGTATTTGTCTTTCTTTGACTTTTTCCACTTGGCATAATGCCCTCGAGCTCAATCCATGTTGTTGCAAATGGCAGGATTTCTTTCTTTTCTATGGCTGAATGATATTCCCTTGTACATATATGTCACATTTTCTTTATCCATTCATCAGTGGATATTATTTCCATGTCTTAACTACTGTAAATAATGTGTGAATTAACATGGGGGTGCAGATATCTTGAGATAGTGATTTTGTTTCCTTCTGATAAATTCCCAGAAGTGGTATTGCTGAATCATATGGTAGTTCTATTTTTAATTTTTTGAGGAACCTCCATACTATTTTCCATAGTACCTATACCAATTTACAGTACCAACAACAGTGCATGAGGGTTCCCTTTTCTCCATATCCTCACCTACACTTGTTATTATTTCTTGTCTTTTTGATAACAGTCATTTAACATGTGTGAGATGTCCCATTGTGGTTTTGATTTGCATTTCTCCAATAATGAGTGATGTTGAACATCTTTTCATTTACCTGTTGTGTATCTTTGGAGAAATGTTCATTTCCTCTGCCCATTTTTTAACTGGATTGTTTGGGGTTTTTTTTCCAATTGAGTTGTATGAGTTCTTTATATATTTGAGATATTAATCCCTTACTGGATATATGATTTGCAAATTATTTCCTCCCATTCCATGCCTTTTCACTTTGTTGAAGGTTTCCTTTGCAGTATAGAAACTTTTTAGTTTGATGTCCCACTGTTATTTTTGCTTTTTTTGTTTTTTTGCCTTTTTTTGGTGTTAAATTAAAAAAACAAAACAACAGCAAAAAACTATTGCCAAGACCTATGCCAAGGAGCTTACTCTGTTTTCTTCTAGAGTTTTGTGGTTTAAGGTCTTACATTCAAGTCTAATCCATTTTGTTGATTTTTGTGCATGGCGCAATATTGTGGTCCGGTTTCATTCTTTGCATAATGCTGTTCAGTGTTTCCAACACCATTCTTTCCCAATTGTACATATATTCTTAATTTCTTTGTTGTAAATTAATTGACCATAGATGTGTGGGTTTATCTCTGGGCTCTCTATTCTGTTCCATTGATCTATGTGTCTTTTTATGCCAATACCATACTGCTTTGATGACTATAGCTTTAGATACTCTAAACTTTTTCTATTTAAAAAAAAAAAATTAGAACCATACTATACCTAGGCCTGCTTTTTTTCACTTATCATCAAGCATTTCCCATGTCATTATTTAATATTCGAAAACTTGATTTTAAATAATGACGTGGTATAAGTACCATAATTTATTTGCATATTTCATTTTTGTTGAGATTAAGTGGCTTTGAACAACAGTATCTTATAATAATTAGAAAATAACCATGTGAACTGAAAATACCTTTTAGTCAATCACACAATTATTTAAATTATATTTACAAATGTATGGTATTTCTCTGACATTTCTCAATTTGAAACAATCAGAATAATATTCTACTAGCAGTGATACTTTTTATGTCTTATAAAGACTTCCAAATTTTCACCCATCTGAAGACAGGACTGACAGATTTCTTATGGTTCTTTCTAATTCTCTGAGACCCACATTATTTCAGAATTTCACCTGTTTATTTTTTACCACATCCTTATGAGGTTAACAGAGGCTACTCAAGTTTTACTTCAAGAGAAACTAGACTCTTAAGACTCTTGAAGGTAGGTGTCATGCCTCAGTCATTGTTCCATTCCCTGGCCATAGTAATCGCTAAACAAATCTGACTGGCAGTATTTGTAGTCCATTCCTTTGCAACACCTCCAAGCAAAATTTTTATTGGTTCACTCATATTTGAAGGTAAATAGGGTCCATCATAGATTAAATAAGAATTGCCTTTTAGCATCCCTCCCCTTTGCCAGCTCCTTTTAACTACACTCATTGATCCTTATAATAAATAAAATTTACATGTTTAAAATGTTCCAGGAAATGTTAAGGATTTTACATCATAATTTTATTTAATACTCACAACCAACCCTAAGGTAAATACTATTATCTCCACTTTGGAGGTAAGGAAACTGAGGCTTAGAGAAGTTAAATAATTTGCCCAAGGTGGTAGAGTGACATTTGAACCCAGGTCTGACTCTAAACCAGAGCCTGAATTCCTAACTATTGTGCTCTACCTGCCCTCCCCCCGACCCCCCACCTTTGATGAAATCCTGCCTTTGGTGGTGAAAATAAGCTGTCATGCAAATTCTCCAGCAGACTACTAAGGACTAAGGAAGTGGTGAAAGCATTAAGAACCAAGTCCCTGATGAAAAGTTATATGGAGTCAATTAAGAGAGAATGTCAATCACAATTGAACAGATAATTACAGAAACAGAAGTGTAATATTTTATTCAGACTAGCTCCTATAGATATCAAGAATAGTTAACAGTATATTTTATGCTTCGATATTTCAACAGGAAATCAGAGTGCACCCAGGGAGTAAGAGGTTCTCCCAGTCAGCTTGCTTTGGGGGGTCGGAGGGAAAGAAAGGTCTTTGAGGGATTGTGGATGAAAAGTGTGGCACTTGATTTAGGGGAGTTGTAAATGGAACTGCTTTCATCCTGTCCCTGGATGAAAGTCCTAAAGCCCTGGTTTTGGAATATCAAGTCGTATACAGGAAGGAACAAGTATTTACTTGTTAACTGTTTCATTCAGAGTATTAACTCAAGGTTAAATAAGACCTTTTGTTTCGATGACAGAGGGCAGGCAATACAAAGAAAATTACTGATCATACATACACTTGGCCAGTAAACTTTTACATTCATTTTCCCTCAATAGGCTTAACAAGGGAGTGAGCAGTTTCGGGGAAGAGGGAAAGGCGGTTTAAGGGTAACACAATGTTATCGGGAGCAGTGGTCAAGTCTTTCACTGCCTCAGCAGCTGATGATTCCTAGTAGTGACTTCTGCTAGCAAATTGTTCTTCCTCCCATCACAGAGGATGGTTGGAATCACCTAACAGTTTGTGGTTGCAGAAAACTCAAGTCAGCATTCTCCAAGAGAGACAAAGAAATTGTGTTCTGCTCCAGGCTTTTATGATAAAACTGAGCAATAGATAGTTATCAATGCTTCCTTCTTTCTTTCAAATATAAGCAAGCAACTTCTTACTTTTTAGGTAAAAACACATTTTTCTACCTTTAAAATTCTTTTCTCAAAACAAAACGTTAAAAAATAAGTTTTATATTAACTTGTTTATGACAATTATTAAGAACAAAATATTTTTCAGTTTGACAAGGTTGGGGGGGATAGATGAGGCATTCTTTACAAATTTACATATATCCAGTCACTGATCATGTGCTAGGCATTTTATAAAGGTAGTCTCATTTAACATCAGACCTCCCCCCCACCAACAAATCTTAAAGTGGCATTATGACACTCGTTTTACTGAAGAAACACACTCAGAAAAGTCACAGTTGCAAGGTAAAACAAGAGCAAAACAGCATGATGGGAACCCAGTTCTACCTGAATACACTGCACATTTTTATACTAACTGAACTAGTTGACCCTTGAACAACAAGGGTTTGAACTGCACGGGTCCACTAATATGTGGATTTCCCCCCCAATAAATACAGTAAGTATTTTTCTTATGATTTTCTTAATAATATTTTCTCTAGCTTAAGAAGACTATATAATACATATAACATACAAAGTATGTGTTAATTGACTGTTTATGTTATTGGTAAGGCTTCCAGTCAACAGTAGACCATTAATACAGCTGGCCCTCTGCATTCACTGATTCCCAATCTCGGATCGAAAATACTGTTTTCAATCCATGGTTGAATCATGGATGTAAAACCTGCAGATACAAATGGCCAACTATAGTTAAGTTTTTGGGGAATCAAAAGTTATAATGAATTTTCGACTGCAGTGGGGGTCAGCGCCACTAACCTCCACATTTTTTGAGAGTCAACTATACATTTGTTTCTCTTATGCTATCTTAAGCCTTATGACACCTAGGCTAGTCCACCTGAAACATGGATCTGTATTATTATGTATTATCTGAGAACTCCTCAGATTTTAGAGTGAAGCCAAGGGTAAAAAGCAATATACTAAATCTTAGTCCTGGGTTTTGGGGACAGGCATAGGACATTGTTATGTAATCTAAAACCAAATAATTTTTCCTCAAAAATAAATCCTCCTCTGAACTTTTTGTCATTATCATTGTTCTAGTCATCCAGATTTTAAATTCTTACACTTAATAAGGCATAATCAGGGCTTATAAATTAATGATGTGATAAAGGCAATGCTAATTATTTGATCAATATTTAGGAGCACGAAAGATTCCTGAATTAATTCCATGAGGTAAGAGACTTGATGAAGGCTTTTCAGAGGAAGTATATGAGCTGGCCATTGACCGAATCCTGTTTTGCCCAGAGAAGCTTGGGAAAGGGCTTCTGAATAGTAGATAAAAGTTTGAAAATATATAGCTTCTTTCCCACTACTTCCAACAAATTACCAGCTTATCTGGTTCTTCCTTCATAGTATATATTTTTTTATATCTGCCCCTTTTCCTCATCTCATAGTTGTATATTGCTACCAACCACCTCATGTATACTATGTGTTACTATGAAATTTCTGAATTAATAGTATTTTCTTTCTTTTAAATACTCAAATACCACTAACTTTTAAAAAATCTCTCCTTTTACACAACCATGGAAGCTTGAGAAATTCCCTATTGCCTCTGAAGTATAAAGTTCAAACTTAAAGTCTTCCACAATCTAAGAGCTATATACCTAAGTTTCCCTCTAGAACAACAAAGGCAACAGATGAAACAGAAATGACCTTGGTTTAAAGCCATCGGCAAACTTATTGACCACTTACTGGGTGGAAAAGGCAAGGCCTCTGGAGGGTACTGGAAAGACAGTTGTGAGTCATTCACAAATCTCTAGGAGTTTTGCTATGGTAAATGAGAACTAGACATGAACATAGAAAGCTAACTTTAGAAGAAAGCATCCGTCCCATAAGCCATAGTGTTTGATGGAGAGATAGAGAAAGGGCTTAAGCTGGACTTTCATTAACTATATAAATAGTTATGTGGTTTGGTTTTCAACTCAAAATTAGAATGGACACTGTTAGGTCTTGTTCAGTTCAACATCTACTAAGCACAGTATACTGAACAGAAACTAGTCTACTGAAATAGAAGGCACAACTTTTCTTTGCTCTTAAGTCAGCCACTTCTCCAAATACTACAATCAAGGCCTGCATTCAAAACAATAAATGAAGAACAGAACTCATTGCTAGTTAAATAGAAGGGCAGAAGAAAAGACAGTATTCTATGACATAAGTTAAGAATGTACTTCAGAGCTTCTATATATCTGGAAATGTTATGGAAACTATAGAGCCATTATTATTTTATGAGTGTTCAGATACTTAACATACTGAAATATGACACCAGAACACTATTTATGATTCAATCAATTCTTTAAATGCAACCAGAGTGATGTTTTTTTCAAAACACAGATCTAAGCATGTTACCCCTTCAATAAATCCTTCAGTGGCACCCCATTTTTCTTAAAGGTCTACAGGATCCTATGGCTTGACCCCTACCTATCTTTCCAGTCTCTCACTCAACTCTAGCATCACTGGCCTTTTTTGTTCTCATTTTCCCTACTGTAGTTAACTCTTATTTACCATTCAGATCTCAGTTCACTTGTCACTGCACAGGTAATAACTTGATCAGAGCAAAACCTCTATTATAGTACCCTGTACTTCTTTGGAGCATTTATAACAGTTTTAGTTTCATATTTGTGTGATTATTTAATGTCTAGCTCTATCATAGACTGTAAAGTCTATAAAGGCAAAGGTTTTCGGTTAAAAATTTCCACATAATAAAAAATGTGTAAACTGTTATTTAGAATGTATATGTCACTGTAAGTAGTTCTAGACTAAGGGAAAATCCAGGAATAGCATTAATCCTCCTAGGCACCACTACTTTAAAACCTATACTACGGCCATGCCACCCTGAACGTGCCCGATCTCATCTGATCTCGGAAGCTAAGCAGAGTCGGGCCTGGTTAGTACTTGGATGGGAGACCACCTTGGAATACCAGGTGTTGTAGGCATTTAAAATCTATAAAACATCTATGTTTAAACAACAACCTAGCCACTCTAAGCCTTTTCTTATCTATAAAATATAGATAACCTTAAAGATGAGTTATACATACTACGTGTAAAAATATAAAATTCTCAAAACAATGTCAGGCACATGGCAAATGCAAAATAACTGGTGCCTATGGATAATAAGCCTTAGTCCTAATTAATTCATATTTATAAAGTATACTTCTCCAAGCATTTGATTTATGTAATAACAGAACAATTCTGATGTTCTTTCAAGCTGAGGATAAAAGAGATGCAAGAATTGTTACATCCTTTATAACAATTTTTAAGGTGATGATATACTTATCAGTTTTCCCCCTATTGTTTACTATAACTCAGATTTGCTATTTTTTTAAGATACATACAACCATTAAAATATGTATTTAAAATACACCGATACATAAAATTTATCTTAAAAATGCACATTTTATTTCGATAGCCAATGACCATCAATCAAAGAAAGAAAAGAAAACTAATTTCATGAAGAAAGACAAATCTATGGAGTGGTTTACAGGAAGTGAAGAATGAGATGGCTCAACTAAATCAACTTGGAATCATTAACTACAATATGTCAAACTAACTGCAAGACAAGTGTCAAAATGGGACATTTAAGCAGTTTTGAAATGTTATACATCTTCCTTTAGATTTTGTTATTTTTCAAAATTATATGTAAAAGTTATACAAATCATAGAAATAGCTAAAATACCAATCTATGGAAGTAATGATCTGTAATATAAAGTTCTATTTTGATACTTTTCTGTCTTCCAATCAGTTGCTGTCATCTGAGGTACTCAGTTAAGTTGTGGTTTGAACTTCCTCAACTTGACAAGAAAAGCTAATTTAAGGGGAGGAAAAAGTGAGGTTATTACAATAATTTGAAGAAAACACCACTTAATATGTCCTGAAAATACTACTCACCTGTATGACCAGTTTGCCAGTGTATAGGTCTGGCAATATAGGGAAATGATCCATATGGAAAATGAGAATGTGATTCTTCTGTTGTAGAACAAAATATATAGTATAAGCTACACAAAATATTTCATAATTTGTTCATAAAACTGTTAGAATACAAATTACTGTCCCTTTACTGTAAGTTTTTTCTGTTTTTGTTTTGTTTTGTTTTAGCATTTGTTTTGGAGCTATTCTGCCAGTTATCTTACAGAAACAATTTTCAAGGATTACATGATAAATTTATATATGGTCTTATAACCAAATGGATAAGCCCATATTATAAATCAAAGAACATTTGAAAACTTGTTCATGGCATAAATAACGTGTTTATACAACAAGGATCTAAATTTAAATTTTTGAAGAATTCCAGTAGCATAAATAGCAAATATTAGCTATTTGCAAAGCAGGCCCTATTCTTTCTCTTCAATAATAATCACTGATATAAATTTTAAAAATTCTTTAGTATATATATAAAATATTTCACAAGCCAACCCCTTGTCACAAATAGAATATGATTATAAGAAGTGCAGTTCTTCAAAGGTATCAGAACTTTATATAAAAGGCAGGAACAGTCATTACTTTAACCCTTAGAAATTTTAATTTAAATGAATAAATATCAGATTTCAATTTAGATATTAAAAATAAATCCCTGAAATATTTTTAGAATTTATTGGTCAACACGCTCAGGAACCTATTCTCCATTTATTATTACAAACATATGTATAAAATAAAATAAAATTGAAGCTCACCATGGTCATCCTCTTGAAACATCTCACCTTCAATTCTAATCTCCTTTTGAGAATGTAATTGTAAATCTGTGTTGATTTTAGGTTCTACTTTTTGAGCTAGAGTTCCATTTTTCTGTTTTGCAAGGCAAACCAACCAATCTCTGACAATGACTTCACTTATCTTTTCACATGAGAGAGCAAGTTCACAGACGCGAATTCCATCTAAAAGTTCAATAACCTGTGTGATGCTTTCAAAAAAATAAAAAATGTACTTTAAATTTCTAGTGTAACAACTTTATTTTTATTTTAAGTTCACTATACCTCTTACCCAAATTTAAATGCTATAGTTAAATGAAGAGGAGAAAAGTAAAAATGCTAGTTAGGGCACATAATAAGCAATTGCATATAATACTAAGAAAAAAAATAAAGAGATCATAATTTAACAATTGTTCATGTTACACTTTTAAAACTTTTCTTCCAAATTGCTCAAAGAAATATGCATTTTATATTGCCATTTATGTAAAGGATGATTTAAACAGCAATATAACTGAACTTGGGACATTTGTCATTTCACAAATTTTATGGGATAATGTATAAATCTAACTCAGTTACAAAATGAACATTTTTAGCCTAGTACTTAAGACAAAATAAAAGTGTGTTTAAAATCACATTACAAACAATAGCCACATCACTCACTTTGCTAGATATACAGCGCATATACCACCTTGTTTAAGATTTGAGTATAAAACAGGCAAAGCAACTTGAGGATTCAACATATCCAAAGCTACCTGTGGGGGAAAGAAAAGAGAATCAGATTGAGTTTTGTTTAAGGAAAGCATAGATTTTCTTTGCTTATGTGGTAAAATGACATAGTTTTAGAAAGCAATTACCTAGTATTTTTTTTTAGAATATAGTACTACGGTCATTTTATTGTTCCTAAAAAGATACATTTATTATTATGCAATTTGTCACAGTACTTGACAACGTAAAAATCATGACATGTCTTGTACTAGGCAATACTGATAATACAGGAATCTTTCTTTAGCTATATTTATATACATACAAATTGCATACACAATTTCAATGCTTTAGTTCAGCTTTTGGCTTATCTCAAATATGTATTTTTATGTTCAAAAGTTCTGAATATTTTAGAAATTCTAAAATGTAAGAATCATGTCCTTTATTTCTTTATTCTTAATTCAATTGCGGAATACAGGGCTGTACTCACAAAAGGTGTCAAATGACTGTAATGAGAAAATTTTCCAAAAAAATAATTAAAAACAAAAATATGGTCAAAATAGAAAATAAAGTGACTATTATTGAAAGTAATTCCAGACACATTAATATATTTACTAAATTAGAAGTTATTCTATTGTTTATGTGTTTTTTAAAAAACAATATTGTGTCAAGGAACATCATTCATTATTAATTTGAGCACCTTCCATGTGCCAAGCATTGTGCTAAGTGATAAGGATGTAACAGGAACTCACATACTATTTTGTTTCATGGGAACTTATATTCTAATAAAGGAACAGACATTAAACAAATATCCAATAAATATGTAAGTCAGAGGGTGATGAATAACATAAAGAACTACAGAATTATAAAGCAGAATATGAATATGAGAGAGAGTGACAGGGCAGGGAAAAGAAGGGAGTGGTATTTTGTAAATAGTCACTGAAGAGACCTAAAGAAAATGATTACGCTTACCCCTTGGAAATTTAGGGGGAAAGTGGGTTCCAGACGGAAAGAACAGCAAATTCAAATGCTCTGAAGCTGTAGGATACTTGGTGAGTCTGAGAAGGCCACTGTCACTGCAGTGGAGACAAAAGGGGGGAAAATGGTAAAAGATGAGTTCTGAGTTGGTGGGGATGTGGTGGGCATGAGGGAGAGACAATTATGTAGAATCCTACAGGCTTTAGCTTTACTCAAGAAGAGAAAAAGCCACTGAAGAATTTTAAAGAATGATAAAATCTGACTTTTTTAAAACCTTTTTTTTGTGGTAAATGAAACAAATTTGCCATTTTAAGTATGTAATTTAGTGGCATTAAGTACATTCTAACTTATTTTTTTACACCTATACGTAGAAAAGACAGAGCGAGGGCAAGGAAGGATTGTGATGACCTGCAACAGCAAACAGCATTGGATATATTGAGAAGTGGTATAAATTTTAAAAAGGTAGAGCCAATTGGAATTAGGATTGGCTACAAGATGTGAGAGAAAGAGGAGTCCAAATGAATTCAATGTTTTTAGGCTAAACCATTGAAAGATTGGAGATGTTATTTACTAATGAGAAAAGCGATGAAGACTATAGGAAGAAATAAGAATTCAGGTTTAGACATGACTTTAAGTCGCCTAGTCAAGTAAAGATCTCAAGGACTGAATCAAAGGATCGACATGGTAGATATAATTCTTTTTTACTTTAGTTTTACTATATTATTGACAAGGACCAAAAATCAGATAACCAAGAAACGTGCCAATCCTCTTGAATGATCTGTTCTCAGCAACATTAACCATTCATCTGGTCACTCAAACCAGAAACTTGGAGTCATTTTCTTCACCTTGAATTCTCTTTAGAGAATCTTTGGGGTTTTATGCTTCTGTTTGAATTAAAATTATCCAGTCCCACTACCTCAAGTACTTCTTGAGGTAGTGGGACTGGATAATTTTAATTCAAACAGAAGAAATACCTACCTCAAGTATTTCTCTGAATCATCCTACTGCTAATACTTTAGTTCAGGATCTCGCCATACCTTGCTGAAATAGTATAATAGCTTTCTACATAGATGCACAGCCTCCATTCTTCCACCAGAAGCATTCTACATCATAAATCTGGATATCCTAATCCCCTAAAAACTCATGAGTAGTTCCCATTATCTACAAGATAAAATATCCATATACTCTAGCTTGATATACATAAATGTGTTGTTCTTCATTATTTAGCCTCTCATGATTCCATCTGTAGCTTCATCTCATTATACCCAATTCTATAGCCATGGTGTTTCCATCTGTAGCTTCATCTCATTATACCCAATTCTATAGCCATGGTGTTCCATGCTTCTGAGTCTTTCTAATAATTTTATGTCTATCTTTTCTTCTAGATTTAAAGCTCCTTTAAATGTATAATTCATTTTTGTCTTAGCATAGTGCATGGCACATAACAGGTCTTTAATAAATGCTTGCTGAATCAATAAACAAAATGGTTCGGCAATTCCAAGGAGGATGATAATCCTCCAGTTAGATGATTAAGGTCCATTTCATGGAGGAGACAACCTTTGATTTAAGCTTTAAAGAAAAAGTAGAATTTAAACAGATGGAAAACAGAAAAAATGAGAAATAATAGTGATGCAAATCACAGCTAATATTTAATGATTACTTTAAAAAATTTAAAAAATTAAAAAAATATTTAATGATTACTATATACTAGGGACTGTTCTATGTACTTTACATGAATTATCTCGATCTTCAGCAACTCTATAAAATAGGTACTATTATTATTATTCATATTATTATTCCTGTTTAAGACATAAGGTGACTGAAGTGCAGAAAGATTAAGTAACTTATCCATATTGGCTATTATGGAGCCCAAAAGTGAACCAGGCTGAATGGACTCCAAAACTTACTTCCCTCTGTTCCCTCCCTCCTTTTCTCTCCTCAGAGATAATCAGTGTCCTGAAGTTGGCAATGTTCCCAAATAATTTTATACTTTTACAACATATGTATATAGCTATAATACATGCTGTTTTGTGTAATTTAAAATTTTACATATATGTGGCCATTCCACGTATTTTTATTATGCTTTCTTCATTTAAGCACCATGTCTCTGAGATTTATTGATGTGGATACAGTACATTTATTTCACTATGTTAAATAATACTATTGTTAATATTCCATTGTATCTATTCCTTTTCTGATGGTCAGGTTGTTTCCAAAATATATTAAAATTTGTTAAAAATCTTTTATTAGCCATTTTCTCTTTTTCTGTTCTGTCTTTGTGAGTTAATGCTTTTATTCATTTACCCTCATTTGGGATGGCAGGAGTATAGGCAGGTTATTTAAAGGGCTAGAGAAGAAAGGAAGGTTGAGGTCAGATTCTGAAGGACTCCATAAGTCTTTGAATGAAAAGTTCCTAATCAATTTTTCAGCTGGAGAGTGATAGTATCATAACTAGATTATCCTAAGATGAGAATGGATTGCAAGTGTGATGGCCTACGAGGTGAGATGGCAGCCAGTCAAAGGAAGCAATATTAATTAGGATCATAGTAACCACAAATCAAGTGGTGGGAACATGGACAGAAACTTATGTTTAAATACACCTCTTGATTTTTGGTCAAGTGCTACCATCAAGCAGTACTTTTCTCAACTGACAATTTGTAGAGGCTTTCTTAAAGAAAGGGAAATTCTTCATGATTTAGCTTTAACTTAATAGTTCTGTATTATGATTATTTATAAACATTAACTATAATTCTTTCCCTCTTATAGTATATAACTTCTCCCAGCAGCTGACAACTCTCCTCCTTTCATGTTCTCTCATACTGAGTATTCATCTGGCACCGTTATTCAAGAGAGATTCAACTGAATAACTCAAGTAAGGAAGATTCTTTCCTTTAGGTCAGGGATGGTTCAGCAGATTTCTAGAAAGCTTCAACGATATTATTAAAATCCTTTGTTGTGTTTCATGCTCATCAAGCAAAATTCTGATGACCAATTAACCTCCCAGGTAACTGTGACATTCCTATGGATGGCCAATGTGGAGCAATATTTTCCCCCCTTATTGAACTATGATACACAAGCCAAACAAGGATGAGGAAAAAGAACTGTAGTCTTTGTGTCCAGGAAGCTATGCCACTAAAACTATAGGCTTTAGATAAAGAACCAGTCTTAATAAAAATCATTACTCCCTTCTTTAAACTTGACTTCATTTCTCACCTAGTTTCCTTTATAAAGGTTCTGAAATAATCCAACCTTTTAATAGCCAATTAAGAAAAATGAAGAAGATTCCTTATTGTCAAGCTATGAACTGATAATGGCATCATCAAGGATAAGGCAATTTATACTACAATTCTAAAACTCTGAAGCCAACTAATACCACATCACCATCACTAGTTATAGCTTAAAATAGCCTCTGGTCATTTATCCTTTAATCTTCATACTACTCTGCTTCTTCTCCCCCAGCTCAACCTCCCACTGCTCCTCTTCCTTACAAATCCCTCCACTCCACTTTCTTGGCCTTTGTTCATGATAAAGCTTCTATGCTCAAATCATTAAATGAACCTTCCTCTGAATCCTGACTTCAACTGTGTAAAGATGCCTCTTGCCTGTTCCCTCTTAAAGGGAGGCTATTTATTCCCTCAAATCTTACAACATGAGATCAGGTGCTGTGCTTAATATGCTCCCAATGCTGCTTCCAAATTATCATGTATTTAGGCTAGGAATGCTGAGGTTCATGATGCTCAACTACTCCTTGGTCAATACCCCATACTTATTATTAACAACTTTGGCATCTGATTCAGTAAGTCTCTCTGCTCTAAATCCCTCCATGATATTGAAGGAAAATATCCCTTCCACTCCTGAGATAGAAATGGGGCAAATAATGAGGAAAGACCCTTTCCTATACAGAAGAAGTGTGATCCTTGTTTCCTTTGTATTCAGTATTAGGTAATATCATATGACACACTTTAGAAAACTCACCGCATCAAATGTTAAAGATTTTATGTCTTCAATTGCTCCTGAAATGTCCTTATGAATAAAATCCACATTGTCTGGCCACTCTTCTACATGACTTATTTTCCATGAATCGCACCAGTGTTTGTAATTCTTCTTAGCCAGTTCATGGTGGTCTTTTCGTATTTCAAAACTTATGACTCGTCCTTGTGATCCAACTTAATTTTAAAAAACAATTTATGACATTTCATAGTATTAATCAGTTGATAAAATAAAGCAAAAATTTTATTGTGAAAGGTATTATATGGATGTGAAAAAATAATTCAAATAGTTTAAGGTTACAAAAGTCTCTATCCCATCCCAGATCCCTAATCAGTCTCTCTCTTCAGAGGTAACTGTGAGTAGTCACATACTATTCCCAAGACAGTTGGTGCCTATATGTGTGCATATATCTCTTTCTCTCTGTTTTTAACACATATTTTGATGTACTGATCATATACCTTCCTTTTCACTTACGAGTGCCATTTTACTGATTAACAATCTATTGTATTCTTTTTAACAGCCATAATATTCTACTGTATGGCTAAGCCATAGTTTATTTAAGCAGCCATCTACCAATGAACATTTAGCTTATTTCTGGTCTTATGCTATTATAAACAGTATTACAGTGACAATTATTGTGCTTAAGTCTTTGTTACATACCTATAGAATAAAGTACCAAAAATGGAATTGCTGGCTCAAGGAGTATGTGAATTTTTTATTTTGAAAATTACCAAATAGTTCTCCAAAAAAGATATATTAATTTACACTCTACTAATAATGTGTCAGAGTGCCTATTTCTCCATACTGTCTCCAACAAAGAGTTATCAAACTTTTCATGTGTCAATAAAAAATTGAATACAGCTTATCACTGTAGTTTTAATTTGCGTTTCTTTCGTTATGAATGAGGTTAGGCCGTTTGTACATTTAAAAAATATTTGTATTTTTGTGTGTGCCTGAAGAACTTTCAAATTGTTTAGTATAGTAATACTGTAGTTTCACATAAGACTACTGCATTTTAACAATGCAATTAATTTTCCATCTACCTCTACCTGAGGTGATTTGATACCATTTGGAGGCTGTCCTAGATCAATTGGAAAAGTTTAAATTCTAGGATGTCTTTTGTAATATAAGTCCAGCTGCAAGTCAGCATGTTCTCAAGGGATAAAAAGTAATGTTAATAGTAGCATAAGATGAACAATTGGAAAATAAAATTATGGACGAACAAAATCCATCCCGAAGGTAAACAGCAATAATTTTTTGATCACTCATAGTTTGCGATTATTCATGCCATGATACTCCTCCAATACTATAAATATGGGCATGCCTCCTCCCTCATAAATTTTTATAAATTTACTTTGTTTGTATGTGGTGACATTAGGTCAAAGAACAAAAAGTTTAAGTTTAATTCAGCATATTTCTATTTGTAATCTTTATAGAATCTACCCATATATACATGCAACTACTCTAACAAAGTTTATTAGCTAAAAAAAAGAATGTGTTAATAAAGAACAACATGAATAATTTTAAAAATATCTCCCCAAAGAGAGTGCTGTCACTGTTCAGCAGTCTATTTTTTGGTGAGGAAGGGGACACTGTACAGGTGGCCAGACCGGAGAGAGGAACCCTGACACCCATAGGAATAAGATGGACAAGGGGAACAATCAACTAGAACAATAGTAACCAGAACTCAAGTTCTGGGAACATGAACAGATACTTATGTTTACTATATACCTCCTGATTTTTGATCAGGTACTCCCTTCAAGCAAGACTTTTACCAATTGGCAATTCATATAGATTTTCTTAAAGGAAGAAAAATTCTTCATGATCTAGCTTTAATGTAGCTCTGAATTATGACTAATTTATTTATGAACACCAACTATAATTCTTTGCCTCTAATACTATATGACTCTTCTCCAGCAACTGACAGCCCTCTTTCTTCTATAATCTCTCATACTGAGGATTCATCCGTCACTATTATTAACGAAAACATGTACATTTGTGCACCAAAAGTATAAGAATGTTCAGAGCAGCACTACTTATAATATTCAACTCGAATGGACAAATTGTGATTTATAAAAATGGAGTAACTGTATAGCAATTAGAATGAAAGAACTACTGATACATGCAATTGGCTGAATCTCACAAACAGAGTGTTGAATGAAAGTAGCCAAACTCAAAAGTGTGCATATGGTGTGATTCCTTTTATGAGGTGTAAAACAGGCAAAACTAATAAAAGTCACAACGGTGGTTACCTTTGGGGAGGATAAGGACTGAGACGGGGCAGGAAGCTTTCTGTGGTGCAATAACATTCCCTATCTTGGTCCAGCTAATAACTAAATGAGGGTGGTCACTATATAAAAATATCATTGATACATACTTATGATCTGTGCACTTTTCTGTAACTGTTATGTGCTGATAAAAAGTTAGTTTAAAAAAAAGGTAAAAACATTAAAAAGCATGGAAGAAACTAGAGAAAGCAAAGAAAACAGAGAACACTAAAAAGAGAAGGACTGGAATAAATGTACAAAATGACCAAAAAATAGCTGATTACATTTGGTTCCAAAGAGAATTCTCTATATCCCAAAGTTAAATGAATATATAAAAAAAGTCTTTATCTATTTAACTTTATGTTATTATGAACAGATTGTTTTCTTTGTCATCTAAATTCAGCGCATTTATTCCAATCTCTTACCTGCTCTGGATAAAAATAAGCTCATTCCACCAGAGCCGGAGCCAACTTCCAAAACAGTATCACCTGGGTAGATATTCATCATCGTCAGCAACATATTCATATCCTATGATTGAAACACAGTATTAGTGACTCATGACTAGTAAAGTAAATATGTACTAAGCAAGTACCTTCTCTCATCAAACACTATGTCGGACTTGAAGAAAGAAGTGAAAAAAGGACTAAACTCTGGCCCTACCTAGCAAGAGTTTATATTTTATTTGATGAAATGAGAGATACAAGAATCGATTTGCAAATAAAGCACTTCAGCATAATATTGAAATTATAGACAATAAATATAATAGGCACTCGGAGAAAGGAGAAATCAGCAGATTGCCCTAGCTTAAAGACAGAGTGAAAAATTTAAGTATACAATCAAAAGATAGAAAACAGAAATAGAGTTTGCCCATCTCAGGAGGAGAGATAAAGAGAGACCTGAATGCCAGGCTAAAGCATTTGAACTTTATACCTAATAAATAACTGGGACATGTCACTGAGGTAATACAAAAGGCATTTTATGAAGATTAATCTGAAAGGGGAATACGGAATATACTAGAATAGAGAAAAATTAAGAGTCAGGAAGATCAGTTAAGAAGTCATTATATAATCTCTGCATGAAATTATAAAGTTATTTAGAATTAAAGGATACCAGGAAGACAGGAGGACCTACTTGCCAAATGCTATAACTGAAGAATGGTTTTGTTAACAGGAATATCATGGGTAATAAGAGCTATTTATCAAAATTTTACCATGTACCAGGCTTCTGTAACTATGTAAACTGCTTTCATACATTATCTTGTTTGATCAGAATAATAATATGAGAATAGTATCATCATGCCCATTACAAAGATGAAAAATCAAAGAGGTTAAGTAATTTGCCCAAAGTTGCACAGCCAGGAATTTAGTGGGCAAGTAAGAACAGAACCGATGATGAACTCCCAAAGACCTTACTGTTGATCACTACCCTACACCCAAATACTATATATGTAAATGTTAGCATTGACTTCAACATTTCCCCAATACCAAACCTTTCAAAGTTGCTAGTAAGCAGCATATCTGATAAGTCTTTACAATCTTTTCCTTCTCTGGTAAAAGCTGCTGTGAAAATTCTAAAAGCAAAGGTAGGGTTTCTATAGGATTCTTCTGTCAAATCACAATGAAACTGTGTATTAAAATATAGGTTTGGTTGTATAAGAAAATACTTAACAGGTACAATTGTCTAATTAAAAGCCAAAATGTATTTTCTGAAATGTTAGACTAAGGCTTCGACCAAAGGATACAGACACATAATTTCTAAGTTGTATTAGTCAAAAAGCTTCATTCCTGAATTCTGAGTCTTTCAGAGATACATACCCTCTCCTATGTGTCAGGCACATGGGGTAGAGGTGGGAGGGGGCACAGATAAGGTCACACAGGAGTGGGAAGCACCTTGGGTAGTCATTTCAATGGAATGCCCTGGAGAAGGCATTTCTCTTTTCCTGGATCTTTTATATAAGATACAGAAACCTAGTATTATAAAATAAAGAACCCTAAGAACACTTTAGCTTTTCCTTCTTTCCATTATGGTTACATGGTCTCAAGGGGACGAGTGGGTTAGCTTCGACCATAGCCTGACAATTTCAGTCCAAACTTTGGTGGGTAGCATTTATTCAATTCTCTGCCTCTTTCCAAAAGGGATTTTGAAGCTACTGGGAGATTCCTCCAAAGTAATGAAATATCACTCTACTATTGAGTTTTCTACACATTTTTAAACTTCAGGCTTTCAAACAACTCTTTCAGTTTCAAACTTACATTTTTTTTCTCTACAGGAATTTCATCTCTTTCCCAGTATTCAATAACATAAATCTAATCCTCAGCCTAAGGTTTTAATAATTGGGTTGCACTTTGGCCTTCATCAAGCAGCAACAATGTCTACTCCCCAATAGTTCTTATATAAGTGTTATAATCATGCAAATCTGCAGTAAAGATTAATTTAAAAATTAGGGGAATGTTGCCATTTATACTCTAAACCTAAACGTGCCTGATATTGACAAATGTGAAATGTTGATGTTTCACAAGTATCTTTTAGTATATTTAAAGTTGTTCCCATAGACTTACTCTGAATATTAACAAAAAATTATGTAATTCTAACGGGGAGACCGGCTTTCAAAAGTCAGTTGAGGTACTCCCTTAAAAAGCATTTCAGAGTTGTAAAGGCTGAAGTCGAATTTTCTGCAGTCCACTTGGGAGATTAAAAGAGAAATCAACAACTATCATTCCAGTATTTCAATTCCTCTTTAGAATGAAACACTGTGACTTTTTATCTGTGACAAATGGAAAGGCAGAAAGTGCACTAAAGATTTATCTTTATAACTTTAAAAAATACAGCTAATCTCTCACTGTTTTGTCTAGTGATGAGAAAGAAGATGTGGGGAAACAAAATGAAATTACAGAAGTCATTTTTATGGCTAGGTTGAAACAGTCAAATGAGGAAAGAGTACTACGGCCATGCCACCCTGAACGTGCCCGATCTCGTCTGATTTTGGAAGCTAAGCAGGGTTGGGCCTGGTTAGTACTTGGATGGAAGACCACCCATCCAAGGTGTTAAAAAAAAAAAAAAAAAGAGGAAAAAGCCCTCCCAACCCCTGCCCCATATACAGTAAAAAAAAAAAAAAAAGACAGTCAAGTTTCCATCAAGAGCTTATGATACCCCACTAGCCTAAAGCTTCCAGGAAGGTTTTATTTTAAAAACCTGGGTCTATCTTTTAAAATATAGATTCCTACTTACAACCTTCCAATGGTCGCCCAAAGCACATAGAATAAAATACTCTTCTCTCTCCAAATACACATTGTACTACTCTCTCCCCTCACCAACCCACTTGGGCCACAACAGGAATTCTTCCCTTTGCAAGAGCGCTCTGCTCTTAGATCTCTGCATGGCCGGCTCTTCCTTAATCAGGTTTCTTATCAAATGTACCTCGCTGAAGACCTTCTCTAACCACCTGACACAAAGAATTCTCTTTCCCCAGGTCACCCAACACAATGCCTATGTCTTCATGGTACTTAGCACTACCTCAAAATATTTTATTCTTTCACTTGTGTGTTCTATGTCACTGCCTTTAGGAGTAAGGTCTATGTTGAGAGCAAGGACTGTGGTTCACCACTATAACCTCCCTAAAATAGTGCCCTGAATAGAGAAGGTAAGCGATTATTTGCTGAATAAATAATGAATGATTCCTCATCTCAGAATAGGAGGAGTTGTTGCAATTACAAAGGAACATTCTACTCAAGGGCTATGACTGTAGAGATTGAAATAAACCACTAGTAATAGACAATTAGTATAAGATTCTAAAGGAACTAGGAAGTTTATTTATAAAGAATATTACTTTTATTTTTAGTGTTTAATTATAGTTGTTTTAATACAAAACTTTTTTCTAAAGGGAAAGCATAGTAATATATCTATTGTTAACATATACCACTAGTAACATGCCTTATTAAATTAAATATGATTAAAATATCACATTAATGATACTAAAGAATTGTCCCCTGAAGAGTTCAACAGTCTCTTGCGTGCTGAACTTGCAAACTTAAGAGTTAAGAAACAAATATAAGTACTTATTATATGCCAAGTGAACCCACATCATTTTACATAGTAAATAGATATTCTCTTCACAAATCAGACTCGAAACTCCCAAATTAAAATTAAAATCTGTTTCCTCCTAAAATTAGCGACCTTAATATATGTAAAAGTCATATCAATAAGTTAAAAAAAAAAAAGGCTGAGAACAAACCTTGAAACGTTCTGAGATGTGCTTTAAGTACGTGAATCAGGTCTGTAGCACCTCATCAGTTTTGCTCTTTCTGAAACCAATACATACCTAACTACCATGGCATTACCTTTGGATATGTTATGGCAGGCCCCCTTTTCATCAGTAATACATAGTCTTCCAATGACGGCCTCTTCAGCATGAAGTCCTTACCAGAGGAACTCCTCAGTATCTGGCCAGGGAACTTCCCCACGATATCGCTGAATGGGACTGTCCCCCAGTTACTGTTTAAGTGTCCGGCGTTGCTCAATCTAAATAATTTTTTAAATTGTGTTTCTCTCTTCCCAAGCTCAGCTAAAATTAGCTCGCCGGCCCGAAAGGGCCCCTCTCTGGAAGTTGACCAGGCAGAGGAGACGTGAAGTTCTTCGACCTCGGTCACGGACTGGGCCAGGGCAGGCAGTAAGGGACCCCCGGGTCCTCGGTATGCAGGATCAGACTGGCCTTGGTCTCCACTCGAGTCCTCGCGCTCTCGAGGGGGTGACTTCTGTCCAGACGTCGACAGTCTGAGGCTTTCCAGTGACGAAAGACATCTGGTCCCCATGCCGCGGCCGCGCAGAGGGAGAGATGGAGGCACCTCTGCTCCTGGGACTTTCTTCTGTGCCGCCTTACGCTCTCTTTCTCCATCTCGCACGTCTCTTTGCGAGGGCTCAGAACACAGTGACCGGGATCTCTCGAAGGGCTCTTGCCCAAGGCCAGGCAGGAATGGACAGGTCGCGATCCCTGACCGCCTCCGGAGACGCCGCAGCTGTAGCAAGGCCCGACCGCGTCGGCCCGCTGACAGCATGGTGACCCGCGCAGGCGCCGTCTCGGGAGAGTGACGTACGGCTGGGCGAGGCCCCGCCTCTTCCCCGCCCCACGCACGGACGTAGCCGCCTGGGGGCTGGGGGCGTCTTCGTCGGAAGAGCTCCGTGACTGCGCGTGCGTCGGGAGAGGGCGGAGAGATGCAGCTGGCGGCGCGGAAACCACGAGGTCCTCTGAGTAACTGTACCCGGACGGTGGCTCACTCCCGCGGCGGTTGGGGTGGGGGGTGGGGTGCCCATTTTCTTTGGAATGTGAGTAGACTTAACAATTGACCGTTGACAAATCTCCACCAGCCTCGCCCGGGGGCAGGAGGATTAAGACAGTCAAAACCTGTTAAATCTCTGCGTAAACTGAAGTCCTATACCAGGAATGGCTCTAGTAAACAGGAAAATGAACATCTCTAAGTCACCAGCAAAATGTATAAGTAAAACTGATCCCAAGCTGCGTTTGATAGACGGAGTTTGGGCGGCCACCCGTTTACCCGCTTATCCGCTCTTCTTTCCCAGCTAACCGCGAAGTTCTTCTCCCGCCTCTGCCCTTCCAAGTCCCTTTTTACTGGGCTCTGACCACCTACATTCCTACCCTGGGTCCAGAAATTATAGTGGCAGTACTCACCGTGTGCTTATTTAACAGATTTAAAAAATAACAGTTAAGTATTTTACCTTCCCCGCAACTAGAAGCATTTTAAAAGGGTAAAAGGCCATTGCTAAAACAGGGGTGGCAGGGTAGAGGGATGTTACAGGCTAATTCATCCCTGCAAAATTCATGTGTCGAAGTCTAATCCTCTGTACCTCGGAATGTGACAGTATGTGAAGATAAGATCTTTCAAGAGGTAATCAAGTTAAAATGAGGTAATTAGAATGGGTGTTAATCCAATATGACTGGTGTCCTTATAAAAAGAGGAGATTTGGCACAGGTGGAAGACCACCATCTACAAGCCCAAGGAGGGAGGCCTCAGAAGAAGCCAGACCTGCGCACACCTTAATGTTGGACATCTAGCTTCTGGAACTGTGAGAAATTTTTATTATTTAAGCACCCCCTTGAAAAAGAGGATTAACTATTTTCTGATTCTTTTTTATTGGACCTCTTTAAAAATCATTTATTCCCAAGTTTTGGCACCTTCCAAAAAGTTAAAAATAATTTACTCCTGAAAACAAAACACATATCACTGACCTGTTTGCTTAATATTAATTCAGTTGGCAGTAAGTGTTAGAAATAAGTGTTCCCATTTTATACATAAGAAAACTGACCCAGGGAGATTCAATGATTTGGGCAGTATCCCATAGCTGACAAGTGGCATGACAGGGTTTCTCATCTAGGTCAGTCTGGTTCATCAGTCCATGCTCTTTGTACTGTAATACCCCTTCTCAAAGACCAGTCAACAGTATAATTGAATTAAAGTCAAAATATGTTCAAAAGGCTGTGAATTCAGTTAAAATTGGATAAAATAAGTCTTAACATTTTTGAAGGCTTAAATGAATACTTCTCTAATCTATGCCTTCTAATACATCAGCCTCCAATAAACTCCATCGTCAGGATTTTTCACTTTTAATCCTAAACATGAATAAAGAAACTGCTCTCCCTGACCCCATCTGCATGTTTCACTTTTGGTTTTGATTTGTTTTTTAAGAAAAGTTCTTATGACCAGTCTTCTTATTATCATTGCCAAATATGGGTCTGAGTTGGAAACTTCTAGATCCTAAGCCTTTCAATCGTTTTAAAATTTATTATTCCTACTTTATTGTCTCAAATACTATTAAATGATATTTGGCTGTTATTTCAGAAGGAGTTGAAAAGAAAAAGGTATATAGATAAAAATATGGGAAATATTTACATGTGTTTGCTTTCTGAGATAAACCGTGAACAGTGGATGGCATGGCTTTCCTTCTATTGTTTGAATAACAGACACAAAGTTATAAGTATTTTGTCCTATTGAAATACATTAATACATTGTGAAACATGTTCATGATCTTTCAGAGCATTTAAACTCTGAAAAATACAGCGCTATGTGTGTCTTTCTATTTCTGGCCATACTTTTTTTCTGTGTTCTCTATGAAACTGTTAACCTGCACTCTGAAACTATTCTCTGAAAATATAAGGCATCATCAACTTAGCATTTTTATGTTACAAAACCAGAAAGACACTGTCATCTAGTGGCATTTAGTCAAGCAATTACTTTAAAGTCTGAATAGCTGTCAAGGAATACTATGACTGATGACCGATATTTAAAAATCTCCAATCAAACTAGACAATTAGTTCTAGTTCCAAAAATGTTCTCAAGCTCTATGCACATGCTTTTCCCCTTTATTTTGTATAGCTTTCCTTCAGGTATCAACCTCACATACCATCAGAATGGTGGCGTATAACAACTCTGAAAGACAGGGAGAAGTGCCTGTCCTCTGTGCTCTGGTGTGTACTGTCTTTAGATCTATCATGACATGTCATACTGTATGGAAGTTGCTGTTTATTGTTTCCCAAGTGAAAGGATAAGATTGTTGAGAGGACTCTGGTTTATTTTTATAATTCCAATGTTTGTGATTGGGGCACAATATGCCCTCAGTAAATATTTGTTGAAATAGAAGAATGAAGAAAGTAGGAAATGATAAAAATAGCAGCCCTGATACCTGGGTCCCTATACTAGATAATTCAACATGTAAATGGTCTGAGTATATTTAATAGTTGTATATTTTGTTTTGTATCTCTACATGTATTTAGCTTTTATTAGAACTGTTGAAGTTCACAGATGAGTTTTTACTGACTTTCAGTGACATATAAAAGTATCTAAGTCTGAGACTATAACTGCTTTTCTCTTGCTTTTTCATCTTCTCCCCCAGTTGCTGCTGAACTTGAATCTGGATCTTGTAGAACTTCTCTAGAATTTACTGTTGTGTTACTAGAAGTTGAATTTTAAAAATTTCTCAAATATGTGTACAGGTTTTAAAGAAAAATTGCATGATATTTAGAATTAGAGGATCTTCTTACTTATCATCCAACACCACTCACTAAACACCTTTTTTTGTCGTTGTTCCTAAATTAGAGGATATTATGCAGGATGATCCGGAATCGGTTTGCTAGGGCATTCTGAGCCATCATTTTAGAAAGTCAAGAATTGGTCAGTCCTCCTGGAGAAGATCGTAGGTCTTCTTTCTTCCTCCTCAGAGCCTTTCTTTTGGAGAATGGACTGACTCTCACCTCCATCCCCACCACCCTGCTGCTGCTCAAGGTTCAGTGCTAGTCTGGTCCTTTGAGAACAGCCACACTGGGCCCTTCCTTTCTGTCCTCCATCTCTTTGTCAGGTGCCACCAACTCAACCTGCAGAACTCAATAACCATTCCTCTGATTTTAAAGTTAATTGTGAAACATTTAAGTTTTGTGTTTATGTTCTCTGTTTTTTATGAATACACATAATCAAATTCCGCTAAACTTAAAACCTTTTTAAAACTTAAATCTTTGGACTTATCTATACATCTATACATTCCTCATTCATTAATTTATTTACTTTGCATAATTGGGTCCTAGCCAGACAAATCTCACCTCCAGAAGACTCCCCTGAACAACCAAGACAAACACTGTTCTAATCTTTTTACTATACATTGATTTTTAGTTTTTGTAAAATTGTAGTCATACTCTAATCTTTCCCTTACATGGAATCTTTGTATTGTATATTATGAATGAGCATAAACAGAGTGAAACCTTAGCAAGTCTATGTACAAGTGTCACTGTTGTGAGCTTTCATACTATAAGAAATCCTGCTTAATTAAATGACTCTTGTTTGTGTTCTATAAATCCAAACAATTTGGTGAGGTTGTATATTAGTTAAAATACAGTTTGTCTGTAAGTGAAAGTAGGAAATTCAGGGCTAAGATGACTCCTGGAAGTGTCAGCTACTCCTGGGTGTGGTCTCCATTCCAAAGTTTATCGTAGAGTTCCATATGGCCGCTCAAGTTCCAGCCATTACATCCCAATTCTAGTTAGTAAAAAGGAGGAACAGGGAAGAAGGTCATGGCCTCTTTCCTTAAAAATACTTCTCTAAAAATGCATATATCACTTCTGCTTACATTTCATTGACCAGGGCTTAATCACATGGCCAAATCTACATTCAAGGGAAGCTGAGAAATTAGTTTTTATTACAGCTGAACATAAGCTGAGCAAAACTGAAATTCTATTAATATTGAAGAAGGGAGAAATGGATTTGGAAGCAATTAGCATTTTCTCACACAAGAACATGCTAGGTAATTTAGACAATACCCATTTAATTCATGTGTGGTATTCTTAAAACTTGTAAAAACGGATATTTACAATCTTTTAAATAGTGGTGGTATTCTCATGTAACAAACTTTAAAATTAAAATTACTGTAGCGTTGTCTAGCAACTGTGAGCAAATATGAATTGACAAATCTAGCAGCACTGACTATTGAAAACAAATATGTGAAGGTCAATTTTGCTGAAGTTATTGATAAATGTGCAGAAGTTAAAGGCTAGAAAAACAAAGCTAATGTTATTCTTCAATACTTTGACAGACCCAATATATGATATAAGCTCCCCCTTTTTAAAAATGTTTAATGTAATTAAAGATATAAATCCATAACTTCCTTTTGTACTATATCACATAATTTATCTTTTTTAACTGGCAGGATTATATGTGTAAAGTTTAATAAAAGAAATATCAGTGTGTTTCTTTTATGGCCATTATTATTTGTTTCATTTCATGTTACTAAAAATAATTTCATCATATGGGGGTTTCTTTTGTTTTTGTTTTTGTTTTTTTTTTTAATCTACTCTAGGTATGCCTCTGGAATAACTGACTCTGTAACAGATTGTTTAATTATTTTATTATTTTAAATGATAGAAATCATTATGGCAGTAACTTAGACTTGGATTGTCTAGATGGGCACTGTTTGAAGTTGGGGATCAAGGGAGGCTTTTTTTGGTAACTCTTATGTTGATATAATTTCAGAACTTGCACACGGGTCTCCTATACCCATTACTCATATTCACCAACTGTTTACACATTTACCCTTTGCTTTTTCATTCTCTCCTACTCCCTTTCTGTCTCTTCCCATGCACACAACACGTACACACACCCTCTCATTTTAAGGATTATTTTTTTGTACTGGCCCATAGTTATATGGCCTCAAACTGTTGCAAAGAAGATTGGAAAATGTTGTTTTTATTCTGGAAAGTCATATGCCCAGGTAAATAATTGCCCCCAAGGCACCCAGAAGTTAGAGGAGATGAGGCAGATCCAGGAGAGAATACTGAGAAGAGCAGCCACAGAAGTGAGAGGAAGCCAGGAGGGTGTGATATCGTGGAAGATAAGCATGCTAATGACAAGATGAGGATTTAGGACGGACACATATATAGCTGTGTGGAGGTTACTAGTGGCCTCGATAAGAGTTTTGGTATAGTGGTGGGTGGGCATGAAAGTTCCACTGGAGGAGAGAAATTGAGAAAATTAGATTACCTTTTTTTTTGAATTTTGTTTTAAAGGAAAGAAAAGATTGGGACGGTAACTGGAGGGAAAGTATTGTCAAGAGAATTTATTTTTTAAGAAGGGAGAAATAATAGTATGTTGATGAGAAAGATTAAGCTGAGAAGTAAAAAACTGATGCTGGTAGAGAGAGAGACTTTGTGGAATAATACCCCTGAATGGGCAAGAGAGGGTGGGATCTAGAACTTATGTGAAGGGTGGCCTTTGCCGGGAGCATGGATGATTCATCTGTAGTACCAAGAGAAATGGAGCAGCGG
Source organism: Pteropus medius (assembly GCF_902729225.1). Lineage (NCBI taxonomy): Eukaryota > Metazoa > Chordata > Mammalia > Chiroptera > Pteropodidae > Pteropus > Pteropus medius. Next base: position 48,371,410 of record NW_024349800.1, on the reverse strand, counting down.
TAGGTAGTCTGTGATACTGGGAGCTTGTGGAAGTTCTCTGTAATTGCTTCTATTTTCTCAAGAAATAGGAAGCAAAGTTATCCACTGAGAAGATGAAGGAGGAGATTCAAGGTAATAGAATATATGAATTCATGTTTAAGAGAGTGGAAGAGTAAATGGACTAGGGAACAATTGATAATAACCTGGCAGCGTTGACTTCCCATGTGAAGTTTGTGATCATGAATTTAAAGTGGATAAGAGTCATAATAGAGGGACTATGGCTTTTCTCTAGTCACTTTTAGCCACTTTTGGGTGAAGAATTAAATTTTACCAGGCTTGCAGTTTTACCAAGGAAAGACTATGATGTGGGAAAGAGGTTAGTGAGTTGAGGGTTAATGAGAGTTTATGATAAATTAGAAGAGCAGCCATCAGGGAGGGGTGAGGGCTGGTGAAAAGATTGTAGGATCAGTGAACTGATGGTCCAGTGTGGTAGATGGATTGGCTGGAGCCCGGGAAGCTAGAGAGAGCAAGGTGGAAAGGAGTTGGTGGGCAGAGAGTGGTATGCGGAAATTAAGATTATGGAGGTAGGACAGTTATTGCAATGATAAGGTATGGAACATGCCATGGGAGTGAGTGGCTGGTATAAGGAAGAGGCCAAGATCACTGAAGGGGGGGCAGGGCATCCAGAAATGATATGTTTGGGTATAGGAGGGTCATCTTTGTAAACCCTACATAATCTCATTGGATCAGGTCACCTGTGCCCAAAGATGACTTAGGTTGTAAATCCAACTCCTCATTTACTGCCCAGTTCTTTAACTCAGTGTTCTTAGGAGAAAAAAATGGAGATGGCGATCGTTTTACATCCTAGAGCTATTGGGAAGACTAAGTGAATTCATACATGAAGCACTTAGAACAGTATCTGCCATATAGTAAGTACACAACAAGCTTTCATTTTTGTTTACATATTTGACTAACAAATCTATTACTCTGGCTCAGACCTTTCTTCATACAGACTCATGAATGCTCTTTTATAACAAAAATCTTTGAAATGACGATTCTGCACCTCTCATTTCCCCTTTTCTCCTCTATTTACAAGTTTTTCCCTCCTATTAAAAATACTTTTAAAAAGTTACTAATGAACTTGATCTTGCCCAGTCCACTGGTCAATTTTCATTCTTCATCTTAAAGCATTTGACATGACTTTGATCATTCTTGCTTCTAAAATCCTTATAAAAATTTGTTTCCAGGGCATCTTATCCTCCTGGGCTTTCATTCTGCCTCACCATTACCGCTTCTTAATCTCCTTTGCCGGATCCTCTGCCTCTTCCTGACCTCTAAGGGCTGGCACAGTTTGGAGCTGTTTTCTTCTCTGACTATACTTATACCCAACATGATTTGACCAGTCCCACAGTTTGAAATAACACCTGTATGCTAGTGCATCCAAATTTACATCTCTAACTGTGATCTTCCCGTATATCCAACTTTCTACAGATAACTCTGTTTGGATGTCTGATAGGCACATCGTACTTAACTGTCCAAAACAGAACTCTTGATTTCCACTCCACCCAAAACTGTTTTCCCAATTCAGCTAATGGTATCACCATTCACTTATTTGCCCAGGCCTTAGTCATCCTTCACTCATATCTTTTTCTCACAATCAATCCATTTAGCAAGTCCTGTTGCCTATAACTTCAGATTGTATCTTCTCACTTTTTCTGCTTTCATGAAAGTCTGACCCATCATTGTCCTTCTATCTTGTCCATCTGCTTTCATTCTTGCCTCTCTATAGTCTCCATCCAGATTCCAGGAGGCCTTTCAAAAATGTAGATCAGTTTATGTCATCCCAAATAACCTAAATGCAAATCTTACCTTGGCACTTCCTAGCTGTAAAAGCTTCAGAGTCTCCGCGTAGCCTTGAAGGTAGTGTTTATTTCATCTTTCCTTCTAGGCAATAAGTTCTGTGTGGGATGAACGGTACCTGACATTTCTTGAATCAGAATGCAGAGATTTGGCGAAATATTATGGAGACAATAAAATTTGTCTATTTCATGTAGTAACATGGATAATAGGAAATCGCTGCTCCCAACATTACTTTTACATCATTATACCTGAATAAATTGTTATGTGTGTACGCGATATAGACTGGAGGTGCATAGGCAAAAATGGAAACAGTTGTTACAATCATGCAGTTATAAGTAAAAATTTCTTTTTAACATTTGTCCAATCATGCCATTAAAAAGAAAGCAAACTCAAACCTTTTCCTTCTTCCCTTTTTAAAGGAATGGACCCTGCCCCGCAGTGTACAATCAAGTTACCCCATATGCCCTGTCTCCCACCAGTACAAGTTAACTTTGGGCCCAGCAGGCTACCGTCCACAGGGTGGACCCGCCCAACGCAGTCTTGCGTCGTGAAGAGCCACTCCTTCGGCAATCTGCGCTCTCTCCGCCCCACTTCCTCCCTCTAGGCCCCGCCCCGCGCCGGTGCGCCTGCGCACAGGCGAACACGTGGCTGCCGCGGAGCCAGAGCAGCAATGGCGGCAGGCGGCGGCGTAGTTGCCGACCCCCTGTCTCCCGCGGGGGTTCCCTGCGCCTTCTCCCCGCAGAGCCAGGCCTACTTCGCTTTGGCGTCTGCCGACGGTCACCTGCGAGTGTGGGAGACAGCAAACAACCGGCTGCACCAAGAATATGTGCCTTCAGCACACCTCAGCGGTACCTGCACCTGCCTGGCCTGGGCGCCAGCTCGGCTGCAGGCCAAGGTAAAGCGAGAGGGACGGCAAGGGGCGGGTATCCGCCCAGGCTTGGCCTCGGCGTCCCCCAGACCCGACGGCGCGTGGCCCGACCTCGCGCGTGGCCCTCGGAGGCCCGGGGCGAGGAGGCACGGAGTGCGGCGGCGGCGCGTAGTGGGCCCATGCTGCCAGCCTCGTGCGCGGCCTGTCCACAGGGCAGCGAGAGCGTGCTCGGGCCAAACAGACTGGTGGTGGACCGGAGTCGTATCAGCGGGCTCTATGTGGTGTTTGCTCGGCGCCCCGCTTTTGCTGGTGCCGCCATGTTCGCCGAGGCCCGGGTCCCCCAGGGACAGCTACCTTCTGCTGGGCTTTGCTCATGCGCTCTTCAGAACCGTGGCTTTTGACAGAACCCCACTTTGGGGCTACACTACTCTTCTACCCCTTAACCCCTCACCGGCTTTGCCCTGGGTGATTGGGATCAACAAGTCTTGCTCCCTTGCTTCCGGACACCCCCACCCCCCACTCTTGGGTGCAGGCTCACCACGTGTTGTCTTCCACGTCCAGGACGTGGGACTCTATAAATTCTCGAATTTCCCAGGCTCATTTCCATTCTCAGCCTTTTGAACTTTTTGGTTTTTTAAACATCTGCCTCGACTCCTCTTTATACATCCTTTTCCCACCCAAGTCTGAAGTCTGCGTTAGGGTATGGTGGTAAAGTGAAGTAGTGGTTTAACTTAATAAATGAGTCTCGGTGAAGTTTGTCTTTAGATGGGGCACTGCCGAGTTTGGGAAGGCATTTTTCACTGTTAGGGGTTCATTTCAGGTAAGATAACGTTTACTGTTGAGTTGCTCATACATCTCTAACTTACACACACGTGGGAACTGCATTAAGCTATACTGCCTACGTTTGAATCGAGGCTTAGCTTCTAAATAGTAATTTTACCTCTAGTTCCCCATTTGTAAAATGGGATAGTAGTGCCCACCTCATAAAGTGGCCGTGAAGGTTAACGTTTAATAATGAATGCATAAAGCATTTGAAATAATTCTTGGTGCTTAAGTGGTACAAGTTTTACTAGTATCTTGTATTTGCAGGGTTAGCCTTGCAAGATAAAGACCAAATTTTTGTCATGTTTGGGAAGAAGAAACTGAGGCTCTAAAAAATTAAGCAACTTACAAAAATTTGAAAATGAGACCTGGACTAGAACTCAGGTATCGAGAGCTCAGTTCTCAATTATCTGCAACAAATTGTTGATATTAGCCTGGCAAATTTTTTTTGCCCACTTTGCTTTTCTCTTGACCTACAATTACATTGTATGCCTCAGGAATAAAACTTTTGCCTAGGCTTAAATTTTTCGTTAAAAGTCATCGTTTAGGATCATATGTAACACTCTAATACAATAGAAAAATATCTGGACTTCGTTTCATAACCAGGACTCACCTCCAACTTGCTTTTGTCACTTTGAGCAAGTTACTTTAATTGGGGGAGCCTCATTGAAAAATGAGAGTAGGGCTACATTAAAAAAATATATTATTACAGGTTTCTGTATCCTTTTACTTGAATGCTCTCATTTTAGCCACACAACTCAGTGAAATGCCCTGAAATTATTACATTTTTAAAAACTGAGGATCAGAACTAGGAAAGTTTAAATGACTTTAACAAAGCTTTAATAACTGATAAAGTAATTGTGATGCTCTGATTCCTGGTTCAGAGTTTCATTACTTTACACTGAAACCTTAGACCTTGAATTGCAGAATTGAGAGCTGGGAGGAATGTAGAAACATCCAGAACTCATCATCTTGGTGATGTATCTTTTTAGAGCATCAGTTTTGCTTGAAAATTAGTGGGAGAAGCAGTTTTCTTGTATTAAAACTTGCATACATACTATGGTGTAAACCGAAAAGGTCGTGTGATTTTTAAAGACAGAAAATGAAGAGTGATTTGTGGCAACTGCTTCCACCTCTGTTCCTGGGTCCCTGGGTTAGGATCTTTGCCACTTAAATTTTAACATGTTCTCATCTTAAATTCATTTATTTTACATCTGTGAGGCTGAAAGTATGAGGCATGAAAAGGGTTATTCTGAAGCACATGTTCTGGCATCTTGTTATGATCTTTGGTACTCAAATTTGGAATGGAGATGATGCCACCCATCTTTCAGGGTCCTCAGAGGATTAAAGGAGGCAGTTTATATGACTGTCGTAGTATGGCCTGACATGTAGTGAATGCTCAGTAAATGTTAGTTATTATTACTGAATGAATCAGTGAGTATTCCACATGGGCTCATTTTATCATTTACTGCTACATTCCTCAATATAAATCATTATGTAAGAGTATCTTGCATCTGGTTCAGTAATTGGCAGTTTGCCACCCTGGGACAAAGTTTGGTGACATTATCAATGGAGCAGAATGAGTTGGTGTTCTTTTTCTTAGATAACAGGAGTTAAAGTAGTAGTCCATAAATGCTTAGAAAAGTTAGGTTGCTACTTCTTGTTTTTGGTCACATGATGATTATAATACTTTAGGTTTATGACAAAATAGTTTTTAGAGGTTTTCATAGATATTACATAGATGAGCTTTCCATTTGGTTGATGGAGCCTGGGGGAAAAGGACCTCTAATGATGACAAAGTACAAGGAGACAGATTGATGGACTGTAGATGGATGCTATTTTTTGAGCTCCTCAGGTTTGTGTGTAAACTGAACCTGAGATGCTGTATGTTCAGCCAAAGCCACATTTAAGTGGCTTGAGCCACTTAGGAACGGAACTTGCCATTTCAGACCTCCCTTAAATCTCTCAAATTTTGCTCCTTTTCCTTCTCTAACTGCCAGAGAGCCCTGGAGAAACAGACCTTCTCACTATTGGCTACCAAAGTAAATGTGTTTATACTGCTTTACTGTCACTGCAAAGCACACCCACACAGTTCAGTGCTTGTTAAATGAAGCACATGGAATTTCAGACATTGGACAGGGCAAGCACCGTAGCACTTAGGATGTTTCTAGGAAAAATCTGAGCTGAGTATCTTCACTCCCATCCCTTAGAAATGTAGCACAATTTAGTTGTGTCCCTGTACAGTGCTGTCTTAGGTCTTTCCAGTATTTAAACTTCAAAAGAAGATAAAGTTTGCAGATTAGATCCTGTTGGCAGATATAGAAGTTCCTGCGTATTAGAATTTAATTTTTTTAATGTAAATACTGTATGTAATTATATATAAAATACATGCATTTTGTTTACTGTGAATCCATGAAACATTTGCCAAGAAATGGCATGGAAGACTAATTGTAGAATGAAACTTCAAACTTTGGCATAATTTTTAATGTCTAGAGGTCCCTGTTTTTCAAAAATAGGTTTTGATCCATTAGTGGATTGTGAAATAGATTTAGTGGATTGTGACGGCTTTAAAAAATGAATAGACAATATCAGAGTCTATTTTGCATAGCAAAGGATAAGTTTTTTGGTGAAACTTGTTTCAGTTATGTATATATATGTTCTTATTAGTGTGTATAGTGGCTCTCCATGTAAACTGTTTTCTTACTCTGGAATCTCAGTGTAAAAAGTCATTGCTTAGTTGGTCAAATTCGGACTTCTCATTATTTGGATGTATGGTTTTCTCTGTCTCTTCGCATTTGTACTACACTTTGCTTTTATAAATCATGCACATGTGCCATTCAGGACTCACTCAGCCTTCTTATTGCCTTTTGGATCAAATGCTGATAAGCTTTCTTCAGACTGGTATTGCTTAGCTCAGTCACACTTTCATATTGGGAAAGACTAGTCTAAATAAAAAGTCTCATCCTCTTAGTCTTCATTCCTGGTATCTTCAGGAACTCAGATTTTCTAATCACAAATATATGAACTAAAATTTTTAGCCTACCTGTTCCAGTACTTTATATGGTTACATGTACAATTAATGTGCACATGATATAGCACTAGGCATATTAGAGGAAACAAGATGGTGTGACTAAAACAAAAAAGAAAGACAATTTAGATATACTGTGACTGTAGTGCAAAGCAGAGCATGAGTTGTGCTTTAAGAGTAAGAGGAGATTTTGTGGAGAAATGATATTTGAGGCAATCTTGAAGCATGAATAGATTTTTAACCAAGTGAAAATTGAGTTTAGTTAGGAAGAGGCCCACCCCTCCCAAGTGCAGGGAAACGCAAAGGCAAAACGGGAAAGCGTGTTGTGATTAGGAAGTGTAATGTAAGGATGGGATTGGAAATAAGGCTGGAAAAGGAAAAGGTGAGTTGAAGCAAATGTGGATGCTTTTGAATGCCAGAGAGTTGTTATATGTTGATTTACTCTTTGGGGGAACCATTGAAGTTTTTATCACAGAAATAACAGGTTCATATTCAAAATGCCAATCAAGATCCATCATAATCTGTAATCAGTAGTACTGAACTCTTGGTTTCACAAATATTTAATAATGGGGTAATAGTTAAAATATTAGAGTTCACTAAAAGGTACATTGGTTATATAAACTTCAGGTTCGGTTGATGTATCACCTGTTTGGACATGCTCATCCTACTGAATGGGAAGTTTTTTTTAAAAAAAAAAAGATCATCTAACTCAAAACATGAGTCATTAGTTGAGATTAGTTAACTGGATTATTATTTAGATTTAGTTCAGTGATCTGCAAAATAGGACATAGATTCTCTGGATACTCCTCCCACTTGTTGACTGCTTGCTTCTCCCCAAAATAGAGATTTTGCTGATAGGGAAGTTAGGGCATTGAATATGGTAATATTTAATTTCTAAAAAAATTTTTTTTTTAATGCAAATTCAAATCTTCAGAAAAATGTACTGTACATATTTGGACCAGCCTGCGTTTCACATGTTAGAAACCTCAATGTAGATAATTCTAATTAAATTTGGGGAAACCAAAAGTAGAAGACATAATTTCTAGAGTCTTCTAGAGTTTTTTGATTAGGTAGTAGTAGGTTGGTATACTTTCCTCATTGTCCTTGCCTGAAATAGGTATTTGTGTTCATAACCTTATGCAGAAACCACATTTGCCTTCTGGGATCAAAGGTGGCTTTAGAAATTCATTTAATTCAATCTGGGATCTAGGACATGACTTGTGCTAAAGTTTCAATGTTTCAAGCAAATTAAATGTTACTGATGAGATTATTAGTCTGTTTTATTCTTTGCCTTTTAATTGTAACTTTGGTTTTATTAATGTAGATACATTTTTCATGACTTGCAAAATGCATTATTTTTTCTGTGTATAAAAAGTTACTTTATTTTTTGTTAACCTTTTTTTGTTATTGTTGACCTAAATGTATCCAGTGAATCAAATTCTTCAAATATAACATCTCTGTAAGATAGTTTTAAAGGGGGGAAAATAGAAAATGTTTTATAAATCTGTGCCTTGATATTCCTTATGCACTAGTAACATCACAGTTTTCATTGGTGGTTTTTGGATTGGGCAGATTTTTATGTATCCTGAACTTTTTTTTTAAGCTGTAGAACAAAGATCTTGCACTATTGCGAAAATATTCTCTTTTCTATGGTACCGATATGTTTTACACTAAAAGAACAGATTCTTAGAGCTTCTTTATGCTAAAATTTAGGCTGGTGAGCTTTAATTTAAAAAACCACAAACATGGAAGAGAAGTTGCGAAATTATAATTTTTCACCATTATAAACTGATGTAATACTTTGAAATTGTCATCACTCATTGTCTCTTTGGTGGACAGACAGGAGCTGTTAGTATTATTTTTGAGAGAAATCCAAAAAGTCTTGTGGCATTCGACATTAGATTGAAACTTGTACGTTTTAAGTCATTGGAATCACCAGACAACATGGAACTTTCAGACTAGCTGTTGATCAGATACTGGAGCAACTTCTCTAGTGTGTGCTCTGTGCTACCCTACCAGTTACAACTATTTTTTGACTCAAATTGAAGTAAATGCATATTTATGAATATAAAAAACATTTGACCCTTTTCCTGAAAACAAAGCTGGGATGCAAGGCAAGATTAAAGGAAAATGTGGAAGCGTTGGCTGCTTGGGTATGGAGCTATCTCTGGGAGTGGAGACTTTGCTTGGACCTGTTAAGAGAATACTGAGAGCATACCAAGTTGTCCTATTTGACATCTTCCTTCCAGAGATAGGAAGATGAGAATTATGAGCTCTTTTTTTCCAAAGTACTGAGAAAGAAATTTGAGAGTGAATCCCACCTTCACTTTTTTTTTTAAGTGTCTCTTAGCAACCACATTTCATTTGTGGGCTATTGGGCATTTGCATTGATGCATTAATGATGTTTCAGTATTTGAAATAAAAAATAAAACATTATTTTTTCTTTCTTTTTTAGGAAAGTCCCCAAAGGAAAAAAAGGAAATCAGAACCTATAGGAACGAGTAACCAAACTGACTTGTTGGCTCTTGGTACAGCAGTTGGTAGCATTTTATTATACAGTACAGTAAAAGGAGAATTACACAGTAAATTAATAGTAAGTATATGTGTGTGCGTTTTATATAAAAGATGTAACGGGAAACTGCTTTATTAGAGATTAATTAAAAATAACTGTTCAGGATATGCTATAGAATCTGCACTCCAGAAGCATTTTTCTACCCCTTCCACATTTAAAATTCTGAACAATAATAATTTGGCAATAGCTATGATAGATAACAGTCCTTATTATAGATCAGAATATGAAGACTTGTTGACTAGACTGAAAATAAGAAAGGTAAAAAGAGTTCTAGGTATCACAGAAAGCAAGTGTAGGAAGGAGTTCACCAGGTCTTTGAAATTTCAAAGGTCTTGAAATTCAGACCTTTGAGGAGCAGATGTTGCGCTTAGTGCTGCTGTCTCTTGCTCAGGAGTTGGCTTCACGGGCCTGGGTTCTAGAACTCTGAGGAGGGGGCTCTAGCCGACTGCTGGTGTCTCTGAAGGGAAGTGATGAGACCGGTTCTCCCAAGTGCTAGAAAAATTGCATTTGGCTGCTGCTAAAAAGATTGCCACTGCTGCGGTGAAGAAGCAGTGGGGTGATGGGGACTGGGAGACAGGAAGGAATAAGTCCTTTGTTTCTCCTCCAGACTTGTCTCTCTCTGTAAGCCCCTATTGGAGCCTACTGGTGATGATTTAGCTGAATTGTGGTTTGCAGGAGCAGGGAAGTGATGGTTTGGTTCTGTAAGACAGTAACTTAACTGCCATAATTTGTTTCAGACAATATCTATTGCAACATATATCTGGTGTTCGCTGAACTCATATCTGTATAGGAATGCTTTCTGTATCTGAATAAAACAAAATGTTTTCTCTTTTAAGTAACATCTACTCATAGATAATTTCTAACTACATAATGTTGAAAAGGGAAATAATTTATACCTAAATGTACTGTGGAAAGATCCTCTGTTTAATATATTGTATATTTCTTTGTTTTATGCATATGTTTAAAAAATACATTTGGGTTCTGTCCATTTACTTTGTATCCTAATATTTTTCATAAAATTACAACATAAGCAATTTTCATATTTTTCAAGAACTAGTTATAAATATTTTAAATGACTGCCTAATACCCCACTAAATTGGATAGTTCCTGGTGATTTAACTATTACTGACCATTTAGGTGGTTTCTGATTTTTTTGGTTGTAGTTATTACAATTTTAATGTGGATTCCCAGAATTACTAACCTGTAATTAATGAGTCAAAGGGTTTGAATTTTAAGGCTTTTTATACATGGTATAAAAATACTTTCTGGAAGTTTTCCTGATTTGTACTTATATCAGCGATGGAAGAATGGTACCTGTATTTCAATAGCATTATTGCCACCGTTGAATATTCTAGATAAAACACCAATAACACTAACAAAAAACCCAACTGATTAGATAAGTAAAAATATTTATCTACTTTTTAATCATTAAAAATGTTACTCATTTTAATAGTAAAGATTATAAAAATAATGTACAACAAAAAAAATTAAAGCATTCAGAGGTATATAAAACAAGAAGGGAATCTCCCTTTATACCTCCCTCCTCTCCAAGTTGAGTGTGGTCCTCAGGTGGACTCTTCCCTCACTGTAGTTAGAAGCCCATCTTTTGATTTGGTCATTCTTTTGTGATCATCAGTTACCTAGCATCCTGTGCATTGTGGTAGCTGCTTTACTCAGTTACTGTGACTGCAGACATGTTGCTGATGGAGCTTCGAACTTCTTTTTAGTTCATTTTGATACTTCACAGGATTATACATGTCTTTAACAGGGAATGAGTTTATTAAAAAAAAGAACCGAAAGGGTCAGGGTTAGGAGTGTTGGGGTGGGTGGTGAAGTAGAAAGGGACCAGACTTTGTAACTAGTCTTTCCTGGGGTCGAATCCTTCTAGTGACATAATTATGGATAAGTAATTTAATGTTCCATCTCTTAAATAGGTGTTGTAGATTTAGACGTAATAATACATTGAAAATGCCTAGTGTAGTCCTTGGCATGTAATTGATAGTGCATAAATATTTGTTAAATGACTAAATGAATGAATGAGTGAACAGTTACTAGCTTTCCAAAAGGAGGGTATACTAGCCCCTAGCAGTGTATGAAAGTATCATGTTTACTATACCAGTACCAGCATGAGTATTACAATGCTAAATAAATTGTTAGATGAGTAGAGTGAAAATGTTACATTGTTTTGCTTCGTATCTCTTGGATTACTACCTTTGAAATTTTTAATTTACTTTCATACTGCTTCTTCCTATGGAATTTACCTGTTCATATCCTTTGTTCAATTCTTTTTGTGTATGTCTATAATATAGGACTTAGGTCTTTGAATAGATAGCTTATTGGTAGGAGAGGAGGGAAGTAACTGAACTTAACGTTTACAAATATTTTTCTTGTGAGGTGGGAGCGATATGTTGAAGTAGTGATTTTGAGTTTTAACTTTTATCCTTAGTTTAGATATGTATATAGTGGTGATTTGTTCTGTGTATATTTAATTTATGTGAATTCAGGTAGAAAGAGTAAAAATAACAATTGCTTACAGTGTAGGTGATTTATTGTCATCTTCTACTAAATGAGCTAATCTTGGAATATGTATGAGATAGGAGACTTGAATCTGCCCTTCCCTAGCTGACGTCTCATTCTTCTGTGCCTCTTGAGTGAGTAAGCATCTTGCTATGCTGAGTATGTCTAAAATATCATTCATATAGTACAATCTATAACAACAGGAAAACATTTAGTTTTTACCTGAAGAAACTGATTTCTTTGTTGAGAGATAAAAATTTGACACTAATTTTCAAAAAGGAATTTTCAGTGCTAGTTTTGACGAGACGTGATTTTTACCTTAAGTGCTGGCTTTAAACTCTTTAGAATTTGACTTTACCAGTTCACTTAAGTGTCACAAACTTTTACCACTATATTTGTCAGTTACTAGCTTTCTAAAAGGGTATACTACCCCCTAGTAATGTATGATAGTACCATTTTTTACTATACCAGCACGAGTATTACAATGCTAAACAAATTGCTAGATGAACAGAGTGAAAATGTTGCTTTGTTTGTGCTGGCATTCCTGTCAAAAGCAAGTGACCTTTACGATTAGTATCCTTTGACTGATGATGTGGAAGTACGGTTTTTCTAGCAGAGAAGGGAAAATTAACATGCAATGAATGTTTCCAGAGTTCTGTGATTTCAGGGTACGTAATGATTCCAGGGTACATAATATATTAGATGAGGTTGTTTTTTTTTTTTTTTTAATTTTTTTTTTGCAGAGTGGTGGCCATGACAACAAAGTTAATTGCATACAGTGGCACCAAGACAATGGGTGTTTGTATAGTTGTTCAGATGATAAACATATTGTGGAATGGAATACACAGACGTGCAAAGTAAAGTGGTAAGTAACATTGATGGTTCCAGGTATTAGAGGGGTAACATGGTTACTATTTGGAAATATATTAGAGTTGGACAAATCCAGACTATTCTTGCTATCAGTAAAAATTGTTATTGGACCTAATGGGGAATGTTGACAGTAATAGGGATATGGGCATGCAAAATTTTAATACAAAAAAGTTAAATAATTGTTTAAGAGTTAAATAACTACACAGGAGATGTCATAAGGTAAAGTGATTTCTGGTCAGATGAGTAGGGTAGGCAGGCCAGGTAGAAGAGAAGGAATTTCAGTTGGGCCTTCTAGTATAGGTAAGATTTCGATAGAAGAGGATGGGAGAATCTTTTTAAGGGTGGGAAAAGAAATGAGGGGACATGGCAGACTAGGAGAAGGGGAAATGAAGGATTTACTTAGAGTCGAGTGATTTAGAGAAGGAGCATACTAGGAGATTGGGCTGGTAGAAAATATGGGACAATGTATCTTAAGAGTCAAGCCTTTATATTATAGGTGAAAACCTCACACAACTCTTCTAGTTCAAGCACCTAATCCTATGATTGGCTGTATAGTAGATGTTCAATAAATGTTGACTGTTGAATGTAGTTCAACTTACTGTGTAAATGAGGACCCTGAGGAGGATAATGATGTCCTCGGTCCTACAGCCAATTCATGGCAGAGGAAGAGTTCCAATCTACTGTCTTGAATTCTAGTACAGTATTTTTCTATTACACTGAAATTGCTTTCTCAGAGTTTTAGATTCTATCTGGTAAGGAGAGAGCCACTGAAGGTCGGTTCTTAAGAATAAAGTAACCAAAGTACGCTTTGGGAAAAAGTGATCTGTCAGCGATGTCTAGAATATATGTGAAGGAGCTAGTTCAAAGGCCTTAACGTTCATTTGCTTAGTTTTATATATCTGTCATTTTATTCTCCTGTAGTACTGTAAATCTCAGTTATTTTTAGACACTTTCAGTTAAACAGTTTTATTATTTCTTAGATGCTTCCTTCTAGTTACATTTATTTCTTGGAAGACTTCTCTGCCTTCTTCCAGGGTCTGCTGAACAGCGATTGTCCCGGGATTTCCTTTCACCACCGTCATGAAAATTCTCTTGTCAGATGTAGCCTCTATTTCCTGGATCCCATTTTTCTCTTTGTTGGTTTGCTCCTTCCTTTTGGTGAGGCGCATGAATTGGTAGCTTCCTGAGAAAGGGTGTGTGGATGGTAAATTTATTGAGATTTTGCTTGTCCATGAGTGTCTTTATTCTGTCCTCACAGTTGATTGATAGTTTGAAGATCTGTAATTTTAGGTTGACATAATTTTCCCTCAGGATTTTGAAGCATTGGTTTATAGGTTTTTTAGCTTTCAGTGTTAATTATCCTAGTATTCTAAAATATCCTGAGCTTTATTCTTTAATAAGTGAAGCACGTTGGCATTTGAGGGACCATTTATCCTAGATCTTCATGTTTTTCACTTCTCTGGTATTATGTATTTGATAATTTCATCCTCTCTGTTTTTTTGTTTTGTTTTGTTTTGATGTTTCTCTGGTACTCATACTGTTATTTAGATGTTGCATCTCCTGGACTAATTATTTTAAGTTTCCTACTTTTATCTCATATTTTCCCTTTTGTCTTTTTCTTTTACTTGGGAGATTTTTTCAGTTTTATCTTCAAAATCATCTATTGAATTTTCAAATTCATCTTAGCATATTTTAACCTTACAGGAGCTGTTTTTTGTTCTCCAGATATTTTTTTGTCATACCATGTCCTTTTATGCATATAATATATTTTAATTCGGAAAATATTAATTATATTGAAAGTTTATTTCTTTTGTTTCTTACATTATCTCCTTTTTTGTTTTGATTTTGGTCTCTGTCTTTCATGTTAAAGGCATTCTTCAAATGACTGGAGATCTTTGGCCGCCTGTTGCTATTGAAAATGAGACATTTTGGAAGGACTGTGTGTGTGCGTGTGTGCGCGCTTGTGTGCCGCTGGCTGGCTAAATTGTTGGGCTTCATTTGTAGAGTGATTGGGAGGCCTTCAGACTTCAGTCTATGTAGGTTAGCCCTCTGGGATCAGTCACATTTCCCAGAGTGGGATCTACTGATCTAGTGCTTTTGAAGCTCTGCTGAGTACACAGTACTTGTTCATATAGATCTGATTCAGTAGTTCTAGGTTAGGGCTTGGAAGTCTATAATTCTAACAGGTTCTCAGGTGATGCTGATGTGAGAGGGTTACACTTTGATTTGCAAAGCTCTTAATGGGGGAGGGGTGGAGGATGTGGTGGTGAAATTAGCTCTGTGCTGGCATTTTCAGTGCTGAATGGGGAGGTTCAGTGCTGAATCAGGAAGCTTGTCAGAGTTGGGTTCGTGTCTTTTTATATAGGTATCAATTCAGTGAATAGATGTTGAATAATAAATATAAATGAGCTTTGAAGCTGTGGGAATTGATGAGAAATTGTCAAAAACGTTAGGAACCAAAGAGGTTGAAGGAAAGTTCTAATACATTATTGCTACATTTCCTTGATTACTAGGGAGGTTTAGTATTTTCATGTTTGTTGACAATTTGTATTTCTTCTGTGAACTGCCCGTTTATATCCTTTGTGTTTTTATTTTGAGTTCTACTTCTTGAACTCAAGGAGCTGTTTCTTAAATATAAGGAGCTGTTTATTCTGAGCATTAATCTTTTGTCTGTAATACATATTTTTGATATTTTCTCCTAGCCTTTTGCTTTTATTTTAATCACTTATTTTGTGGCACAGACATTTTATTTAAATCAGGTCATTTATTCCTTTTTGGTTTCTGGTTTATAATTGCTTTGTAAAGCCTTTCTTAACCCGAAGATTTTAAAACTTCTCCTGTATATGTTTTCAATACTTACTTGTAATCAGTAAGTTTGTGTGTGTAGTATAAGGTAGGAGTCTAAATTTGTTTTTCCAAATGAATAATTTGACATATTCCAATATGATTGGCAGAGCAATATATTTTCTTTCACTTTAGGATTAGCCTCTTTTGGTAATATAATTGCTACTATATCTTGATTTATAAGTGAACAGCTAAGCTCCCTGTTGCTTTAACAGCATTAATGTATACAGCAAACTGCAAAGACTGTTGCTCTAATCATGTTTGAGGTATTTGAAAGGGATCTATCTTTGCCTAATTTATTTACCCTATCAAATAAGGCTCATCTGTGAATTTAGGATGAAATAACCTTTATGGACTGTAGTTTGAGGAATTATTTGTGTTATTATGTAAATTAAAAGCCAGCCTTCAGAGCATGTAGGAACCATAGTGGGCATAGTATAGACTTGCAGAGGTACAGCCAGCATAGTAGTTTTGTGGGCTTTAACAAAATCCACTTCATGGATCACAGGATACATAACTACGCATTTTACATTCTTGTAGCTCTTACCCATTTCCTGGTACCTATTGAGAATCTGTCCTATTAGGAAGGCTTTATCTTAGTGATATGTCTAAGGTTAGTTACCTGACACAAGCTCTTAGGGAATGCAATTTGACATAGAACCGTGGATGTTATTTTAAATGCCTGATTTGGTTTTTATTATGTTTTTGCTCTGAATAAAGTTTTGTCCCTATTCAGATATTTTTGTTTCTGTTCACAATACAGCAAATGGAAAGGTGACAGTAGCGGTGTCAGTTCCCTGTGTATCAGTCCAGATGGAAAGATGTTGCTTTCAGCTGGTCGAACAATCAAACTATGGGTTTTGGAGACCAAAGAACTATACAGAGTGAGTGAATCAAATTAGTTGAAAGCATAGTGGTCATGTAGAGTAAGTATGGAGAAAGGCAGAAGTTGGAGCCATAGAATATTGTTTTAAGAATACACATTTTTTATTTTCAAGCGTATCAAATAGTAGAATAGGACAAAAGTTAGCCTCCAAGTCTGGTTTGTTGATGTTAAATATTAAATAGGTTAGACATGTCACTTCACATGCATTGAGAAAGTGAATAGAACAAATAAGTGAAATTTGAATTAAATTTTTTACTCTACTCTGCGGTAATTATAGTGATTTTGATTTTTAGCTTGCATCCAGTATTTGGTCTACTTACAGTATTTAACTCTGGAGATTTAGTACTAGATTTGAGTGTGCTCAGGGGTACTAAACTTTTGGTGCTGTGATGATGCCTTTAAAATTGTGGTTTCAACTCACTGAGAGTAAAATGAAGACTACAATTCCTTGGCTGTGTCTGAGCACTCAATCACCCCTTTAAAATAGATAGAATTAAGTGAATCTTTAAATTAAAAAAAAAGAATAAAGATCGTGGGGGTAGGGTCACAGGAGTTAGTAGGAACATTTTAATTTTCAGTATTTTCAGATGAAGTTTTTAAGAAGTGAGAAGAATATAGCATAAATAACCTTAGTTGCTTAGAACTAAATGTTACCTTTAATCTGGTGCTCTGGTTTGAGATCTGTACCATATATATCTTTATGATACCTATGGACTCTTTAACTTCTGTTACTGTTTTGTATCCATCCTCTCCTAAATGCCAGGTAACTTTTTTTTAGCACTTCACGGGACATGCAACTCCGGTTTCATCACTTATGTTCACTACTATCAGACCTCCTAATGAAAGCCAACCCTTTGATGGAATTACAGGTCTTTATTTCTTATCTGGAGCAGTCCATGACCGGTTACTTAATGTCTGGTATGTAACCTTTTGGATTTGGGAGGTAACTTTGCCTAGGAATCTGTGACAGCTTATATGGTTACTATAAATGATGAGTATGAGACTAGCTTTATTATATTTAATGTTAGCTTAAGATCGACTTGTAATGCAGAATTGAACCTGTCTTAAAAAACAGATCTATTATCAGAAAAATTTTCAAAGCATTACTTTATATAATAGAACCTCATTCATGCTTATTTAGAGGTGTAGTGGGCTGAATATTTTTGTGACTGGGCAGTTTAAAAATAACCTTTGAAAAATTTTCAGAAAAATCTCTTATTTTGTTGAACTAGGTGACTTTGAGGTTTATAAATCTTAGCAAGTAGCTAAATTCTCAAATAAGGAATGAATGAATGAATGAATGAGGATCAAGTGTGTGTGTGTGTAAATGTATGTATTTCTGGACTCTGTTTTCTCAGTGTTGCTGCGATGTTAAGTCTCCTGAAATTAATCTCTAGATTCAGTACAAACTAGTCAAAATCTCATCACTCTTACAGAAAGTGACAATCTGATTTTAAAATTCAAATGGAAACGCAAAGGACAGAGATGGCCAAACGAATTTGTAAAAGAAAAAAGTTGGAGGACTCATTGTCTAATTTCAAGACTTGTCAGGCCGCTCTAATCTAGACAGTGTGGTATTGGCATCACGATAGACAGATAAATGGAAAAGGATAGAGAATGTTACTCTTAGTTTAAATCTGCCATAAATTCATTAATGCTTCCTCTTTTTCCATGGAGCCAGGCTATATGATAGTGATATAAATGCTTCTCTTATTTTGATCTTTAGTGACTTTATTTAGCTTTCAAAAGATGAAAAAACTATTGAGAATCTAATGATATGATTCCCTTTGGGTGTTTGCCTTTTTTTTTTTTTTTTTTTAAATCCATCTTACTGTCTAATCATTGGTTTTGTTATCTAGGCAGGTCCGGTCAGAAAACAAAGAAAAGAATGCGGTGATGTCTTTCACAATTACAGATGAACCTGTCTATATTGACTTGACTTTGTCAGAAAACAAAGAAGAGGTAAATGGCTAAATTTTTGAGAATTTTTGAGAATGTTTAAAATTGGGATTTTGATGATTTAATGATTTGAGAAAGAGGGGACATGGGGAGGAAGAAGAAAATATAACAAAAATCTTAGACCTTTTGAGGTAACCATTCGGTCACTGTGCTGAGCTCTGTGAGGGGAAGGAGCAGGGCACAATGGCGGTTTCAGCGATCCTGACTACTGTTACATGCAGGGCCTACCAGTTTCCTTTTGTCAGCCTCTGCACTCGGTAGTGACTTCATCTCACTTCCAGGCTATATTCTCCTTGACTATTATCTTCTTGACCAAAACTTATTTATAAGCTTGACAACACAATGCAAATATATATTTCGAAGACAGTAATTATTTTTAAATGCAACAATTGTGCATCCTTGCTGTTAACTTTTTCTCTGGTATTTAAAGGGGTGCAGAGGCAAGTTGAAGTTTCATAAGTAGATGATGAAAGTAATTATCCATCAAAGTAATCAGTTATAATTTTCTTTTAGCCTGTCAAGTTAGCAGTTGTTTGCAGAGATGGTCAAGTTCATCTTTTTGAACACATATTAAATGGGTAAGTAAGAAGTTTCTCAAACATTTATTGTCCTTCTCTCACTTGTTACTTCTTTATACTCCTATCTCAATATTTTTTGCATTTTTACTTTTCAGTAAATGTTGGTAGTTCTAATGATACATTTTTAAAGAAAGCGGTTCAGTTGGAGAGATTTGCTTGTGAACTTTGGTGAAGCCTTAATTTCTAACTTTGATAGTACTTTCCCCTTGCCACACATATGTGAGTGAGTGATGCTTGGCAATGCTAGTGTTTTAGTGGACAGAGAGGAGTGTTGCTATTAGGATGTGTAGAAGTCATAGACCAAGAGTCAGTAAATTAACCTATCTGACCCTTTACAGAAAATTTGCCAACCCTTGTCATAAACTCTAAACATGGTCTGAGACTCAGTCCATGTTCACAGTTATGTTAAACTTTAAAATAGTTTCAACTTTGTGTTTTTAGTTGGTATCTTTTCTTTTTACAATCTTAGTGTAGTTTATTTAAAAATATACTAATTGTGAAAGCAGCATACACTTATTTTAAAACATTCAGAATGCGTAGATAATTGTAAAACCCAAGTCTTCCTCCATTGAGTTCTACTCCCTAGAGGTAACTGTTAACATTCTGGTGTGTAACACTTGATACCTTTATTTACATAGTCATACATATACATGGAATGTATAGTTGAGGGCCCAGAAGTAGTCAGCGTGGTGAGGACTTGGGTGTTTCTCCTTGGGCAGTAGTGAGCCCACTGCAGGATTTTAAGCAAAGGATTGATGGCGTTTGACTCAAGTTTTAAGACGTTAAGTTTTAAGTCATTCTGTTTGATATGTTGAGAATAGACTATGGAGGGGTAAAGGCCAAAGTAGAGGCCGAAAATCTTGCATAGAGATGGTTTTAGAGTCAGAATCCTAGGAGGAGTGAGTTAGAAAGATAGAGATGGTCCGGTGCTTATAATTGAGGGTATGCACTTATTGGTGATAAGGTGTCTGTGGTGTGAGCAGTGAGTCACTCACTGAAGGACAGAGCTATTGGAGGTTGGAAGGTTAAGGAACTGAGAGGACAGGGTGGCAGAAGGCTCATCGACCTGCATGCTGGATATGGAAACCACTAAGAAAGGCATTCCTCAAGAATAGCGTTGAACAAGAGGAGCCACTAAAATCTTTTAAGAACTGTGGGAGAGTGACCCAGAGGTCATTGGATGATGGCAGGAGAGGGAGGTAGCTGGTATCTGATGACAGCAGTTTCAAAGGTTTGAGAGGTGAAGGACAGAGAGAGACTGTTCGTCTCGAAGTGTTAATAACAAGGAGCATGTTAAGTCATATCCAAGGCTCCTAGCACAGAGGGTGTTAGGGAAAACAGCTACAACTTGGGCGGGCTGCTGCGATGAGCCATCATAGAGCAAGAAGGTGAAGAGAGCCCCTAAGTGAAGAAGTTGATATAATTTTGTTGATTATGTATTCCTGATAATTTTGCTTCTGGGTGGTGGGAGCCCTTAGGAGCTTGGGGTGTTTCGTGGAGGTTGGGCAGATGGGGCCAAAGGGAGATTTTGGTGGTGAGGTTTTCAGTGTTAGTGGGGGTGTGGATAGGATGAAGTCTTGACCAGGAACGCTGGTGCTCTGGGGTCCCCAGTCTCTCCTAATGGTAGAGAGGAGGCCAGAGGAGGATCACATTTTATGCCAGCCTCAAAGAATTGGCGTGAGATGTTGCCGTTTCAAATTTTCTAATTTTTTATTTCTAGATACTGCAAAAAGCCTTTGACTTCAAACTGCACAATTCAGATAGCGACACCGGGGAAAGGCAAGAAATCAACACCAAAACCCATTCCTATTCTAGCAGCTGGTTTTTGCTCAGATAAAACGTCCCTGTTGCTTGTGTATGGCAATTGGTTTCAGCCCACCATTGAGCGAGTGGTACGTAGAGGCTACTCTGGAGTAAAGCAATATAGCAACATATCCGTGAAAAATAATGATTTCGAAATGATACATTGGTCTGCTTATTGGGATACTTAAAAAGAAATCATGTATTTTCCCTGAAGAACTTTTCACTGGTGGTTTATTTTAATTTGTGAGAACTCTCTATATAATTTTATTTAAACTACTGTATCCAAAATATCATTTTTTTTATGCTTAGTATAAAACATCATTTGAGATGTTCGATTCCCATTCCTCCTCTGTGTGGTGTTATGTCTTTGAAATCTGGTGTATATTTTTCTCTTATAGCACATCGCAGTTTGGATTAGCCACATTTAAAGTGCTCAGTTGCCACACGTTCCTAGTGGCTACTGTTTTGGTTAGCATAGATGTGAATGAATTTTACCCAAGTACCCAAAAGGTAAATTTTAATAAAAGAGCCCTTAGCGATAGCGCTCATTAAATTTTTTAAATGAAAGTGTAATGGACTGTGCAGTGATTTAACTTTTTCAATTGCAGAAGTTTCTTTGGAGACTTCTGGTGAGTTACTGTGAACATGTCCATAGGTGATTTCTTCTTCTTTTTTTTAAATAGGTGCTTTCTTAAGCTTTCATTTATAGTATGCTTATTTAGTAAGGCCCTCACTCAGGCCATGAGTGGACTATTATGTGCCAAAGCAAGCCCTTGTTGAGTTCATTTAGAAATGCTTTTTATTTTTTAAAAATTTAATATATGTATTTATTTGGTTTAATAAAAAAGAATAATGTTAAGCTATAAAAATAAGTTATCTTGCCGTACGTAGAATCTCAGTGTCCCTCTCCAGATGCAGCCATTGTTTCCTTTGGTTTTGTGTCCTTCCAGATGTTGATTAATTATATGGGCGTGGAGATTTACATATAATCTTAAAGCTTTATGGGTGCATGTGTACTGTGATGCATCTGATTTTTCCTTGTTTAATATCATATCGGGACATAGAAATCTATCTTAGAGCATTTTGTTAACCAGCAGTGCTAGCAGTCTTTGACTTGCTTATGGAACAATTAGCAGTAGGAAATTTTAGGGTAGGACCAGATTTTTTAGCACAGATTAATTCTTTACAAGGGTGATGAACTGATACTTTTTAAAAATCCGTTACATTTTTAAAAATCTGTTGATCTTTTAAAACTATACGTGTGAATAATTAGAGCAGTTCATAACTGAAGAAAGTAAACATTATGCCTAGCATCTTCCTCAGTGCCATCAATCTGAGTTTGGCGATCAATCCGAATGGCTAACAGTTTGGTGCAGAAGTCTTTCATACTTTTCTGTATTTTTATGAAAATGTACAAATAGGCATTTGTTTTTTTTTTTAATTTTTATTCCCAGTTGTTTGTTTGACATTCTTTTCTTCCCCCTCTCATTCACCTTTTAAAATTTATATTCTCAGGCTTTAAATTCCAAAGAACCTCATATGTGTTTAGTCAGAGATATTTCAAACTGCTGGGCTCCAAAAGTAGAAACGGCTGTAACAAAGGTGAGTGCATTACACACTAGAAGTTGAGAAAAAAAAGATTTGGGTGAATTGAATTGTTATGTAATATTATGTTTAGATCCTTTAATATCTTTTTTATGATTTTAACAAATTTTGTGGGATTAGGTTTTAGATATCAAGATTATAAAACTATTCATTTCTGTGCTCTTGATTTGTCGAATGAATAAGTGAATAGATGACTAGAAGTTGAATATCTTGAATTTAGTTCTTCCTGACCCTCATGCATGATCACTGAATAAATATCAACATCAAATTTATCAATAAATTAATTTTTCAATCTCAGTACTTAAAGGAGCATAACTTTTTAAAGAGGAATGCTGTATCTTAGGGTGGAATAAAACCTAAAACAATGATGGGGCTGGAATTTAATGCCATGTAAGCACTATCATGATGCTTTATTTTGAATATAATGTGGTATCTACGTGTTAGGTGTCATGTTTCGCAGTTTAATGAGAAAAGGAAAGCCACAACATGCTGTGATGACATCCATATGGTTTCGCTTCTGGCTGAGTTTCAGAGATGACACCTTTCTCTTGGCTGTCTGAGCATTTCTGGCAATGATTGATTACTGGAAGTGGTCATAAAATGTACAACTTCACTCTTAACATTTTAAGTCACTGTGTCTTTGTGTAAACTGTAGATTTTGGTTTTCCTTGTTTTTATTTTTATGTGGTATTAAATGCTTTAAAACTTGACCTTTCAGATTATAGTTTAAAAGTTACTTGCCAACTTCAATTAAAATTTATCTTCAATTGCTCTCATATTTAGTTGTATTGCTTTCCAGTAGAAAAACCTTTTAAAAGCTGTTAGCTTTCTCAGTGGGGATAAATGTAGCAAGGTCTAAGGCATAATTTCCTATTATTACTCCTGCTGTTCCTATTTAACAGGTGAGAACACCAGTGATGAATTCTGAAGCAAAAGTTTTGGTGCCTGGGATACCTGGTCATTGTGCAGCTATCAAGCCTGCTCCTACACAAACTGAGAAAGTAGAAAGCAAGAGAAAATTAGGGGAAAATGAGGTAATCCAGTCACTCTGACCATTTTTGAGTTTGAAATTTAAGATTACTTGGAAGGATTCTAACAAATATATTGAATAGAGCTAACGTTGAAACTTCAGAAACTTACTGAGATTGCTGCTGTTACTCTCTCTCACCCCCAGCAGTGTACGTTCTGAAATTCCGGATTGTGAACTTTGTAAGACTTATTTACAAAGTTAATAAGTGGCTTATTTACAAAGTCCCACTGTTAATGGAGAAGACAGAACTCTTGTTAACTACAGAGGGTGCTGTTTTGCCCTTAATAGTTAGCTGGATAACATAATTGAGTAGACTAAGCCAGGACTTGCCATGATGATTTTCATTGGGTTTCGCATGTTGCTGAGTTCCAGTGATGCCTCTTCTCTTGGCTGGCTGAGCAATCCTGGCTGTTTTAATGCTAATTGGTCTTTAAAGTGATCGGCATTATCACTTCTTAAGGTACTTATAAACTTCATTTTTCTGAACTCTCAAAGCCCTGCTGTGGTTACTGTACTTGGGTCACACGTGTTCACTGTTGGCTTAAATAATCAAGAATTTTAACTGTTTTATTGTTAGAGAAAGATTGTTATGTTTCTTTACCTGAATTTAAATGTCTTTATTGGATGGGGGATAACATCACTGTTTATAAAAACTATTCCTCAGTAACAAGGTATCTGTATTAATAATGTGCCAACTTTCTTTAGTTTGGTCTAGATTGAACCCCTTAATTTCCTTCTGCCTTTTTCATGTTTGGTTGTTTGTTTTTTTTAGAATAAAAGTTCAGATAACCCAAACAGGAGGCTTCACCAAAGCATATGTTTGCTTTGGTAGTCAGAGAACATTATATTTTGATTTATTTACCAAGTGGCTGGCAGAACATGCTTGTCAGACTTGCTTTAATAAGGGATCAATCAGTTCTATACAATCGAGCTTTTGTAGAGCAAATTACATCGTTTATTTACACTTAAATTTTAGATATATTCGAGGAAAACTTGGTTGTAGTATAGCATCTTCTAGAAAATAATAAAGAGAAAATTAGGAGGACTTTTATAAATTGTTTTGGAAACAACTCTTTATGTTCTTTTGATAGTATTTGTTTATTTTTGCAGTTCTGAGGCTGAAGGCAAGGAATAGTTACAGAAGAGGGAAGCTTCTGTGAAAATAGGTCTTTTTGTGCTTTAGTAATCAGATGTCAGATCCTTGCCTTTTTTGAATCTTCATCTAGAGGGATTTTTATTTATTAGATTTTTAAATTATGGCTTCTTGGGCAGTTTTTTCTTTTCACTAGAATCTGGAAACTTGAGTTACAGATATTAACTTGCTCCAACATTGGGTTTATAGTAACGAGATTCTTTGGAATGGGAAAGCATATTTCTGTTTTTCGAGGTTGAGGTGTGAATCAGCTAGTCCTTTTTTGACTCCTGAGATATAAGCACAAAGTAATTTGACCAAAATACTTTAGGCCTGTTCTGGTTTAACATTAACAGATCATTTCTCTTCTGTAGGTTAGCATTGAAGAACGCCTGGGAGCACTGGGAATAGATACAAAAAAAGAAAAGGATGATCTTCCACAGACAAATAGCTTTCCAGTTCTTCTTGTGCAGGGTTTAGAAAGTAATGATTTTGAAATGCTAAATGTAAGTATTATAGCAGTTTTTAAATGAATTAAGATGGTTAATTTTTCTTAGAATTGATTGACATAGTACATTCTCAGAGTGAAGTCATCTTATGTAGCTATTTTGCATTTAATATTTTGTGAGCTTAGTCAAATGTATATCATTTGGTGGCATTATACAGACAGTCACCAACCTACAAAGGGATTGTATTGAATTATTTTGAACCTGGAATGCATTTTCTCATAGAAATATTGTTTGGAATTGTCATTAGGTTCTTAGGCTTTAGTTCACAAAAGCCTTTGTAAACATAGTGTACCCGAATTATAATACTCAGCATTCTAGATCACAATTTATATTTTTTTCTGTAGGAAAATGCGTTCCTGAGTTTTTACTCTGGATTCCAGAAACTTATTTCCCCCTGGCCGTGAGAGGGGGCAGTGAGGTGGAACCTTGGCAATGGGTAGGAGGTTTGGGGAAAAAATTTAAGAGGGTTGGGGGTTATGTTGTGAAGTATTTACAGGTAAAAGTACTAGAAAATTTGTATGAAGGGAGGCGTTTATGATTTCTGTGTTTGTAAGTTGGTGACTGCTTGTATGAAGATAACTTAAATTTAGTCCTCTTAAATTCCAGAATTTGTGGCCTGTAGAGAAAATTTAAGTGTAGAAAATTGAATTTAAGGACTGCCTGATCAGTTTAAAGCAATTTACATTTGCTAAGTGCATTTATTCTTAGTGACTAATTGCGATATTACGGTGCCACTTAATATAGCTATAACTTATGAATGGTTTCTTTCTGATTTATATTTTGATCTAAATTGTAATATCTTACATTTGTGTCTGAGGTGATTTTGCAAAAAGGAGAAACCAGCATGTCCGAAAACCTAAAATTAGCTTTAAAGTAGTTTGTGAGCGTATGTATTTTGGAAGATGGGTTTTAGTTTAGCATAGCACACATAGTTGGTTTTCAGTAAAGGTGCTAAGTTGAGTCAGTGGGGAAAGTAAACGCTTCTCAGCAACTGGGGCTGACCCAATTGAATATCCATATGGAAAAAAAATGCACCTCAACTCTTACCTCATGCCTTATACAAAAGTCAACACAAAATAGATCATAGATGTAAAAGTAAAACCCAAATCTACAAAACTTGTAGAAGAAAACAAAAAATTTATGCCAACTTGAGTGGAGAAAGGCTTCTTAGAAGTATCAAAAAGTAAGAAATATAAAGGAAAATTAAATTGGTCAATTTGGACTTAATGAAAATTAAAAACTTTTGCTTTTGAAATGACACTTAAGAGAATGAAAAGGCAAACTGCAGGCTGGGAAAAAATATTTGCAATTCGTATATCAGACAAAAGATTTACATCCAGACTATATAAAGAGCTCTTTAACTCAATGAAACTCAACTCAAAACAATTGGTAAAGGTGTGAACAGATACTTCAGAAGAATTCAAATGGT
The DNA here is from genome assembly GCF_902729225.1 of Pteropus medius. Taxonomy (NCBI): domain Eukaryota; kingdom Metazoa; phylum Chordata; class Mammalia; order Chiroptera; family Pteropodidae; genus Pteropus; species Pteropus medius. The sequence goes on along the minus strand of NW_024349800.1, from coordinate 48,345,119 downwards.
CAGTAAGTACATGTAAAGATATTAACATCATTAATTATCACAAATGCAAATTAAAATCACAATAAGATAATAGTACAGGCCCATTATAGAGTGATCAAAATTTAAAAGTACCATCTGTTGAGGAGGATATGGAGCAACTGGAACTCTCATGACTTGTTAGTGGGAATGTAAAATAGTACAACTACTTTGGAAAACAGTTTGGCAATTTTTTAAAAATTAAGGATACATCTATAGTAATACTCAGCCATTCTACTTCTAGGTAATTATTTACCAAGAGAATCAAAAATATATGCTCATACAAAGACTTGTATGTGATGGGCACCTTTATTTCTAATAGCCTAAAACTAGAAAGAACCCATGTATCCTCAGCATAGGAATAGATTAAACAAATTGTTCATTGAGCAGTATAAGGAATATATTATTGATTCATCAACGTGGATGAATCTCAAACTTAGGCTGTGAGAAAGAAGCCAGACCTCCCCCACCCCCGCAAAAAAGTATATGTTGTATAATTTCATTTAATAATTCTAGAAAATACAGGCTAATATACGGTTCAGTGGTTGTTTAGGGATGGGGGTGGAAGGACAGGTAGAATGTGAAGGGGTCCAGGGAAACTTGAGGGTGACAGACTGTGTAGTATTGTGTTTGTTTTGTGTGTGAATGTTTATATCAAACTGATGAAATAGAACACTTTAAGTGTGCACTGTTTTTTATGCTTCAGTTATAATGCAGTAAAATCGTAAAAGAAGAACCCCATCTTCAGAATCATCTTGCTAGTTGTGGCTGTGGTTTATAGGTTTGTTTCTTGAAATATATTCTCAACAGAAGTTAATACTGCTAACTCTTCTATACGTTATCATTTTGCTTGGTTTGGGATAACTTATTTTTATTTTTTTATTTTAAATGTGAAAAATTGTTATAGAGTCTCTGTTTTTAGTGAGCATACGAATTATTTGAGAGCTTGTTTAAAATTCTGCCCTGCAGTTTGGAATAACTTCTAAATAGCGAGGCCATAAGTACTCTTATTTGCCTGTTACATTTCTGGTTTACGCCTCTTATCTTGGTGTAATTATTACCAGTGACTCCTTTTATTTTCAGAAGTATCCCAGTTTGGACAACAAATTATATGCCTACTTTACATTTAGAGCACTGGAGGATTTCACAAACTTATTTTTAAAACCTTCATTCCTACATTGTTTCTTAGTCATGTTTTTGGTATAAATAATGTGCAGCAATAACTTCAAGAGCGTATTTTTTGACTCGAAGTGCTACTACCCGACCTGGCCATTTAAGACAGTGAAGCCTGATGGTTTAGTAAACAGCCTATGAAAATTGAGGACCTTAATTAACAAAAAGTGTGTTGTATCTCAAAAAGAAATTTGTAGACTAGTTCAGACAAAATGTTCCCTATAACTTGTACCATCATTAGAAATTTGTGATAACTAATGTTTATAATGAAGAGGTGACCTCAGGAATGTTTAGTGTTGTCAAGTACCTTCTGAATTATTGTTAAAGTTCTAAACAACACATTTTGCTTTGAATTTTATATTATTATTTGAAGATGAAAATAGTAAGTGGGGCTATTAAATCCATCTCTCGGTTCCTCAGTGAGTGTGTATAAAATGTTTTAATTCTTTTGTGTAAGGAACTATGCAATTATGCCTGTGGGTTTTTAAATAGCACTTGATAAATTTAGACAGGCTTGGTATAAAGGTATTTTTACAAGCAAATAAAACCCATGGGGAATTCTGAAAGAATACGTTAGGACTGTTAAAATAGATTGAAAACTAACTATCTGTATCTTTCCCTTCGGTACTTCTGCTGTTTAGATCTTGAGCATGACCTTTATAGCAACAACCACCACCAAAACATAGCATGCACCAGCCAGGAGGGAAGTTCCTCTAGGAGTACACCCTTTTGAAAGAATAAGTATTTAAAAGTATTTAAGAGGAAGGAGGAATCAGGATTTTGAGACCTAAAAGGACCCTTATTCCCCACCTTTCCCTGCCACAAAGATGAAACATCTGGGGTTTAGAGAAGTTGAAAGGCCAGCCAGGATTAGGACTGATCTGCTCTGTCTGGTCTCCTTTTTTTACCCTGGGGTGGAGACTGGGTTTCTCCAATTAATGTATCCTTTTGATTCAAGAACTCATTATATGATCTTTTGATTGGCTTAAAAGTTTATTTAAAAATTGACAATTTTAAAAGGTTTATTGATATCTAAGTGCTATTTTAGTATGTTTTGCTCACTCTTGTGTGGTACATCTCTAATTTCATAAAATGAAGGTTTGAGAACCTTTCTAAAGTGGTATATATTTGTATTTAAATGTCCAGAGGTGGTATTTTCTATTTTATATAAATATTAGTTTATAAAAGTTTAGAATTGGTAGAGAAGAAACCCATTAATAGAAGTAAATGCCTTGATACCTGAAAACTGTATTTGTCTGATAACTGTAGACATAACACTCTCCATTCAATCCCTCCAGACTTTATTTGCTAAAACTCAGTTGGTAGTTTATTGCTTGGATTTTAAAATCTTTTTTACTGACAGTTTTTCCTGTGGTGTCCTCAGCTTCTGAATATGCTTATCTTCATATTTCTTTTATTTTCTCACAGAAAGTACTTCAAACTAGGAATTCAAACCTAATAAAGAGGACTGTGTTAAGGATGCCCCTGCATGCTGTCATTCCATTGTTGCAAGAGGTACGTGAGTACTCTGTTCATTTTAAGGTTCTAATGCTAGGTGTTTAAGACTAAATCTAGTATTTAGAGAAATGGATTTGCAATATGTAACTAGGCAGGGTATTTGATAGCAGTGGGTCTACTCAAACAATATTTGCCTAACCTAGATTTTTTCCTGTGTATTTTTTTTAATTGAGAGAGAGTTCACATACCACAAAATCTACCCTTTTAAGGTATACAGTTTTGTGTTTTTTAGTGTATTCATAGGTTGTACAATTGTCACACCATAAAGAAATCCTATACCCATTACCCCCAGTTTCTGGCAGCCTCAAATCTATTTTCTGTCCCTATAGATTTACCTATTCATATAAACCCTAGCCTAGATTTTTATCAGGTAATTAGTCTTATTGTGGGAATGTCTAGGTTTTATTACATTGTTGAATATTTAGGAATTAGGAAATTTAGGAATGATTTAGGAATAATGATTTCCTAATATAGTCATTATTTTCTTTTAATTTTGTGGATGTATGTATCATGGGAACCGATGGAGATTAGATGCCTTAGAAGTGCTATTGCTAATACTATTTTTCTCCTCCTCAGCTTACAAAGAGATTGCAAGGACATCCTAATAGGTAAGATGTTTAGGTGACTTAAATTGCTTTGATTTTATAAATATTTTAGAGGTGATTGTTAAGGTAACCCTAAATTCTGACTAATAAAACTCTTTACTGTCAAATATCATTCTTCCCTCTTAATACTAAAAAAAAGGTTCTTTATTTCGAAGGTTTCATTATAGTTTTTTCTTCTTTCTTTTAGAAAACTCCTGCATAGGTTTTTTTAGTTTTATCATCAGGTCATTTAATGAATTAGTCTTATTTAACGATTTGGTCCTAATCATGATATGTGAGATTGCCATTTGTAGAACTTGCCCAACCTTTGGTAGCTGCTAAGACACTGTGAGGAAATATGTTATAAAAGACTAAATTTTGTGGGTTGTTTTTGTTAATAATTTGATGATTAAATATTTAAATTGGAAGTTAGTATTTCAAAGAACCTAAGCTTATAGTATAGTATTATCACCGTCTGCAGTATACAGTTTTTCCTTTCTAAGTTATTTCCTGGTAAGCTCCATTAGCCTTTGGAGCACACAAAGGAAAGCTAAATTACTCATTAATCAGGCCTGGCTTACACATTTTTGGTTTGTATTTGTCTTTTAATGTTGGTGTGGAAACCTTCTGCTGTTTGTACCTGATATTTAGTAAAAGATGAGCTCAGATATTATGAACATAAAATGCAGAGTCAGTTGAGCTCAGTTTAGTGCCCTGATATCAGTTAATTATGAAGTAAAGCATGAGTTTTATTCTTAAATTCTTTTAAAGAAAGGGATTTTTGTCTTGTTTTCCAGTCTGTCCTATTTCCTCCTCCTTCCCTAAGAGATTAATATATTACTCAGATCTGAAGTAGACTCAGTGAAAGACTGGAAGGACTGTCAAATCCACAGTGGTTTATTATAGTCATTTTCTCAGAGCACAATTTATAGGTCTTCAGTTTGCTTGAGTTTTTCTGATTTTATAACTCGGTTATATTTAATTTTGAATTAGTGCACATTAGTTTACTTGGATTTTTTCCCCCTTTTTTTCCAGTGCTGTTCTAATGGTTCAGTGGCTAAAATGTGTGTTAACAGTCCACGCATCATACCTATCCACAGTAAGTCTTTTCAGCTACAGTTGCTGAATGGTTTGGTTTTGATAAGAATTATAAACTGATGGCTGAACAAAACTGTCCTCTCTCCATTTGTCCTTCAACCATCAGATGCTGTTTCTAGAGGTTTTTGTTTTTCCTTGGGTGCAGTGTCATATGTTGTTGCCTTTTACGAATTGGTCTTTTTGTCCCCTGGATTTTACAAGTAACAGATAGTTTTTAGAGAACTTGGAGAAAAGTTATATATTGATATATTAGCCTTCAGATGTTCTTCAACATATATCACCTGTTCAGCGAAATTATTTTTACTTTGTATGTATCTTTCCTCTTCTCCTTAAAAACTTAGCAGATTTTTAAAGTTTGTGTATATTGCCAACGTGTCTGTCCTACCTTACTCCAGGAGGATAAAAGGTTGCTTGTGAGAAAAATGACATAAATTAAACATTCAATATGTGATCTTTTGCTGGGGCTGCTGTCAGCTCTTGGTTATCTATGCAGATGGGAGGGAGGGAGCATAAAACCTTACAGTAATACCAGAAAAATAGTGTTATGTGTCACAATATGAGTTGGGTTCTTTGCCACACCATTAAATCAGCTGTATATTAAGGTAGAAGAATTTTTATTTTGATTATTTAGCATCTTACAATAGATTTTCTTAAAAGGGTATAGTGGGTAGGTTAAGATTCTTCATTGCTCTTTTAACTGTAGCTCTTCCTTTTTAACACAGTTTCGCCCAGCTCCTTTCTGATCACTACCCTTGTTCTCTGTCTCAGGCTCTTTCTGCCCTCAGTAGTTTGAAATAAGGAAAACTCTTGGAAAAGCTGCTTTGAGGTCAGCAGTTTGTTCTTTGTGTTAGATGTCAGAATGGGGGAAGAGACAAACAGTAAGACTGGACATTGGGTTTCCCAGCCTGTGGGAGTTTGGGCGGATGAATTGCTGCACAGATGTGTAGAGTGACTGAGAAGCATGGTGACGGGCAGGGAAAGATCAGTGGAAGCGTTGAGGCTTGGGACTCTGCCTGGTAAACAGGACAGCATGCATTTTGTGACCCGAGTTACTTGCTTAGAAGTAAAAAGAGCCCTAGGAGGCCTTGTAGTGAAATCCCTTTTGCAATCAACTCCTGAGGTCTAGCTACTGGAGTAGAAGTTGTGTAACATTCAAGGTCATAGTAAAACAGACAAAAGAATTTTGGCCTAGGGAAGACTGACAACCCACAGCAATTCTTTCTCCTCAGAAAACAGCGCTTTCCCCTCCCACCTTTTATTTTTTTTTTCCTTCATAACGAGATAGCTTGAACCTGCCTCCTAGCATAGCTTGACTATGCTAGGCAGGCAGGCTTTGGTACTGTATCAGACCCTCTGGTTCTCATCTTCCTGGAGCTTATAGTCTGAGTAGGGACAAATAAAATGGAGATTATGGTAATCAAAATGCAGTCACATTAAATTTTGTTTTCATTTTTTGTCTACTGTTTAAAGGTTAACATTTGAATGAAACACTTTTATTTACACTAAAGTGTCAGAGATAGGGCAGGTAAGGCTAATTAAAGGCAAAGAGTGGGGTCTCTTTTTCTGTAGCTCTGAGGGACAAGTAAGAATTGACTGCTTTAATTTCTTAAGTGTGATTCAGGGGATTAACACTGTTTGAAATGCTGTAAGGTCAGCTCTGTACTCTGTCCTGCTGATCTCTGAAGTTGTAAAAGATTTCCTCTGGCTTTTGGGGCCTTATGGATGAGGTAGATAATGTGATATTAGAGTAAATTTCAAAGGAAATTTGTCCATTTAACCCAAGGGTATGTGGTAGCGGTGTTTTTTATTTAGTGTTTTCTTTCTGTTGACTTGCTCTGAAATAACAGGATCAGTAAAAAGAAGTCTCACCCTGTACTTTGTCTTACCTTGCAGTTTCTCTTTCTCATCTTGTTTTTTTTTTTTTTTTAATGTAGTATATTATGCTGTTAGGACATTGAAAGCCTCTGAAAGCCTCTGAAAGTCTGAGATTTTACTAGGCTGTGTCATAACCAGCCACTGTCACTGGAAAGGGCAAGCAGATGCTTGTGGTGCAGTGGCTAAATACCTAGGCATATGGGCAAGCAGATGCTTGTGGTGCAGTGGCTAAATACCTAGGCATATCTGATCATGATTTGTATGTTTATTATCTATATTATGTCTTAATAGTATCAAATGATTTTATTTCTTAGTTGCCTGACCTGGTACCCCAGCTGGGGACACTATACCAGTTAATGGAAAGCAGAGTAAAAACTTTTCAGAAACTCTCCCATCTTCACGGAAAGCTTATCCTTCTAATCACACAAGTGAGTAAACCAAATTGTTTTGGGCTAAAACTTGGATATGATAGGAATGGAGAGGGGAATAAGGATCATTTATCTGAACATTGAACGCTCCCTGTTTCAGTAGGAAATGGGTAAATCAGGATCTAGTCTTCTAACTTGTAAATGTTATTTATTTTGAGAGTAAGTAAACTTAGTTGTGTCTACTTCAAGTTTTAATTAACGGTTCTCCTTGTATTTCAGTTGGTAATACATTTAGGATGGTTGTGGTACTATGAACAAAAAGGTACAGGGTATTTATATAGTTAAAATTTTTGGCATGGGAAGAAATTCTGATCATTTTAAAAGGTTTTTCAACATTTATAGAGTAACTCTTTCTTTCTTTTATTTGATTAATTTGATTTTTCCCCTGTATTTGATCTACTTCATATTGAGGTCATCCATTATAGTGGTTAAGGGTGAATTTACTATTGGAGAAGGTTGGATGTGGTGGTTGTGATAATACTTGAGATAAGCTTACACTCTACTTCATAATAGCATTTGATTGTCTTTCAGGTTACAGCATCAGAAAAAACAAAGGGAATGATTTGTCCTGAACAGAAGGCAAAATTGGTATATGAAGAAGGTAAAGCTTGGGGGCAGGGGAGAGTCAGCCTACCCCTACGTTTACTTTTCCACATCGACTCAGTTCTGTTACCTTATGTTATAAAAGCATCAATGTGAATAAGATCATGCTTTAGCATACCTTCTCTGAGAAAATGGGCTAGCCTGTAGCAAAAATGTAATCAGGTCAGAAAAGGAAAGGCACAAATAGAGTTAACAGTAACAAAAAAGGGCATTAGTTAGGGAAGAAATTTAAAAACAAGAACACTGAATAAACTTTATGCCAATATATTAAAAAACCTAGATGATGTAAGTAACTTTTTAGGAAACATCAGTGACCAAAAGTGACTTAAAAATAACAGAAACCTTGAATAAACCAATTGCTTTAAAATTGATTTAATCAAAACTTGACCTCACAAGGTACCAGATACAGAGGTTTTGTAAATGAATTTTATCAGCCTTTCAAGGAACAAGTCATTTTTGTCATATACAAACAATTTAGGCATTTTATGAGTCAAAGCTAGACAAGGGTAGTCAAGAAAATAACAGTTTAGACAATCCTCAAATATCCTAAATAGCAAATCGATTATAGAAATGATTAAGTAAAATAATGTTATTATCAAATAAAATTTATTTAAAGATTGCAAGTTGATTTAGTATCAAGAAATCTTTTAATGTAGTCACCATATTAACAGTTTAATGAGGAACACTATATATTACCTTAATAGATATATAAAAAGAATTCTGTAAAATTGAATGTATCTCATTATTTGATAATCTAAGCAACCTAGGAATTTAAGGGGATTTCCTTAGTCTACATCAAACATCAAGTTAAGAAGCATTCCCATAGAGTCAGGAACAAGACAGTAGTGTACCTTTTATTGCTTCTGGATATCCTGCCTAGTACTATATGAAAGAAATGAATTCTAGAACATTGAACTTTGTAGTAGTTATTCTTCACATAGAAAATACAGCAGAATCTAGAGTCACACCTTTACTAATGAGGTATGTAAATAAGCAAGTTTACTGGATACCAAGAACAACAGAAAGGACTTGGTAGGATTTTGTCACAGTAATGCATGTCCACTAATATATGACCCAGTCAAAATGTGCTGGGAAAAGATCTCATTCATAGCAATCAGAAAGCTACGAGTACCTAGAAATACATCTAAAAAGTGAAACAAAACCTTCATAAATTACAGAACATAATTGAAGGACATAAAAGCATACCTTTATGAGTTAACTAGACTTTTTGCAAGTTTTTCCCCAGTTTTATTGAGCTATAATTAATGTATAACATTGTATTTTTTAGATGTACAACATGATTCAATATATGTATATATTGTGAGTTGATCACAATATAGTTATAATTTTAGTTAACATTCATTACTACACATAGTTAAAAATTTTTTCTTCTGATGAGAACTTTCAAGATTTACTGTCTTAGCAACTTTCAAGTAAATATAATACAGCATTGCTAACCATGGTCGCCATGCTGAATGTCATGTACACAGGATTTATTTATAGTCAGAAGTTTGTACCTTTGACTTTACCCATTTCCCCCACTCCTCATCTGCCGCCCCTCCCCTAACTGGCAACCACCAATCTTCTCTGTATCTTTGAGATTGGTTTTTTTAGATTCCACATAAAAGTAAGATCACACAGCATTTGTCTTTGTCTGACTTATTTCACTTAGTATAATGCCCTCATGGTCCATCATATTGTCGCAAATAGCAGAATTTCCTTTTTTTTAATGGCTGAATAATATTCCATTGTATATATACACCACATTTTTTTTACCCATTCATCTCTTGGCAGACACTTAGCTTGTTTCCATACCTTGGCCATTATGAATAATGCTGCAGTGAACATGGGGGTGTAGATATCTCTTTGAGATCCCGATTCCATTTCCTTCAGTATATTTCCAGTGTAGAATCGATGGATCATATGGTAGTTCTAGTTTTAATTTCTCGAGGAACCGCCATACTATTTTCCATAGTGGCTGCATCAAATTACATTCCCATCCACTTTGTACTAGGTTCTCTCTTTTCCACATCCTCGGCTTTTTTTTAATGGATTTTGTTAGGGTTTGGGTACTTTATCCTGTTCATTGAGATCTTGATGGAATAATACAGTGCGCTTTTATGCAGATAAATGTTACTTCTTAGATGATGGTCGAATATAATATTTCTGAAAGTAAATTTAGGAATCTGATTCTTTTTAGTTTTCATGGCTGTGTTCTCTGCTATGAACAAAATTAAGGCTGGTTTTTTTTCCCCTTTACAGAATCTTCTGAGGAGGAGTCTGATGATGAAATAGATAAGGATTCTGATGTGAGTAATTTGTTTGCAGATACATAAACCCGCTTTTATTACTGTAAACTCTGTAAAAACAAGGCCTTCATGAGTACTTTCTTTGCTTGATATTTCTACTAGGATAATTGGGATGAAGATGAAGAAGAGGAAGAAAGTGAAAAAGATGAAGATGTTGATGAAGAGAATGAAGAGGAAGATGAGGATGCAGAAGAAAAAGATGAAGAAAATGGTGAGGACAGAGATGTGACAAGTGAAAAGGAATTAAATGGAGATTCTGATTTAGATCCTGAAAATGAAAGTGAAGAAGAATGAAGACAAAACAAGCCGATTAAACTGTATAAACTCTGGCTCCCCTTCCCCAGTGCTGCCGAGTTCTCCTGGGCAGGGTTGTCTCTGTGACAGGATGCCAAGGACTGTTGTACATTTCCAAATTCCTAATGGTGGCTCCAGTGCCACCTTACTGTCTCGAGCACCCCAGACTTAACTGTGTAAATAAGAGTGTTTCATTCAAATGTTAATAAACTTTACACAGTAAATAGACACATTTTCTGCAATGTACTGACATGAGTGTCCAATATATGGTATATTTTTATAATATAATATCCTAGTGTGATTGGTTATACCAAGAATTGACATAAGTGAAGATAAAGGCATTTCCCAGGTAGGGGTTCAAGAACTGGACTTTTGTGAAAGAGTCAGCTCTTTTATCAGGTTGGTATCTTTCATCAGATCCAGATATGGAAACAGCACTAATGAAAAAAATTTTAATTTGGTACATTTTCCTAAAATATGAATGAATAACTAAAGCTGGAGTTAAAATGATTGTGATTAAAAAATAAAATCACCAGTGTCCCTAGCTTGTCTGTTAACTCTAATAATCAGATTGAGTATTTGGAGTGCTTCCCTAAAACAGCCACTTAATTTTTTAAGCTGTCATGTGAAATATTTTTTAAAAACTCAAAATTATGGTAATTAAAAAACTAAAGAGTTAGCCATATTAAGGATTTTTTCTTGACTGCAAGTTGCCTGTAAAGAATCATCAGTGTATAGATTTAGAAGTGCTCATTACCTGCACCTTTTAAAAAAATTCAGTTATAGCTGCTTTTGAAGAGGTTTTCATTTTTATTTAAATAACTAATGGATCAAAGAACAATTGTTTATTTTTTCTCTTTGGTTTTAGATATTAATGATAACCTTGTTGGAATTTTTTTTTTCCAAAGAAAATATTTTTATAATTCAGTAATTTAATGTTTTCCTTCCTTTTCATTACCCACTTTTGGCAGTGTTAGGGTATCTATTTACCTCTAAAATAATAAATCTGACTCAAGATTTTTTATGTATGTATAAATAAGTATTTTGGTGTGCTATAAAAGCCTTTTCGAATTATCAGTAATTTTTTTTAAAGAATGAGCCAGTATTTGTTCAGTGCTCTCTAGGGAACATGCAGATAGAAGCTCAACCCTAAGGAGGGGCTGGGGAGATGGCTTTATTTTCCCACCTGTGAATATGTAAAACACAAAACCCATCATCTTTGAGGGACTTTTTAACATCAGTGGCAGAACAGAGATTTTTGTGCTCAACTAATAGAGCTGGAGCCATATAAGCATCTTGGTAAAGTAAGTTTGAGCCAGCTACTGTTATAATGTACAGTTATATTTGTCTATAAATGGAGCTGTTTATGGGGATTTAATACCATTCTCTTTGTAAAGTGAATAAATATTCATCTTTACCCAGTGCTTGTCTTGTGGTATATATAGAGAAACAGCCACATGTTTGGGCTTGTGTGAATGTTTTAAAAAAACAATCTTATTCTACCAGTATTAATAGGTGAATGTTTTCAAGGCTTGTTGGATAATACAGAATTTGTAATGAAGTGAAAGGACCAAGAACTTTTGTCATTATCTAGTGGTTGTCTCATGATGCAGTCCCACTTGGCTGGGTTGCACTGCTGCAGCCCAAGACTGCAGTGACGTCTCAAGGATACACATGCTCTTGTATTCCTGTTCTGTGGCCTGCGAGTCAGATTTCCTGTATACCTGACGGCCTGAAGAAGTAAGGCCTGTGTAGTTATTGCTTACTAATAATTTTTTGGTTTAGACAAATCTAAAGTTAGGTTTGTTACAAAGAAGGTTTTCTAGTTTCAGGGTTTCTCACTGTTCCACTGCTAATCTAGACAACAGAGTTGTGTGTGTGATGGTGTTTTTTTGTGAGATGAATTTTTATTCCCAACTTTGTTTTTTGGAAAATTAACTATCCATTATCAAGTCAAAGATCACACTATTTGTCACGTTGCTCTGTTAATGTAGTTATTCCCAAGTGTGCATATATCTGAGTGTGTATATATCTGTGTGTGTGATGATTTTGATACTTAAATGAGTCAAATTAAGCCATGTCTCGAAATGTCCTACAATCTGGGTTTGTGCGATTGTTTCCTTATAATTCTGATCGTAATGTTTTTGTCAAGAGTACTAAATAGGTGGTGGTATTTGAAGTTAATTTGTAAAGATGAGTTCTTTGGATATAAATAAGTATATCAGTATGTCGTGGCATAAGGAGATGTTGAGACTAAGTTGGGGCTTTTGGAGCCTTCGTGCAGAGGGAAGTTTGCACGTCCGAAATGGGATCTTGGTAGTGAGAACATTGGGTACATTGATCTCATCCATAAAGCTGTTATAATTCGTGTGGAAGTTGCATATTCATTCATTTAACAAATACTTAACTAATTGCGTACTCTGTGTTGGGAATTACTTGGTTGCTTGGTATACGTCACTGAAAAACAGCAATTAAAAAAAAAGCTGACATTCTACGAGGGAGTTAGGCAATAAACAGTATATAATGAGTAATTTAATGTGGTGTGTTAGAAGGTGGTAACTTTTATGGGGGATAAAGTGGAGTAAGAAAATTGGGAAAGGCCTTTTGAGAAGACAGGGTTTGAACATAGATAAGGTGAAGACGTTAAGTAGGTATCTGGGGAAGAATGTTCTAGCAGAGGAAACAGCACGAGCAAAGGCCTTACAGCCAGCATGTCTGCTGTTGGAGGGGAGACCAACATGATGAGTGAGAAAGGGAGAGTGAGAGATGAACGTGACTTAGACCAGTGTGGCAGTAATGGAGTTGGTGAGAATTGGTTGGTTTGGGGTATTGTTTTGAATTTAGAGCTAATGGGATCTCCTGTGATGTGTGAAAACAAGGAAGGAGTCAAGTAAATGACTCCCAAGTGTTTTTTGCCAGAGGGGAGGTTTATGAGGGGAGACCAGGAGTTGGGTTTTGGCCATGTTGAGTTAGAGTTATCTATTAGGAATGCGGACATACCCAGTTGACTTGCGAGCTGAGTTCCTCGGGATGGAGGTAGAGATTCAGTATTGCCGTGTAAGTGACAGTAAACACAAAACTGAATGAGCTTCCCGAGGGAGTGAGTGTACATAGGAAGAGCACCCAGGCCTGGTGCTCCTTTGGAGAGCTGAGAAACTCCAAGGAACACGATATGGAGAGGTAGGAAGAATTTAATCTGAATTCATGACAACCCTCACTGCGGTTCTTTCAGCTGTAGTTGATACTACTGATGAATCCTCCCAGGCTGCAGTGGCTTTTGTGATGCCCCTCATATGACCATTTGTGATCCTTTCTTTGAAGGCAACTCGGGTGTAAAATTTGTTTCCCTTTTAATCTAATGTGTTCACCTTTGTGGCACCACAGCACTGTCCCTCGTGCTGAACCATTGTGCGACTAAATTGTACACTGGATCACGAAACTGGCAGAACGAGAGACCATAGCAGTGTAAATGGATTAACAGTCATCATTCAAATTGGCAATAGTGTGGAAGAAAACATGGGATAGATGGTGCTCACTCTTCTATACAGGGCTGGCTGACGGGTGTGAAAAAACTAGGTTATCTACTGGTCGTCAGTACTGTAATAGGTTTTCATACATATATGGGTAATTTTTAATGTGAAAATAGTTCTGAGAACAGCACTTATAAATTGCACTTATAAACTTTAGGAGGTGAGGAATATCAAATGAAAAATCTAAAAGTTGAAAATCACCACTTTAAAAATTGCTTGGCACATCCTTTCTAGGTAATAATGCCTCAAAGAGGGAGGAAATGTATTACACTTTGGGGATGCGAAAGTTATAATGGGTTTCCTAACAAATAAATACGAAAGCATTTTGTTACAGGCTTGCCCTGGGCCCTGTTGTACTTTCATTTGTTCTGGTTTGAAAGGGTGTGGTTTCCTGGCAATGCAGTCAGTGAAGTCAGACAACTTGTCAGCTGCCTTAGCTGACCCTGTTTGGTCAGGATGTTTCAAAACGGCCACAGCTTCACAGGTTCAGAAACTTAATTTTGCCCTTGTCCCTAGAGTTGATGCAATTTCGTGGTAGAATCATTAACCAGGCTTCCAAGAGGAACTGATATTTAAATGATGCATTTATTCGTAGTGAGAACACCACAGAGAGCAGTGTGCATGTTGGCTGGTGAAATATCTTCCTTCTGCATAGGAAGGTCACACAGTAAACCAGTTTTATAATTGGAAGATGGTCTTTGAACCAGAGTGTGGAATTGGAATAAGAGAAATGAATTGGATGGTCTTAATGGCTAAGAGTAGTGGACAGTTGTTCTTACTGAAGAGGTTGGTCCTCTCGTTTCATACTGACTCTTATCCTTTCAACAGGACAGTTACTGTGGTGGTGACGGTGGTGTTTTGCATCTCCTCAGGCACCCATTTAGGACTGCAGGTTAGGGTGCATTCCAATAATTTAGGGGGCAGCTTGCTCCTGACCGTGGGTACCACCACAATGTAGTTACATCTAAGAAACTTGTTAATTTTAGCCAAATTTTGACCTTGTTATTCTTAACAAAGTCTGCCCTCTCCTTTTTATTGTGGTAAAATATAAAATGTACCTTTTAACCATTTTTAAGTATAGAGTTCTGTGGCATTAAGTACATTTGCAGAGTTGCGTAACTGACACAGTCTCTTAATTGGTCATTTTTATGATAGGATCAGGTCCAGGGGGTGAAAGAGGGTAAACATGTAGTGGAGAGACCAGATTTCGTGCCAGAGGCTCCAGTTCTGGGTCCCCATGGCAGCCTGGCAAAGATCAATCTCCTTAATTTCTTCTTTGGTCTGTAACAGGAGAATAACAATGCTGTCTGTCACAAGGATGCTGTGAGAATCAAATGGGACAATGCGGGACACCGAACACCAAAGCACAGCATCTGATGAAGGAATCGTCATTCATTGTCAGACATTTTCCAATATAGGAGGGGAGGGTGGAGCACAAGTTTTATGGAAAAGTCCTTTTTGTCTGGCACTTTTAAGACAGAGCCTTATGGATGAACACGGTCACCTTTTTCCACAGGTGAAAAGAGAATCAAATCTCCCTTTTAATATATTTTTCAAATCTATTGTATAAAAAGTAAAGACATTCAGTAAATTTTGGAAAATACCAAAAAGCATAGGGAAGGGTTATATAAAATCATATTAACAGAGAAAACCATTTATAATGTTTTGGTGTGTCTCCTTTTAATCTTTTTGTCTTTGCATGAGGGCACACACATTTTTCTTATGAAATTGGAATCTTAATACATATTTTATCCTTTCACATATTGCATAGTTAATTATCCTTTGAAATAATGATGCTTGTGGTTCTTAGTATTCTACCCATGTTACACTTTAAACATTCTATTATAATTTGTAAGTAATGCTACAGTGAACATTCTTACAGTTTTCTTTAACTATATCCTTATGAGGTAATCCTAGGAATAGTGTTACTTAATGAAATACATGAATATTCCCTTCAGACTTAAGATATTTGCCAAAACACTTTTCCAGAAAGGTTATATCGATTTTAAGCCCCATAAGCAGTGCTTGTGTTTCCATTTCATCATGAACCTCAGTTCACCTGCTTTTTTCATTGGCACTTGTATTTCTTTATTGTGGGTTTAGGCCCTTGTCCATGCTTAAAGGGGTTGTTTTCTTTACCTGTAAAGGCTGTATATTTGAAAGCTATTCATCCCTTGCCAAACATGCTACAGATATTTTCCTCAATTTGCCTTTTAGTTTTTTAAATTAATTTATTGTTTTAATTGAAGAAATGATTTAAATTTTTTTCCTCTGCCTACTTCCCTCCTGCCCCTCCCCCAACCTCTGATAACCACTAGTCTATTGTCCATGTGCCTTTTCATTTTTTTCAATGTTATTTTTCTTTATAGTTTTCTTAAATTTAAAAAACTTGCCCCTAGGAAGATAATCCCTGTATTTTGTCCTAGTTGCTTTATGTTTATCATTTTTAAAAACCACTTACCTTTGTAGTAACTGGTTGTGATTTATCAGTGCATTGACTGTGAAATAAAATGGGTTTGTAACCACCATTTTTCAAAGCAGAAAGGTAATTAATATGGGAAATAGTGCATTGCATGCAGTTAAGGATAGTCGTTTTAGAGGGGGATGTATGTATTAGGTTGCAAGGTAAAGTGTGTTTCTGTGGGTAAGATATTGAAAGCTGCTTCTCTAAACCGTGTGGAATTCTTTCCAGTGTATCAGTGAGATGAGGCTCTCACTTAGGGTTCTCCCCACACACACCACCAGTTTCTCCACACTGTTGAATAGTTTGCTATGGACTGAACTTTTGGCTCCCCGCCCAAATCCATATGCTGGCAACCCTAATCCCCAATGTGATGATATTTGGAGATGGGGCCTTTGGGAGGTAATTAAGCCCTGAGAGTGGAGCCTTCATGATGGGTCAGTGCCCTTGTAAGAAG
The DNA here is from genome assembly GCF_902729225.1 of Pteropus medius. Lineage (NCBI taxonomy): Eukaryota > Metazoa > Chordata > Mammalia > Chiroptera > Pteropodidae > Pteropus > Pteropus medius. Next base: position 48,328,774 of record NW_024349800.1, on the reverse strand, counting down.
AGACATGAGCTGGTTCCTTTCTGCTCTCTGCAGTGTGAGAATACGAGGAGATGGTTTGCCCATCTGCAAACCGGGAATCAGGTTCTCACCAGGTACCGGATCTGCTGGCACCTTGATTTTGGGCTTCTCAGCCTTTAGAACTATGAAAAATAAATATTTATTCGTTTCTAGATACCCAGTCCGGTAATTTGTTACAGCAGCGCAAAGGGGAAAAACACTTTTTTCGAGCCCATAGACTTGTGTTGCTTTGTCATGTGGTAGGTCTGTTTCTGTGCTATCCATATTAGTCCATTTGAACTCTGGTAGCTTCATAATTCATTCTTACTGTTGGTATCTTTATACCTCTTTGCCATTCGTTTTGCTTTTTCATTCCATATTATCAAGTAAAGATTCTTTGGTTGTAAGAAAAAAAAAAAACTAGAGGCAGTGTAAACAAAATAAATGTGTTACAATTTTGAAGAACCTCAGTAATAGGGAAACAGCTGGGGCTCAGGAGGGGATCCGGGGGAGCAGAGGGAAAGAATCTTCGGGCCTCATCTGCTGTCCTGCTGCCTCATAGTTCTCTCTCCCTGTCTTTTGGCTGCCTTACCATCCTATAATCCGGCCACTTGCTGACTCGCAGGAAAGCTGGGTATTCTCTGCTTCTCCAGATCCACACTCCACCTCTCTCCTCCATCTGCTTGCTCTATGCCCTAGGAGGCTGAGTTTTACAACTGTCAGCCTGGCTCTCTTGCCTGGCTCCTGGTTGGGATCAGCCAGTAGGTGGTCCTGGAATACATTGGAGGGTGGGAGGTGAGGTCAGTATTTATTGCCCTGGTGAGCTCTGTGCTGGGTTTGGCCAGAGCTGCTGCGTTTCTCCACCTGTGCCTTAACTCTAGTGAGAGTCCAGTAAGAGTCCCTCCCCACGCCCACTTGGCTCCTTTATGGCTCCAGTTTAAAGGCTGCTTTCCATTCTCACCGGCCCCAGAAGCCCTCATCCTCCCCTGCTTGTTTCCTGAACTCTACTCACACCTTTGTAAGTCGTCTGTGAAACTCTCCTCAGATACCCTAAGTGTGTTCTCTCTTTCCTGTTGGGAGCCTGAGTCAGTGCATATTGCCCGTTCCTGGGAGACACTGTGGCTCTATCTTGATTCAGGTGTCACCCATGCCTGGGGCAGTGTCACATCACATGGGTGACTTCTGTGAGTCCACCTCTGTGAAGAGGGCAGTCTTCCTACCAAAAGGTAATTTCATTGTGAGCTGAGCTAGTTTCTACCTCGGCCTAAGCATTAAAAAATATATTTTTGTTTTATTTTTCAAATTATAAAATACATGTAAAGTTGAGCATTTTAATCATTTTTTAAAAGTTTTTATTCAGTGGCATTAAATAGATCTACATCGTTGTGAAACCATCATCACCATCTCCAGAACTTTTTCATCTTCTCAAATTGACATTCTGTATTCATTAAACACAACTTCACATATCCCTCTTCCCTCAGCCCTTGGCAACCACTGTTCTTTTTTCTGTCTATGAATTTGATTACTCTAGGTAACTCATTAAAAAATAAATTTTAATTAGACAAGTAAATATAGAAATGCATTCTTGTAAAAAAGGAGGAAAACATGACATAAGGCTAAGCTAACTTTGCCCACCTTCCCAGATCACCTTTCCCAGCTTGCAAGGGTTACATGCGGAGCGAGCCATTGTGATTGTAGAGTTTGGACTTCTGCAAGTCTTTCTGTGCATTTCATACATACAGATATATTCTTAGAAAATAAGTATTTTTTCTCACAAAATGGTGTCATACTGTATGTAGAATTCTGCAACTTGGACTTGCTTTTTATTACCTGCTATATCTTGGAGGTCTTTCCAAGTTAGTAATATAGAACTAACTACCTTATTCTTTTAAGCTGCATCGGGATCAACGGTAGCGCTGGCTAAGGCACAGATTGCTGGGCCCCACCCTGACTGACTCGGAAACTCCAGAGAAACCTCCAGGTTAAAAATAAATCCGATGGTAATTTTGGCTGGGCTCTAGATAAACCAATAGATTAAGAGAATTGATTTCATCATGGAATGTTATAACATTAAAATTTACTTTTCTCATTTGATAGGAATATAATATAATGACTTTAAAAAAAATGGGAATGGTGGCTCTGGCTTCTGCTTCCTCATGCTGGGGCAGTTACATTGAAGTCGTGATCTAGTTGCTCCTTTAAGTGCGTGTGTGGCTAAACGTCCTACTTAGGAAAGACACATAGTATTTAGCAAACTCCTACCTCACGAAAGAATAATTTTGTGTGTTAATTTAGGCCTCCAGTTCAGTAGGATGGGGAAGGCCCGGGGATATACGTTGATGAGAATCTCTTCAATGGGATGGAATGTTTTTTGCCCCTCTTCTCTCACGGGCGAGTGTTCAGTGCTTTGCACACAGTTGATTGCATTTGACACACAACAGTGTCCCTGGGATTAGGACTTATACATGGCACTTAGACTGAGAGATGGGGATGAGTAAGGAGATATAAACAACTCATTAGAATACCAAGTAGAATGAAGTAAATGTCATTTACTTTCACAAGTAAAGTGCTGCGGAAGCCATGAGAAAGGAGAGATGGATCGGTTCCCAGCCAGGGATCGGGATTGAAGACTTGAGTACATTGGCCTAGGCCTGAGGGAGAACCTTCTAGGAAGCAAGAATGATTTAAATGAGTGACAAATAGATACTTAATAGGTGCGTTCTACAAGCCTGAAACGCGAACACCTTGGATCTGAGGTCCTTGATTCAATTAAGTGTGGGAGGCTATCTAGTTTTAAGACATCAAAATCAGTTTTGAACAACAGAGAGCCTATGGCAAAATGTTCTGAGATATCCCCAAATGGTCCTTTCTCCCTCACCAGACAGTTTGTGTGTGGAGTTCAGAGTGCACGTGTGTGTACTGCTTATAGCTTTTGCTTGATTATATTTAGTTTGGTGGGTGCACTTAGAGCCAGGTGCTGTCATGACATTTTCTCTCATCTTCACCATGCCTATCTAGATTGCCCCGGTTCTGGTTAGAAGGACAATGTCAATATGAAAAACAACCACTAGGTGCCAGCTTTGCTTTGTGCAAATTTCTTATCGCAGCCCAAGCATCTTGAGGAAAAGCTGCTAGTTGTGATCTCTTCCTGTGTAACTGTAGCCTTCTGGGGTGGCCCAGAGAAACTCGAGGCACTCCAGTTCTCTTTCTTTTCTGGTGTCCAGGTCCTGAAGCAAAGCCTGACTGTCTCTAGCCCAGCGACATGCATCATGAGGGGAACCCAGAAGCGAATCCCAGTTTGGAGGAGATTGAGTCTCCAGGCAGTGGGCTAGCACCTCAGGATGCACTGATTCAGGCAGTGGCCACACAGGAGGCAGCTGGTCTACCTGCATTCTGCCCGGACCCACCACCCACACTCCCCACCCCCAGCCTATAAACACCAGCCTGACAAAATGCCCAGCTGACAGGAAGGGCGGCCGCAGCTCTTAATCTGTAGGAATTGCTGAGCACAGGAAGCTTTGAATTGATGTTTCCCTTTCTGTGTTTCCGTCAAAAGTAAAGTAATAATAATAAAGCTAAAATCAGAGAAAAATCACACATACCGTACACTAACCGCTTTAATTTCCCCTGTAGACTTTTTCCATGAAAACCATGATTTTACATTGTGTCAGTGATGGTGGGAAAAAAATGTTATTTTCACTTAACTTCTCTCCCCAATTTACAAAAATTTCCAATATATATAAAAGTGAAAAGAATAGTTAATTATCTGTATGCACACCACTTAGGTTAAAACATTATTAATATTTTGCTATATTTTGCTTCATCTACATTTGTGTACATATGTTTATTTTTGCTGATCTTCTAGACAGTAAATTGAGGATGGTTATGACACTTTACTCCTAAATACTTGTGTGAAGTTCCTAAAATTATGACCTCCAACATAATCACATTACCAATATTACATCAAAAAATCAAATCGTAATTCTGTAATGTCATCTAATATCCAGTTAATATTTAATTTTTCCAAATTATCCCACCAATATTTGTATAGCTGGCTTTTTTCAAACCAGAATCCAGTCAAATTTCACTCATAGGATTTGGGTGTTAAGTCTTCTTTAGTTACTTTTGCTCTAAAACAGTCTCTTTCCATTTTCTTGCTTCGTTTTTTTTCTAGGGCATTGACAGATTGAAGAGACCAGGTCAGTTGTCCTATAGAATGAACCACGGTCTGGGTTTAATTGTTTCCTTATTGTGGGTTTAACTCATTCCTCTATCCCTTGTATTTTCTATAATTTGGATGTTATATCTCGGTACTATCCAATAGAACCTTCTGTGATGATGGAAATGTTCTCTGCTAATACCCATATGTTAGTCACTAGCTTCGTGTGGTCATCAAGCCCTTTAAATGTAGCGAGTGTGGCTGAGTAAATGAATTTAAAATTTTATTTCATTTTCATGTATTAATTTACATTTAAATAGCCACATGTGGCTAGTGGCTATAGTGTGGAACAGACAGATCTTATGGCTTGATTAGATTTAGGTTTAATAGTTTTGATAAGACATCGAAGGTATACTTCATAGTGCAACACACCAGGGGGCAACATAATGAAACACTGTCCCACTATTAGTGATGCTAGTGAAAAAAAAAAACCAAACCTCTTTACTAAGGTATAATTTACAATCAATAAAAACATATATTTTAAGTGTACAGCTCAATGGGTTTTAACAAACCTGTATACCTGAATAACCATGACACAATCCCAGTATAGAAAATTTTCATCACTTCAAAACGTTCCCTGGTGCATCTTCCCAGTTAATCCCAAATATCCCCCCTCCCCACAAGTCTGTGGCAACAACCGATATGCTTTCTGCCACTATGGAATAGATATCTTTCCAAGAGCTTCATACAAATAAAGTCATATAAACATATTCTTTCGATTCCAAGTTTCCAGTGAAGAATACGCAGCATCATGTTTTGGTGATTCACTGATGTTGTTGCATGTAGCTATAGTTCTTTTTGTCGCCAAGTGGTACTCCACAATTTGTTTATCCCTTCTGTTGATGGAGATTCGAATTGTTTCCAGTGTAGCTTTGAAAAGCTAAACCTTCCCTCTGAGTATTGCTTTAGCTGTACCCCACAAATTTTGTAGGTTGTGTTTTCATATTCATTCAGTACAAAACATTCTCTAATTCTCTTTCTTTTAAGAGTTCTCCTTTGACTCATGGATCATTTAGAAGTGTGATTTTTAGTTTCCAAATATTTGGAGATTTTCCCAAAGATCTTTTTTTTTATTCATTTCTAATTTAATTCTGTTGTGGTAAGAGAATATCCTCTGTATGACTTAATTCTCTTTTTTTTTTTTTTGAAATTATTTGTATTTATTGAGACTTGTTTTATGGCTCAGTATATGATCTACCTTGAGGAATGTTTCTTATGCTCTTGAAAAGAATGTATACCTACTATTGTTGGGTGGAGTGTTCTATAAATATCACTTAGGTCAAATTGTGTGATAATGGTGTTCAGGTTTTCTACTTTTTAAGTCTACTTGTCCTTTCAGTTATTGAAAGAGGTATATTGAAGTATTCAACTACAAATGTGGGTTTGTCTGTTTTTCCTTCAGTTCTGCTAGTTTTTGCTGCATGTATACTAGCTTTGTTACTGGGGAGCTACACAATTAAGATTGTTATATCGTCTTAATGAATTAATCTCTTTGTCACTGTGAAATCTCTCTCTTTATACCTGGTAACATCTCTTATCCTAACAATGTCTACCTCGCATGACGTTAATGTAGGCACTCTAGTTTTCTTATGCTTATTGTTTGCATGATATACCTTTTCCATGCTTTCACTTTTAACTTATCTGTGTTTTTAACTTTAAAGTGTATTTCTTGTTAGCAGCATATAATTGGGTCCTGCTGACTCTCTTCCTTTTAATTTGAATGTTTATACTATTTACATTTAATGTAGTTATCAGTGCAATTGGGATTAAGTGGCCATTTTGCTATTTGGTTTCCATTGGTTTCATCTGTTCTTTGATCCTCCTCTCTCCCTCTTTTTGTAACTTTCGGTCGAATAGTTTAAAAATTCCACCTTATCTCACTATTGGCTTATTTACTTTATTTCTTTAGCGATGGCTCTAGGGTCTGCTTATGTGTCACGATATGCCTCACTGAGTGCCCTAGTGAATGCCCTGAGTTCCCAACAAGGACTGTCCTTTCTGGCTAGTTGGAACTTAAATGTGATAAGAGATCTAGCAACTGTTCAGCTCACTGTTTCTTGGTAGCTCTTTGTCTGGCCTCCTGGAATTTCACTCTACACATGAGCATCTCGGTATTCAGTAAAGACTCAAGGGAACTCCTAGGCAGATTTTTTTTTTTTTTTGAGCTGTTTCTCTACCTACCTCTCTCTTTGCCAAAATTATATCCTGCAACTTCCAGCTGCCTCAGCTTCTGTGAACCTGGATCTCTGTCTCCTCGACACAGCTGGATTGGGGATCCCCTCCCTTGCTCTGTGGTCTGGAATGTGACTTCAAGCACAAGCTAGGATTCCTCGGGCCTCCCTTCATGTTTCCCTTCCCGCAGGAATCACCGTGCTGCCTGTGGTCCAATGTCTGAAAATAATTGTTTCATATATTTTGTCTCATTTTCTAATTGTTTATTGTGGGAGGGCACATTTGGTCTATGTTATCCCATCGTGTCAGAAGGAAAAGTCTTATTTAGCTTTTGGTTATTGATCTTTTTTATGTGGCTACATAGTCTTTATTATAGTAATTGAAAAACGCATATAAATAATCTATGTTCTTAGCAGAAAACCTTGAAATACCAATTGAAGTAAAAATCATCCATAATCTCCTCCTTCCTGATTTTCTATGTGCATATATATCTATAAATATAAAAATAAGATTATATTATCCCCACCACAATGATGGTTTATAATGACTGTCTACTCCCCAAAACACAGGACAAATGGTATCCATTTTACTTTGCATTATGACAGCTCATGAGTTTCACAGGAGAGCCTGCTGCAGTTCAGAGACATTTGCAAGACCCCAAACTTGGGAATTTCCATGTGTAAAAGAAAATAATTTTTAAAAAAGTTTGCAAGTTTGCAAATGTAAAAGTTTGCAGGAAGAAAAATTTTATTTAACAGAGAACATATTGCATTTTTAGGCCTCCAACAGACTTGTCATCAACTGCATTGTTTGCGTGAGCAAAGACAGAGAACATTTTTTTTTATGGATTGTGAGATTTTAAAAAATTTGTCCAAGTCTGGACTGTTTATTAATTTGGACCCTTTAAAGTTAAAAAGAAACAAACAAATAGGTCACTCTGCTAAAAAAAAAAGTTATATATATGTAAAATTAAGGCTCTTTAGCTCTTATCATGAAATGCCTCACACTGGCCCTATCGGAAGCAGCCTATATTTCCTATAAAGAAACTGAGTGAGACAAAACTGGTTGGCATTAGAGTAGTGAGGCCCTTAGTCTCCCAGTCTCTGGCACTTTGTGATCTTTGGCAAGCCGCTTCCCTTCTTAGAATGTCAATTTCCTTATCCACGAAATGGAGATAGGTACAAATCGGAGGGTGGCTGTGAAGTTGAAATAAAGTTTGCAATGTATCCAGTAACCAGCCCACACAGGCGTTCATTAAGAAACTTCAGCAATGTTACAAAAATAGCTAAGATCACAGAGCCAGCAGAACATCAAGTATAAAATCACCTCTTCCAACTCTAAGCACATTTATTCCCTCTGTCTTCATCTATTTTCCAGCTAGGATCTCTCTTTTTAACAGTTAAATTGTTATTTTTTTCCCCCTATAACGTTGCGCATTCCAGATGTGACCACCTTGGTTTCTACACTCAGAGATGTCCTCTGATGTCATAGGTATTCTTTCTCTATTTCTGTTTCTCTCCGTCTCTGTCTCTCTCCTCTCCCATTCCTCTATTCCACCCCCTGCCCCGAGTCTGCCGTTTTCCTTAGAGCATCTATTTGGTGGAGACGAGGCCATCTTGGTCCTTAATGCTTTTGTCTTCCTCCTCCAACCTATATGCACCCTTAGAAAACTGGGCATGCTGGATGTGCTTCTGGGAGATACACTCCCTCGTGTTACCCACAGGGTCTTTAGCGAGCCACTGCTTCTCCTGTGGTCACAGTCAGTATTTCAGAAGACCCTAATCAGGCGCACCCTGCTTCTGGGGTGGATGAGGCCATCTCCCAGCAGCCTGTGAGCTCCAGGAAGAGCATCATGAGAGGAAAACAGAATGTTTGCTCTTCGATCCTGCCAGAAGAATGTGCCATCACTATTTGTGGCAAGAATGACAAATGATGAAACATCAGGATACTCAGCACACAGAGCGGTTTCAGGAGGATTCCAGCTGGCCTTCAGGAGCTTGTCCAGGTTTGCTCTGCAGGCCACCTCTGGGGGTTTAGATTTGTCATGTGATCTGCAGTTCTGTTTTTAGCCATTTATAAGTGAGGATATTGGATTCGTAACTGCCTGCCAGGTTGTGGGACAGAGTGGTGGATGCTACAGAAGACTCAGGGGCAGGGTATCTGGGGGCTAGGATGGACACCTTTCCCAAGTACAGAAGTGGGAAGCCATGGCCTTTCTGTGGCCATTGAGGCAGGACACACTCACGCTGGTGAGGCGGATGAAGATTCTATATCTTTCTTGTGGAATTAGACATAGCTATTGTACATAACCATGGACCTGCTCTGCCACATGTAGATCATTAAAGATTGTTAATTTCCTTTTTTTTTTCTTTTCCCCGAATTCGGATCACCTTTGACACGATCCTTATAACAGTCCCAGAACATAAGCGGGGGAAATATTTTTATTCCCTTTTGAGAGATAAGAAAATGGGGTACAGAGACATTTAGTGAGAGGCATGAGGCCACAGGGACAGAGCTGGGTCTAGATCCCAGAAGTCCTGATGGTACAGAAGAACTGCTGAGGATCTAGGCAAGCTAGGTTTTAATCCTGGCCCACCCACTGCTGCCTGGGTGAACTCTTTGAGCCTCACCTTCCTCAGCTGTAAAGTAGGGGTGATAAGAGTCCGCTCCATCGGTAGACCTTGCCTTGCTGTCAGTCTTTGTCTCCCATGTGTGTCTCTGCATGACCGTGGCTCATTATATTCAACTGGTGACTGGCAGACACCAAAAATTGATTTATATCCATGGTAACTGTCACCCAGGGGAACAGTGAGAAATAAGTCTTTTCTTACTATCAAACAGAGCCAGTGCCCAGAGACCATCGGGCCTGGCTCTCCTTCCGGTTGGCCCTGGTTTTTCTCTTGGGAGAGGATAAGTGTCTCTCCTCCTCCCACCCACCCTCCCAGGGAGCCCTGGCTGACTGTTCAGCGCTGGAGACCAGCAGACCTAGAGACTACAGAACTGGGATTGGGACATCTCACCTTTGAAAACTCCCCTGAAACCTGTCTTCTCAGGTAGCATGTGGGAGGCTTGGAGAAGTGTTTGTCAGTCATATTCTGCAGTGGACTTTAAATTGCTCAAAGAATCTTGCATTTGGTAGTAGACTATAGATTCTCAAGAAAAGATTGGCGGTGGTGGCAGAGGGAGATTCTTGATCGGCTTTCTGATGGTGGGAACATGCGTCCTCTCTCTTCTCTCACCCCTGAGGCTGCTTTTATATCTTCTCAGGGTATTTTTTTCTCTGAAGCATTTTCCTTCCTCTTCTGCTTCTAATGACTTTTCTGGAGGGAAAGAATGATTTTCTGGTATCAGCCGGGGAGGGGGAGAACATGCTCTGACTCATCTGGGTACCTTTCTTGAGATCTGATTTGCCTTGATGGTCCCAAGAGGTAAAATATGATTTGAATTGAATTATAAATGTGTTATTCAAGTGGGCTCAAGTTCTGAGCTAGTCGCCTTGAAAGTTTGAGACAGATCAGAACATTGCTTTGCAACATGTGTTCCTTAAAACTCTGGTCCTAAGAAATATTTCATGAACAAAGGGGTCTATGGCCGTATAGGTTTGGAAATCGCTTCATGCTGTACCCCAGATTGGCACATTACAATGCATAGAACATATTAAAGGCTCTGAGACATGGTACAGTTGAGAAAATAATTCAGCATTATTTAAACTCATATTTTCCAAACATTCTTTACCAGATTTTTTTGGCATTCCCATTTGTTCCACAAAACAGAACTGCGAAAAGGCTGGGGACTGTATGTCCCATTTCCACCCCTATTCCAGAATCACTGAGCTGTAAAGGTTCTTAGTAGGACTGGGAAATGGGAGGCTGGATGGAGGGTAGCCTGGATCCCTATTAAACATCCTGGAAGGTTGCTGTCTGGCTTCTCGAACATTCTTAAGGGTGGAGAGTTCACTGCCTCCTGGGGAAACCATTTGTTAGGAAGCTCATCCTCCTGTACACTCATTAATTAGTGTCCCAGGCTCTGGAGCTGTGTGGCCAAGTCTAGTCCATTGTAGCTTGTTATCTCTTCAATGGCTCAACAGAGTCCTCATGTTCCCCTCTCAGTACTGTTTTCTCTAGGTCTTCACTGTTGTTTACGTGATGTGGTCTAGAGCTCTTCACCATGGCATTCTCTTTCCTCTGCATGGGCTGTGGTTTGCTGATACCCTCCCCACAAGTGGTGAGGAGGATCAGATCTGAGCAGACTGCACATTTCTCTTCAAAGGCCAGGGCAACGCCTGGGGGCACCACCATCCCCTATCAGTCTCTGGTCTGGAAGGGTCAGGTCTGTCCTCATTTGCTTGCCTTTTTCCTAGGATAGCAACTCTTATGTGTCGGGGAAAGGTTCTTCAATTAGCCTGTCCATGCCACACAGGTGCACACCAAGGATGTGATCTGTGTTCACGTGGGATGCGTTAGGTATAGCTCTAGTCAGGAAGATTTGTCAAGGCTTTTCATTTTAGTTATTTCATTCTTCTCCGCACAAGAGTCTGACTGGATAGGAAGTCCAGTAAACAAGTTGGCTTGTCAGTTAGGAAGCTGTCAGCTTCAAGTAATAACCCTCCTCAGAGTGTTTTAAACAATAAAGGGCCTTTACAAGCACAGTAGCTGGCATTCAGCAGTAGGGCTTGAGGGCTGCTTGACTCAAAATGCCTCAAATATGTGCCTTCACTTGGTCCCTTGATGGTGTCTAATTGTGTGAGTTGTGCCAGAGGATTTCCAAGCCTCTGGGACACTGTTCCACCCTACATTCCTGCCCTGTTCCAGGGAGTAAAAGAATAGCCTATTAAGTTTACCCTTATTTTTGCTCTTTCCTTATTCTGTTTCCATTCCTGATGTTTCAAGTTTTTTTCTTTTATTATTTTCTTTCTGTTTGAGGAACTACCCTTAGACGTTACCACAGGGTAGAACTTAGGGCAACCAGTTCTCTTAGTTTCCTTCATCTAAGGATGTCTTGATTTCGTCTTTATTACTGAAGGATAATTTTACTAGGTATAGATTTCTGGGTTGACAGGTTTTTTTTTTTCTTTGTCTTTATTTTCTGAACTTTGATCGTGATATGTCTTGATGTGGATTTCTTTTGGTTTATTCCGCTTGGGATTTGCTCATCTTCTTAAATCTATAGCTTAAAATGAATATCTTTCATCAAATCTGGGAAATTTTCAGCCATTATTTTTTTGAATAGTTTTTTAGCCCCATACTCTTTCTCCTGCCCACTTCAATAATACAAGTGTAAGATCTTCGCTTATAGTCCCACAGGTCCCCGAGGCTCTGTTAATTATTTTTCAGTCTATTTTCTCTCTGTTATTTATATTGGGTGATTTCTATTGTTCTATCCTCTCTTCTTTCCTCTGTCACAGTCATATTCACATGGAGTTGTTTATTTCAGTTGTATTTTTCAGTTCTAAAATTTCCAGTTGGTTCTTCATTATATCTTCTCTTCTTTGCTGAGACTTTTTATTTTTTTATGTCTGTTAAATATGTTCACAATTGCTCATCAAACCACTTTGTAATGGCTGCTTTAATCCTTGTTAGATCATCTCAACATCTGTGTCACTTTGGTGTTTCATCATTGATTGTTTTTTCTCATTTGAGATTTTCCTTGTTCTTGATATGAGTAATTTTCAGTAGTATCCTGGAAATTGGGTGTTTTGTTGTGAGACTCTAGATTCTATTTAATCTTTTTTGCAGGCAGTCACCCTTTTTAGGTGTAACTCACAGATACAGGTAGGGATGGATAGTCAGTTCCCCACCGGGCCACAATGACACCATCCCAGCAAAAACAGGGGACTGCCTCACGCTTCCATGCCTTGCCTCATTGCTCATGGGTAGAGGTGGAAGTTCCACTCTCCAACTGACTCTGCTAGGTGGAGCTCTCGAGGGCTGTGCAAAATGCATCTCCCTTATAATAGGTAATGCAAGAATACACAGAAATGCACCTGTCGGGGTCTCTCTCTGTCACTCAGCTCTGAGGGCAGATTGTAGTCTCTCTGTATTTCCAGCACCTGGCATAGAGTATGGTACACGCAACTCTTGGGAAATGCTTTATGCTTGACAGTCGAATAGGTTCAGGGTGAGAGTGAGGGAAGCAGGAAAAGACATAGCCGAAGGACAGAGCAGGGGCCAGATTGGAGGGGCTTGTAGGCCATGGTGCTGAGTGTGGTTATTACCCCAAGAATGCAGGGAGCTACAAGGGGTGTCTGGCTGGAGAGTGACCATCAGATCTGACTCTCAGACTGATTTGAGGCTTGGTTTTGGGGGAGATGCACATAAACCCTCTTCCAGGTAGAGCTAAGGGACACAGCAGCTGCCTTGTCTGGGGTTTCCACTAATAACTCATTCTCACTTACAAGCGTGAAACATGGACAGGGGCCTACCTTGCCAGGCCTCAGTTTCCTTCATACCTACCTCATGGGAGGAGGGAATCCAATACAAAGCACAAGGAATTGCCTCCCAGTTTGTTGGAAGTGCCTTCTTCCTGGGGCTTTTGTTGGAGAGAGTTTAGCAGTTCAGTTCAACTTGCCAGCTTGCCTCCCAAGGGGCTGCAGAGGGCCTGCGGAGCGGAGCAGCCTCTGCATGGAGCCCAGCAGGCCTGTGGCTTCTAGATGGGTCCAGTGCCTGCCCAGGGAACTTGTTCTCAGTGCTTATTGGCTGCCCTCCTTGCCCCATGCCTGGAGCTTGGTTAATGAAAGCTGCTCTTTCCAAGGCCACAGACAGGCCTGCCCTCGGTAGTGTCTCAGAGACAAGGAGGGAGCCCTAGAAAAGCGCTGAGAAGACCAGGAGGGGGTTCATTTGGCAAGCCCTGGGCACATGTGATTCAGTTGGCCAGGCCTCCTGGATGGGCAAACAGTCTCTCACCAGCTCTCCCTGCTCTTTATTTCATAGTCTGCCAATTCATCTGCAAAAAACATGGAGGGATCTGCCTTGAAAAATTCTTAGTGTCTTTGGGTGAGTGGCTCTTTGCAAGGCTGCATAAAGTTGGTGAAGCCCTTGGCTTCCCCTATGTCCTTTGGATGGTGAGGGCTAGAAGGGGGTAGGGTGGGAAGTGGGAGAGGTCATCATTCTTGGGGGGAGATGCCAGCTTAGAATTTCTGTCCAAGGGCCTGGGCTCAATGAGGAAGCACACATGGACTGCTAGGGTTCACATTTTCCAAGCGTTGGGGCTGTGGAATCTGGTTGGGGAGGAGGCCATAAGCTTCCTGCTATGTAAGTATTTCTGGGAAAAGGCGCTAACCGTGATGGAGGGCCTGCTGTGTGCTAGACACAATCACAAGCCTATTATGTGCCCTATTTAATCCTTATAGTAACACTATCAGGTCAGTACTATTGTTATCCCCATTTCATAGATGAGGAACTAAAGCTGAGTAAGGTCAAGCACTGGCCAGAGGTCACACAGCTGGAAGAAGCAGGATCAGGATTCCAACCAGCTCAGCCTGCTGCCAAGGCCTAGACACTTCCAGGAGCAGCTTGAGAGCTGAACCAGGATTGGTCCCAGATGCCAACTGCAGCAGAACCAGGGGTTAACTGCCAATGGCCTCCCTATCCCAAGCCTGCCATGCACTCCTTTGCTTGGTCACCATGTAGTGGGGCCCACCTCTCTCTTTCTATAGCATCCCCACAGGAGAGTTTGGCCACTTGGGAGGGCCCAGTGCCCAGGAGAGCCTCAGAGGAAATGAGGCCAAGGGGAACCGTCTCCTGGCTCCCTCTCTCCCCCATGCAGGGAGCTGTGGGCTCCTTCAGAGCAGTGGTTGCTATGCAGCCTTGTTTATTCAAGGAGAGCCTGGCAGAGAGCAGGAGCACGCCAGCAGCAGGGCCAGTGGCCACCTCCGGCACCTGCCCAGACAGGAGGCCCGCAGCTCAGGGCTGTGAGGCTGAGGCGGGGCCAGGGCAGGCCAGGCGTGGGGCTGCTCCGTCCCTGCCTTCTTGGATCCACCGGCAGCATTGTCTGCAGAGAGACCATGGAAGCTGGATTCCTCCGGTGACAGGAGTTTGGCCTCTGGATGGAGAAGTGAGAGGTGATGTGTCCACCAAGCTTTTTGTGGGGAGAGGGGAATGGGAGGGTGGATCAGGACACCTGAAGTCCTTGGAGGGGTGTCAAGGACCTGATCTGGAGCAAAGACAAAGGGTGCGGTGAGAGGAAAGGCATCATGCCATGAAATGGAGGCTGCGTGACTGTGGGGAGGTCCCGTCCTCTCTCTGGGCCTTCCTGTGTTGGCTCTGGAGGAGGCTGGACTGTTGCTGAGTGCTGCAAGCCAAGGAAGGAGGGGCTGCCCTGGGCTGTCCCCTCCCCAGCCATGGCCTCTGTCAGAGCTCTCTGGGAGTAAACTGCATGCAGCACCCACCTAGTCAAGGCCCCCTGGAAGTGCCAGGGCAATGACACCGGGAGGGGGTGGGACGGGTGGTGGAGAAGGCTCTGTGCTCAGGGATGCAGAGGACACCCCAGTAAAGCACAGACCTTGGAGGGGCTTTCTGGGTGCAAATTCCGACCCCACCTCTTACTGGTTGTGTGGACTTTGACTCTTTTTACTCTCAGCCTCCTACAGGTGAGTTTCCTCACCTGTAAAGTGGGGTAAGTAATCCCCCCTGGGGCTGCTTGTGAGGAGTGGAGACAGTGAGAGCGACCAGTGTGTCACCCCTGTGCTGGACGGAAGCCACTTTTGTTGATACCGTTATTATTATTGTGGGGATGATCGTGT
The DNA here is from genome assembly GCF_902729225.1 of Pteropus medius. Lineage (NCBI taxonomy): Eukaryota > Metazoa > Chordata > Mammalia > Chiroptera > Pteropodidae > Pteropus > Pteropus medius. The sequence continues at coordinate 48,313,646 of NW_024349800.1, read as the reverse complement.
TCCTCTATAGAGCAGATTTTGGGCTCCTGAAATAGGAGTTTTGTGAATTCCTTCTTTAGGACAAGAACTCACATTGGCTGGGGACCTCAAAGAGGTCCCAGGCCCCTGGAAGGCACTGAAGGGGCTTGGCTCTGTTGGTACACCACTGAGGCGTGTCATAGAGCATGGTGGTGCCCGGCCCCAGGTGGGGGAATGTAGGAGGAAATAATCAGGCTGCTCCCCACCACTCCCTGGCAGGACCGGGCCCTGCAGCCTTCCAACCCCAGGCTGGCCAGCTCCCAGGACTGGCTCACTGGCTCTGTCTCAGCCCATGGAACCTTGGCCTAGCAGTTCTGAAGAAGGGAGAATGTAGTGCGAGCAAGTAATGGGGAGATATCCAGCTAAGCTCTGGCCAGACCTACCTCCGAAGGTCTCTCACTGTCCCCAGGCCACCTCAGAGGCACCAGACCCTGCTCCCCATCATGGATACTTGGAAGTTTATCATTTGTTTTATGTTCAACCTCTTGTAGACAGAGAATGTATGAAACTCATGAACTGCTTAAAGAAGAGCTATAAAGTGAATGCGTAGTCACCACCACCCAGGTCAAGAAATATATACTCGTCTTTTTTTAAACTTTATATAAACAGAATGACACTCTATGGAGTCTTGTGTCTGCCTTCTTTCACTAAATATTACACTGTGGATTCATCCATGGTGTTGTGTAGAGCAGTAGTTTGTTCATATTCTTTGCTGTGGAATATTCCATGGCATGAGTACACCATGATTTATTTCTCCCCTTTTCTGTTGGGAATTAAGATTCTTTCCAGATTTTGGCCATTATCAGCAGAGCTGCTATGAACAGTCTCATATTTCTTTCTTGGTTCCCATGTGCAAAGTGTTCTCTGGGGTGGATGCCTAGGAGTGGAATTGCTGGGCAGAGGGTTGGCATGTCTTTAACTTTATTGGGTAAAGCCGGACCACTTTCCCAGGTGGTTGTGCCCACTTGTACCTCACCAGCCACGTGTAAGCCATACTGTTCTGCATGTCATCAGCACTTGGCATTATCTATAATCTTTTTAAAAAATTAATTATTAATGTTTATGGTGACATTGGTTAACGAAATCCAATACATTTCAGCTGTACACTTTGACAGTATATATTTATACTGTGTATTCACCTCCCATAGTTAAGATTTCTTTCTGTCACCATATATTTGACCCCCTTTACCCCGTCTACCTCCCCCCTCTCCCCGCTCCCGCACCCTCTGGTAACCACTAGTCTATAGTCCGTGTCCACGAGTCTCTGTTTGTTTGTCCTGTTTATATGTTGCTTTTAGGTTTATATCCCACATATAAGTGATATCATGTGATTTTCAACTTTTTCTGTCTGGCTTATTTCGCTTAGCATGCTTACCTCAAGGTCCATCCATGTTGTCGCAAATGGCAGGATTTTATCTCTCTCATCTATACTCTTGATGTTTATCGATCTTGGAAGATTGGTGATAGCATCTCATCCTGACTTTAATTTCATTTCCCTGACTACCAGGAGGTGAAATACCTGAGCTTGCCCTTCTTCCTCCCCGCTTCCCTTTGGCTCCATTCCCTGGTCCCCTCTCTCAGCCCCTCACCGAGCCGTTTCCCAACCTCTATTTTTCTCTCTGTCCCCCCTGCTCCTCTGTGTCTACTCTCCCGGTCTCCTCGTGACATCAAGCACTTGTCCAAGTTAGTGCTCTGTCATTAACCCTTGAGCTGCAGACCTGGGCTCCAGAGCAGCTATCTGCAGGTCTAAGATTTCCGCTTTGTCTTTGCTTCAAAACTTCTGGTTCTTGGCCCAACTTCCATCCCTTCATGGGCCATGGACTTCCTTTCAATAAAACAAAGATAGAAAGAAAATGGCTGTCTATAGTTGCCTGGGCAAAACCTTGACATATGCCCAGGAGACGCTCAAGTAAGATTCTAGCTCTTGGTCAAGGCGAGCTGGCTTTCTCCTGGGGCCGTAGGGGAAAGGTCTGAAGTCTGCTCTTTGTATCTCCGGCTGCTGCACCGAGAGGAGCTGTCGCCACATCTCAATGGATGGCCATAGGGAACTGCTCCAGCTTCCTGATCACGGGGAACAAGCAGAGCATAGCACCCAGCACAAAACCTGAAGGCCCGCAACTCCTTCCACGACAGCGGGCTGATTCACTGCCAGGCGGTGGGCGTGGGGCCGACGGCTGCAGCAAAGGCGTGGTGGTCGTTGGAGATCCGGCCTCGAAAGCCGGCCGCCTCCCATGTGCGGACCACCATCAACAAGAACGCCTGGGGGCCACCCTCAGCAGCATCCCGCACGTGATCCGCATGGGATCTGCGCCTGGCCGCCATCTGCAGAGCCAGTGCCATCCTGCACAGCCAGCCGGGGGCCGTGCTGGTGAAGAGGCAGCGGGCTGCCCCACCCTCCAAGCAATAAAAGGGTCAGCTGACCTTTTTCAACCAAAAAAAAAAAAAGGTCTGAAGTCTTCTGAGTTTCTTGCTGGGAGAGAGACCTTTGCCAAGAGCGCTTTCCTGGAATGGGATAGACATTTAGATGCCAGGCATGGCCAAAATGACCTTGTGGAGACTCCCATTGGAAAAGATGTTTTACTTCTTCCCACTCCCTCTGGTCCTCTGGTGCCTGTAAGTGTTCGCAGACTGCAGTTTGAAGATCGGAGTCCCTGCTTCTGAACAGGGCTCCCGGAACACCTAAATCAAGCCGAAAGCATTCCTGGGGCAGTGGACCAGGCCGCTTTCTGTTCAGGACTCCGGGACTGCAACCTAGGACAACTCAGACCTTGATGGTGGACATCTCAGGGTGGGTGGCAGACTTCTAAGCCCAGGCCAGCGGCTGCATAATTTCAGGCAGGATTTGACACAATGGCATCCATCCCCACTAAGAACCTTGGTCCTCAGGAATGTACTGTCATGGCTCTGACCAGGCACTGCCATACGGAGGTGACTGTTTTGTGAAAGACTTCGTGGGAGGTTGGAGAAGGAAGCTTTCCTCCTAGCTCTGCTCAGTGGGTGGCCAGTATGATGCCTGTAGGGGTGTGGGCCCCAGGATAGCATGGGCTCTTGACAGCTCTCAGTATGTCCTACAGCCTCTCTGGGCCTCAGGTTAATCCCCCCCCCTCCATTTACCAGCCAGGAGACTAGCTGAACAGGTAAAGGCACATCTTGTCCCCACAATGTGAAACTTCACTAAATTACTAGCTCATGTTCCGATCTCTGATTTATATTTGCATCAACATGATACACAAAAGTGAGAGCAGGCTCAGCAGATTTTGAATTTCATAAATTTATGGATACATTAAGAACCTTTTGTCACAAGGGCTGCCATTTGCTCATACAGTGCCTTTGCGTGAATTAGAAAAAGACGCCTCTTTCTCGAAAAACTTTGCTTTTATTCATCAGAGAAGGGCTGTAATAAATAAACAAATCTTTACAGTAAGGGATGTCCCCTGAATTGTGATGTCCTGTACAGTGACCGACCTGGACGATCAAACAGAGCAGCCCTGTTTTTCAAAGACAGTTTAAATAAAACTTTATCTCACTGAAGCCTTTCCCTTATCTTCTAGACCAATGACTCTCACTTCAAAATTTCTGGGGACTGTTCTCAGCAGGGGACTGTTTCAAATGTCACAGACCTCAACATGTACATAGCTTTCCCCTTCCTCTCTCTCTTCCACCCACCCCCCCAAACCAACACGCTGAGCTATTACACATGGAAGACTGCATTCCTCAGCTGTGTTGGGCATAAAGACGGTTGAGAAGCACCTCTTTGGGCTCTTGGCCATGAGATCTACTCTGTCCTGAGAGGCCATTAAGATGTGGGCACTAACAACGTAGGTAAGAAGGGATGTCTCAGAGCATTTCCCAGCAAGGTGGAACTTCAACTGCTCTTGTGAGTGTCCTGCTTTGGCCTGCCTGTTGCCTGCTGCTCACCCCAGAGGGTATCCTGCTCCACCAGGTGACCCCTCTATTTTGCCATCCAGCCTCAGCCAGGCCTCTAGCTTCTTGCCCCAAAAACTTTCAGGAAGGACATTTCCCTCTCCTTGGGTATCTGAACACACACAGTAAAATAGTTATTAAACAAACAATAATGTTGATAGCCACTTTTTATTGAATACTTGCTAGGGGTCAGAGATAGTATTAAATGCTTTTCACATTTTATTTAATACTCTCAATAACCTTGTGAATAGATATTATTATGTCCATTTTGCACTTAAATGGAGGCTTGAAGAAGTTTAGTGATGGGTTGTGTGCTGAGAGTTTAGCTGTGTGACTTCACTCAGCTAGCAGGTCCAAGTCTGGTGACTCTTCAGGGCTCACTCTGAAATACTGTGTTCCTCCACTGCCAAGAGCAGAATAGCTCTGTGGCCTTGATCTAGTTCCTTAACCTCTCTGAGCCTCAACTGAGGGCAATAATATCTGCCTTGTTGCTCTGTTTCCAAAGTGAAATGGCGTAACATTTAGTAGCACCGAGCTCAGTGCCTGGCCCATAGCAGCGTAGAACAAGAAATGTTTCCTTCACTTAGTTTCTTCTGAACAAGACTGGCTGGAAAGACCTGCTCTAATTTTAATTCATTCTTTCATGCTACAATTGTTGAGTTGTTACCATGTGCCTGCCACTGTGTTTGCACTTTGTCTGCATTTCTTTAAATTCCCGTGGGTCTGAGAGCTGACCTCACACTGTCTGGAGGACAGATGGCTTATAGGAGTATGGGTCCCATCCAACCCCACGGCAGGGATATGGCAACTGCAGCCACCTGTGGGTGTATCTCCAAAGCTGCTTAGGGGACCCAGGAAAGGAAGGTTATAGGGGGAAGCCCATCTCACCTGTGCACTGCCTTCCTGCTAGCCCATGTGCCAGTCACAGCAGGAGCCAGGAGCCTGAGTGGGGAGCCCTTGGATATCCCCTCACAAAGGGTCTGGTGGGATGAATATCAGTCTCCCAATTTTGGGTGGAGGTGGCTGTTGGGGCTATCAGCTCCAAGAGAGGCCAAGTTTTTACCTAGAGGATGAGAGGAAATCAGCCCTGCCCCAGGCTAACAAAGATGGAGGCATCTGGCTGGGGCTGGGTGGGAAAAGGAATGGAATCGAATTTTTTCTGGGGTCAGAATACACTGTGTTCCCGAACTTCTGAGTGCAGCTCTCATGCTCAGCAGGCGTACCTCCCACTTCATTTACAATGTCAAGGCCTTCCACCCTGGCCCCTCACCTTTCTGCCTGCTCCCTCTGGACCCCCCATGCTGCCCTCCTCCAGCCAGGCGAACCCCTGCCTGTGCCTGTACCTTTCTCCCGATCCAGTTGGCTCTGGGATTCTGCTCCGTCAATTCCCCTTTCACCTTCCACCTTCCACATCCTCAGCCTTTCCCTTCTCCTGGCCATCTCTCTCCTCCTGTGAATATGCTCTAGTAATTTCTACCCATAAAAACACGGAGAACACATCAGCAAACAACACAAACTTCATCCACCCTTCACTCCCCCCCAGCTACCACCTGGTCTTTCTCCTCCCTTTCTCATCCAACATTTCTAGAGCTGCCTATACTCACCGACTCCAGGTCCCCACATGCACAGAAAGTGCTCTCACTAACCTTCAGGATGATCGATTACCTAATGGTCGCATCCACTGGGCTCTGCCCAGTCCTTACCCCACCCGACCTCTTTGCTGAGCGGACGCTTCCGCTCACTCTTTACTCTCCTGGCTTTTCCGGCACCTGTTCCCCAGGTTCCTGGACTGTCCTTGCTCCAGGCATTCTGTCCAGGCATTCTGTCACAGCCTGGACTTCTCACTGATGACCATCCTCCTCGAGCCGCAGACTTGCTGCTTCCTGGATGCCTCCACCTGGGTGTCCATGAACCAGCTTGTCCAAACCGGAACTGAGTCTCTCTCAGACGGGCCCCTCCTCCTGTGAACACCGCCCTGTCCTCTAGGTGCCCGCGCCAGAAACCAGACTCAGTCTAGATTACCCCCAACTCCCCTTATCCTAAGCGTGTTTCAGGCCTGCCTCTTTCCCCAGTTTGATCCACCTCGGCCCCAAATTGCACTCTTCTTCTCTCTCTCCGGGATTCTTTCCATAGCCTCCTGCCCTGTCCACCCAAACCCGTCCACCTACAGCTGCTGCGAGCTTTGTTCGTTGCACTAATGATGGCTATTACTACTTGTAAGGGCCAGACTCAGCACGCAGTGAGTTTTGTATTTTATCGAATGCAATATTGAAGTGGGATAGGTATCATCTCCATATTTACAGTTAAAGAAACGGGCTCAGAGAAGTTAGGCAACATGCCTGCAGTCGCACAGCTCATAGGTCCTGGAATTTAATCTTATTCACCTTTGTATCCTAGTACCTAGCAAGTGGTCGAATGAGTGAGTGGATCTCAGACTTTGAGTTATAGATGGAACCCGGGAGGTCAGAGGCCGATAGGTCAATTGAGAAGATCAAGAGTTTTCCCTGGAGGTCTGTGGGATGGCCGCCTCCTGTCGGGGGAGGAGGAGCTGGGTAGAGGGGTGAGGTGTGAGTATGATGAGCAGAGGGGTCCAGTGGTGACTCTTTACCCTTAGGGAGACAGCTTGGGGTATAGGAAGGGTTATGCTATCTGGTCTGAACTCTGCCAATGACTAATGGCAAATCTTGGTTAAGTCGCATATTTTCTCTGTGCCTACTCCAGAGGCTGGGCTAGTGGTGTCTCATTTTCAGTCCTAAGATCTTGTCAAAGGCCCTCCTTCTCTAGGAAGTTCAAGGGATCTGCATGAAAACGCAAGTCAGACAATGTCATCCCTCTCCTTGAAAAGTCTTTAGAGAGCTCCCTCTGCTAGCAGAACAGACCCAGACTCTCTGACAGAGTTTCCCAGGTCTCCCATCCTGGCCCTGATCCACCTTCTCAGACTCAGCTGTGCGTTCCCTTCATGCCTTTGCTTAGACTGTTTCCTCAGCCTGGAACACCTTTCCCATTTCTATACTCATCTGGATCCCGCTTCCTGCCAAGCCCGGTGAGAATGCTGCTTTTCTGGGAGCGTCTCCAGGTGCTGAGCCAGACAGGGCTGCTGCTCTCCCTGTGAGCCCATCTCTGCCCAGGACTGACTGCATTCTGCCGGGCATCACAGGGAGCGCTGAGTTAGCGGCATGGAATCATGGGTGAGATCTGCAGGGGGTCAAAGGACCGTCTAATTTGCCCCTTTACTCTGTAGACCCGTCTGTCTCCTCCTCATGAGGATTGCCTGTGTCACCTGGGTCTGTCTTGTAGGAATGGAGGACTGGCCCATCATAACTCCAAAGAGTGTGGGTGGCATGGGTGGGCAGGGGAAGGAGGAGAAAGAGCTCAGACCTGACATTATCGAGCAACTACTAGGTACTAGCGAGGGTCCTAAATTATTTTTATACATGACTTCCTTTAATCCTAACAGTATCCTTTATTAGGACTTTTTTTTTTTTTTTTTCAGATGGAGAAACCAAAGTTCAAAGAAATTAAATAACTTTCCTAAGTTACTATAGGAGGGTTGAGGGCAGGTCTCCAAAGCAAAAGTTGTGAGATCCCTGAGGGGGGCGTTCAGGAGGATTCTGGGCATGGGGTGTGGGGTAGGAGGGGTGCCTCAGTCTGAGCCTCTCTTCGAAGAGTGTTTCCATGGGGGGCGTATTTTTGGGTTCAAAAACTAAGTTCGTTAGCTCTGCCCACTTTGCCCTCTTCCCTTTCTCCACTCATCTTGACGTGGGCGCCAGTCCACCAAACACGTCCGAGGAGGTGAGAACCCTGACTCACTGGAACCCACGTTTCTCAGGAGTCTGCAAGGAGAAGTGGACAGGGTCACACCCACGTGAAGAGAAGCTTTGGGTGCAGCAGCCCCTGGGAGGGTGGGCAGGTGGGGCTGCGTCTCAGGGTCAAGGCCATCTCCTTGTCCTCTCTGCTCTGACCCTTCCTCCCTCCTCAGGCTTGTCCCTTGCCTTCCTGTCCAAGGACTATTCTCTCAGGACCAGTCTCTGCCTCGCTCCCACAGAAGCGAGGTGGACGTGGAACAAGGCACCGGCTCCCTGTGGGCTGTGCAAGGCCCTGGGGTGGTTAGGATTTTGCTCTAGAACTGGCATTCTTTACTGGGCTGGTCCTAGTTTTTGTTTCCTGTCCACTTGAAACCTGTTTCTTTTGTCACCTTTCCTCATTCCTGTGGTGCCGGTCACCATGGAATCTCTAGTCATAGCTTCGGTGGAAGGAGTGGGCAACGGCCAATTTTCTTGGACTGCCCCATTCCCTGAGCTGGAAAATTGAAGCTGAGGGTGGAAGACCCAACAGCTCGAGGAATCAGAGCATCGAGACATGAGAATAGAATCCTGGTCCCCAGAACCCACTGGCTCTTAGTCCTTTAGGTCAGAGCCTGACTGTTCCAACAGGGGTTAGTCACGCCTTGGTGCACAGAAGACTGCCGGAGGCAAACGGAGACTCACTGAATCGTTCCTTGGGGATCAGGTGTTAAGTACTGTCCATACTAAACCCCAAAGCTTTGTCCACATTTGGGCTGGAATATCTGATTCTAGTCTTTATAGTTTGGACATGGATTTTTACGTTCCCACCAGGTCCTGGGCCTCTGTGACTTTCCTGGGGGAGGTGCCACCCGCTGCTCTCACGTAAGACATAAGACATAGTTGTTTGTCCTTGGGCAGGTAGGCGCCTAGGTGATCCTGCACTGTAGACCCTGGGGGCTTGAGAGGTCAAAGGTGTAGACACAGGCAGGGGCAGGCTTAAAAGGGACTCTGCCTGATGGATGCCTTAGCAGGCTGTGAAGCATCCAGGTTTCTTTTCTGTACTGCTGATTTGCTCTGGGGCATAGAATAATGTGGGCTGTCTTGGCCCTTCTGCCTGGAGAAGTTTGTGGTGGCTGAGGTGGGGAACAGTCTTGTTCAGAAGGCTCTTTACAGTAGAGGTGGCCACTGAACCCTGTGCTATCTATACTCTCAGACAGCTCCAAATCTTCTCTTTAGCCTTTTTGGGAGTGACCGCTTGGGGAAACTGAGGCAATAGCCGTTTTGATGGCGAATGTGAGAAATAAGGCTGGGATCTTATTATAAAGTGAATCTGAATTATATGGCTCAGTTGTTCTTAATCCTGTTTGAACATGAAAATCACTCAGGACTTAAGGGAGAAAAAAAAACAAAGAAATGAAACAGATCCCTGTGGCCTGCTCCCTAGAAGAACTAGTTCAGTAGGGGCCTGAGGTGGGGTTTTGGAATCTGTCGTTTTAATCAGTTCCCAGGTGGTTCTGAGCTACAGCTGAGGTTAAGAACAAGAGCTGTAGGTAAATATTACTCATCTACACAAAATTTGCACAGAACTTCTATGCTCTAGTTGGTTATGGGTAGCAGGAGGTTGTGGGGCTCGCAACTCTCATTGTCCCCAAAGCCTGAACTCCACCTCGTTTGCTGTAATTCAGCCGTGGGAGGTGTGTCCCCTCCTGGAACATTCCTGTTGGGCTTTGTCAGAAGCAGCCACCTCACCTACCTCCTGACTCTTTCCCAGCCCCTGAGGCGAGGGATGGGGTGTTGGAACCTGTGGGCTAGAATCTTCTACCGCCTTGCTAGGGATACCTGCTATGTCTTGTGGACATTTCTGGCTGCTTGTCATCCCTGTGGTCAGCAGACAGGGCGTTGCCTTCTCCTCTGATTGTGGAGAAAATCGTCCTCAGACAGAGGACCTAAGTGGCTTGAGGTCGTGAGCGGTGAGACGAGGCCAGGACTGCGCTGGAGCCTGTGTTTGGCCAGAAGGGTTGCTAGGAGCTGCTCTGCTTGCTGGGGACTGGGCAGGGAGGGGTGGCGGCCTGGTTTCCAGACAGGAGGCAGGTTCTCTCAGTTCCTGAGTTGGGATTTCTTGCTCAGCCAAAGGGAGTTGGCACTGCATGCTGCCCTGTCCCCAGATGATATCTCGAGAGAGAGCTACTCTCGAGTAGAAATTAGTGGCCTTTTAGATGTAGATGTGACCTTTTGCCCTGATTTAATCACAAGCCACCTCCCTACCTGTCAGGGTAAAAGTGACTCACCATTACCTCAGCAAATGACTTATAAAATTGTGCAAAGTCACAGAGTCTGGGTGAGACCCTTGTCACATAGAAAGAGAATGAAGTTAGGTTGAGGGCAACAGCCGATGACTGACCCCAGAGGTTTAAGGGAGGCTGGAAGGAGGCTTGGGGTGGTCAAGTAGTCAGCCACGGGACCGTGAAATGGCTGAGAGGGCCAGAGGTTTGGCGTGGCCACTGAGGTGAGAATGAGGGCCAAGAACTTCAAGACACAGGTGTGTCCCAAAAGGAAACTAGAGAGCTAGTTCCTGGGAGACACCACGTGATAGCTGAGTGATGATCAAGGTCACAAAGCTCAACATTTGTCATGAGCTTCCAGGGCAGCTGGTAGGGTAATGGGTTTAAACAAAGTGTCAGGCCCCCGCCACCCCTTGATAAATTCCACTGTCCCTTGGTGCCCACGGGCACATGGCCTTGGCACTTGGAAATTCTGAAGTGTCTGAGAGAGTCTAAATGTCACACAAGAACTGTCTTTCGGTCCAGTGGCAGATTTCTTCAGTACAGAATGCTTTATTTAGCTCCTGAAGGGCTTTCTGCAAAGCATTTAAAAAGTATTTGTTATTTGTGTGTACTGACTTCTCTCTGCCCCTCCTGACCAGAGATCCCTGGATGCTTATAGGTTGGGGCCCTCGGACCCCCGAGGACTGTACTCACAGCCTGGGGAGTAGCTGTGGCCTCTGGACAACCTCCCAGGCACCTTCTCCACCCAGGGCATGGGCACCCGTGACGCTGTCCCTGCAGGTAAGGGACACCAAGGGCGGCCGTGGTGGCGGGCTCTTCTCTGACTCTCCTTGGGACTGGCCTCTGCCTGGGAGCTGTAGCCAGGTCAGGCCTTCCATGCCGGCCCAGCTCTCCGCGGACTGACGCTGGCCCTCCCTGCTCGGCTTGCTGTGTGGGGACTCTCTGGCCTGGAGAGGGCTTCAGAATGTTCTAGGGACTCAGTCTGAGCTTTGTCTCCACTCTCTGAGCTGGGAGGCTGGCTGAGGGGCCTCCCCGTTCTGTGGTAGGAGAACGAAGATGGACAGAAGAGTTGGGCCCGTGGCCTCAGGAGGTGATGCGTGTCCCCAATTTCTCAGCTGACAGGCAGGAGAATGGGAAGTGTATGGCCTGTGGCCGGCTCAGTATCAGGAGAGGAGGTCCCAGGCCTGGTGCTGCTTCCGGCAACCGGCTGTGTGAGCCTCAGTTTCCTCTGGAGAGTGAGGGGCTCGGTGGATTCTGCCCCGGGTAGAGTGGGCGCCTGTGAGGTGGAGAGCTGCTGTTCCCTGGAGAGGTTGGAGCAGAGGCCAGGCGACCACTTGGGAGGAATGCGGAGAGCCCGAGAGCCAGAGTAATTCGGGGAACAGCTCATTAGTCTCAGGGCGGAGCACCGTGGGGCTGTGATATATTGATGGGAAAACAGCTGCATGATTTAGAGCTACCGCAGATTCTGCCTGACTTTAGATTCTTGTCGGAAAGTGAGAGGTGCTGAAGAAAAATCTAGAAATCTAGAGGTAGCATGAAGATGTGGTCGTATGAACCCCTGGTCCTGTTCAACTCTTGTTCCACTGATCTGGGAAGCGAGGCTCAGAGAAGTGAATGTTTTTCCTCAAGGTCACACAGGTGACAGAAACAGGATGAGAACCCAGACTCCTGACTCCTGGTCTAGGGACCTTCTACCCTGGGGTGGGTGTGCTGGGTTTCCCCACTTTGTGGGGGCTTCTCCAGGTGGTGGGTTAGGGCCCATGGCTGCTCCTGAGAAGGTGCAGGACCATTGGTTCAGCTCGTAAACATTTAAGTGCCCACTGAGCTCAGGTACTACAAAGATGAATAAGACGTGCTCCCTGCCCCAGGATGCCAAGGGCTGGACGGGGAGAGGCAAGGAGAGGAGAGTTAAGATGGAGACGTGCCTGGGGTGCCGCGGGAACACAGAGACGAGGCGAGACTTCTCAGAGGAGCAGAGGCCGAGCTGAGTCTCCTCTCTTTTCCTGGCTCCCTGCTCAGGGGCCCCTCCTTTTGGGAAGCCCTGTCTGTCCCCACCCCCACTGGGGCTCACAGCCCCCACATTGTTACCGGAGGTTATTCATTACCCACCTCCCGAGTGGGGAACAAGTCTTCAGGTCCCACTGAGGACTGAGTCAGCCTTGCCCTTGACTGTGTCAGCAGGGACTGTGAGGGGCAGAGTGCCCGACAGAGAAGCGCTTCATAAAACGTCTGCGGTAGGGAGCGAGGGCGCCTTTGCTGGGCCGGAGTTCAGCAGAGAAGACGAAGGGTTTGTGTAGGACCGTGGATGAGGAGCTTGAGGACTCTCAGGAGAGGGGAGTCAGTGAAATGCTCTGCTTCGCCCCTGTGGGGAGAACTCAGGACCTAAGCCATGGGTCTGGGGGTTATAGCATGAGGGCGACAATGAAAGGCATAGCAGTGAGGGGGTGGCCTGGGCGGAGCAGCTGGTATGAGACATGCAGAGGACAGAGGTCGGGGCTGGAGGTGATCGGGGCCAAGGAGCCCAAGAGGGAGGCTGAGAAGATGGTGGGCAGGTCGGGGAGCAAAGCTAGGAGGGAGAAGCCAGGCTGAGGGGACTGGGAAGAGCAGGGTCATGGGCTTCGGTGGGGGATCGTGGTGCCCTGACTGGCTGGGCTGGGGGTGGCAGACCCCCATCTGAAGGCTAGACTCTGGTTTGGGAGGATGGGCTGCAGACACCCCGAGGGCTAGAGTACTCGGGGCGGTCTGTTCCTCAGTGCGGGTCTCAGAGGACTCTAAGATGCCACTCTCCCCACGGTTCTGTCCCCAGCCAAGGTTCTGGCTCCAGTGGCCGTGTGCTCTGGGAACATCCCTCCGGCCAGTGCTGGGCCCTGCACACTCCCAAGTGGAAGCAGCGACTCCACCCTGCAGGCTTGTGGAGAAGGTAAGATTGCAGGACTGGGCCTGGTGACTCGGTCACACCAAATTGCTTTCAAATGACCTGGATGGCCTCTCTGGGGCCTCGGGCAGAGACGAGGGGATTCCACCTGGCAGCAGCCCAGTCAGGGCTGGTGACCACAGAACAGAGCTTGGGCCTTATGCCTGGCAGTGGCCTCAGGTGTGGTTTTTACTGTGGTCCCTCCTGAAAAATGCCCTTTGGTTTTAAGTGGGTCATTTCAATCCTGTGCCTCAGGAGATGGGGGTATACGGAGAAGGACCTCAGAACAGGGGAGTAGGGATACCAGCATGCACCTGGCTCCCCTAGGAACCCAGGGAGAGCCTGAGGAGCCCAAGGGAGACGGGGTCTGCTGACCTTCACTTCGGGGTCTGGGTGAGTGTTCAGCATCCAGGCTGGTGATGGGATGTCTGGATCACAGTATCTGCTGGAACAGTGATTTTCAAGACACTCACTCAGCTTCTTTGTTATTTTCTGCTCTGCAACTTTCTGCTTTAGCTTCCAGCTGCAGAAGATTTCCTCTGCAGAGCCCCAGTTCCAGTGTTTTGGATGGAGAGTCTGATTTGGTTACTTGCCCTCTTTCAGGCCAGTCCCCTCACAGGCCTTGGCTGGCACCGAGTTTGGCCCTCCTTAGGTCTGGTGCCAGCCGCATTGCAGTATCTGTGGCCTGGGCATCAGGGTCTCACGGCTGACATCAAGGTGCTCTAAGAAGAGCTGTGTGTGAGACAGATTCTGAAAGCTGGTCTGTTTGTGTGTCCCCTCTCTGCCGCCCCTCTGCCCATGGTCCAGTCTCATTCAGGGCCCAGTTCAAAGACTTCACTTCATGAAGATTTTCCAGGTCCCCCTCCTCCTCTACATGCACTGAGCGTCTTGTTGATCTCTCTCGATGGCACAACTCACATCTTGTAACGAATCCACTTAGGAACATATCTTATTTCTCCAATAGATTGACAACGTCTGTGACTCACATGAGTGGTATATAATTTAGAAGCAATGCTGCATTGTGTTTTATTCCTAAACAAACTGTCATAAAGGATATGTTGGATGGAGTCTTAAAATAAGATCATGTGCACTCTATGATCCTAAAGGAAAAAACATCCTGCAGAGTTACTAGGTCAAAATTCTGTTTTGGGACAATATTGTTAAAATGTTTTAATATTTAAAAAAGAAAAAGATTGGAAAGGTTTAAGAATCTGACAAAGGTTTTGCTCTAGCTTATGTATGTGTTCTCATGGCAATTCCATAAATTATTTTCAAAGAATTTGTTCTAAGGTAACATACTAAAAAAGAACCTCCATCAAAAAAAAAAGTGTGCCTCTTATGTCTCTGTGTCTCCAACTGCCTGGACAGTGCTCGGCACATACTAGACACCCACTGAGTGTTTGTTGAAGAAGTAATTGGATAAACTGCTGTCTGCATGGGAGCATGCTTTGTTCTGAATCATCTGAACGTCTCTTTTCCATTCGTGTCTGGCGTATGTCAGGTGCTCAGTAGTATTGAAAGAATTGGTTGGTTCCTGGAGATTGGCGGATGGCGGTTTCTGGGCAGAAGCCCTTTCCTAAGTACTTACGGCCTTTTGTCTGTGTTGTGATAGGGCTGCATGTCGATTCTGCTTTTCACCCTCTTGTTACCGCAAGACGTGGGTCTTGCTTAGGTCTGCTGGTTCCTGGATGCTGCTAAATGAATGAATCAACCCAGAAATAACTAAAGCATTGAATGAATGGGATTCGCCTGGCAAGTGGCTGACTGTTACAAGGAGGTAGTGCCAAAGAGTTTGCTGGGGCCTGGTGCCACCCCGGGCTCTGTGTGCCAAGCTGCTCTTGCCTCTGTCTCCCTCAGCCTCCCTCCGGCCAACACCGAGCATCTTGCTGGAGAAGCCATCACAGCTCTTGAGTGGACATGCTGACCCTGGAAGCCTCAAGCCAGATGCTCCCCTCAAGGGCTGGCAGGCCAGGAATGGCCACCCCAGGAACCTCGGGGCCCTGTCTCGGAGCCGACACCCCCTGGTTCCCCTCACCTCACTGGAGTCAGAAGCCAGCAGTGTGGCCCGGGACACCACCCAGCTCAAGGACAAACTCAAGAAAAGGAGGATCTCAGAAGGCTTGGCAGCATCCTCCCGAGGTGAGTCCTGGGCCCTGCATACCGGCTCTCTGCCCACCCCAGGCCAGCTTCTGAGTTACTTCCCACTCCCTGAGCTCCTAGAACTAACTATTTCTCCATCTCCACCCCATTAGCCTCTCTGGATCTTGGAGGAGGCCCCAAAGGGGGTCCCCTGAGGAGCGCCATCCCCCGGGCCACTGCTCAGAGGCTGCTGAGGTTGCCCAGGCCGATGCCCCCCATCCAGAGCATCCCTGCCACCCCTGAGTCCGGCGGAGCCAAGGAGAAGAGCCTGGACCCTCCCGTGAGCATTCAGGGGCCTCAGGGGAGGAGATCCCACACCCAGGAGGTAAGCAGACTCAACTGCTCCGAGTCTTTCCTCCCTGCTGTCTTTCCTTCCATCCTTTATCAACCCCTGCTCCTGAGCCCTGAGCTTCTCTAGAGGTGTCTCAGGTGCTGCCCTTGGGGATGGGGACAGCATTGGGAAGGGCTCAGGGCCCTCATCTCATCTTCCCCCTCAGTGTACAAAACCCATGAAGCTGGCCTGGGAGCTCTGGGTGGCCACCCCAGAGGTGCTGAGCTCTGCTCAAGGAGAGGCTGTGTGACCATCTGTCTTTACACTTGGTGGTCCCTAAGGCCTTCTCTGGTCTAAATGTTTCAGAATTCCTCATGCTTCTGACCCCGTCCGTTGTAGGCAGGGGCGTGTGGCAGAGGAGAAAGAATGTCAGGCGACGGAAGACTCGGGAGATTGGGGCTTTGGTTTCTGCTCTGCCACTCACTGTCTGTGTGACCTTGGCCAGTCACTGCCCTCTCGGGGCTCCAGTTTGCACATCTAGAAAAAGAATGGATTGGACTAGATGTTTTTGATCCCTTCCAGCTCTGCTGTTCTAGGATTTTTTCCGAAAGGAGAAGAACAGAAAAATGAATAGTAATAACAGCAAAAGGAATGAGGGGACCCATTATCGGTCTTGTTGCCTGGAGTAGGGAAGAAACAATGAGCTTTTGGGGGTCCCGGGGTCGTGTGGCTGGGAAGAGAAACCAGAGGACACTTCCCAGCATTGCTGCCCAAGTGGCTCCTGATAGGAGGGACCACCCTTCTGAGGGGCCTGGGGGGTGAGCATCCAGGAGGAAATGTTTATGTGGACCGGAACCCTCCCTCCAACTCCCCCCTCACCCAGGTACAGATCTCCCGGCAATACCTGCACTGTAATGACCAGAAGATGCACAAGTCACTGGGAGGCATTGTGATCCCACCCATCCCAAAGGCCAAGGTGCCCGCTGGGACATCCTCCTGCACACTGGGCTCCCTTCCCGGCCTCTTGCCCCCAGGCCAGGACGTGCTCATGGGCTTGAGGGCCCCCCCCACACAGTAAGTAGCCCCAATTCAAAACCACCTATAGTCCTCTCTTCTTCTGTCTCTCCAAGACCCGCTTGGGGTCCCCATGGGTGAAACTGCATGCCAAGGTGGAGCTCTGGGGGACTGAGCATGCGAAGGGCAGGGTCCCCCACCCACGAGCCACAGATGTGGGGAGGCTGCAGCGCTGTTGCCTGCTCTGATCCTCGTCTCTCCCCAGTGCCCCAGCCTCTGTCTCCTCCCAGTTTCATCGTGTGTGTAGTTGTTGCAGTGATGAAGAAAATACAGATGATTCTAAAGCTCTGTGGAAGTCATGGTAGCTCTTTGTAGTCTGTATTTTCTTAATGAATGGATCCTAAAAACACAAATATTAGCATGTGTGTTTGAGGTGGGGAAGGTTGTCCGCAAAACTTAAAAAGAGCCTTCATATCCAAAAAAGGGTGGGAACCAGCGGGACAGAGGATGGCTGTGTTGTAACAGAGTCTGGGTTTATGGCGTGGGACAGGTGGTGCTCTGCTGATGGCTAGCCACAGCCCTGTGGTCAGTCCAGACTGATGTCAGAGAGTGTGTGCATGTCTGTGCGCGTGTGTGCACGTGCATGCATGCGCGTGAGAGGGAGAGAGAGCTCACAGTCTGTGGGCCTGGCTTACCCAGCACAGGTCCCTGCTGTGACTGACTTCTCTCCCTTTTCATTGGGGCCTGATGTAGTGAATTTTTCCATTTCCCTCAAGTTCTTCACTCTCTCTGTCTCCCATGCTGCCTTCTCTCTGTATACCCACATCCACATCATCCCTGACCTAGTTGGAGCATGGGAACTGTCTGTGGACTTGTTTCTGGATTTGAACTCTGCTCAATTCTCAGTGGCCTGTTTAACTGACCTCTACTTCCTCACCATCGGACCCTCCTTCCCTTTTCCTACTTAGACATCTGCCTCTCCCTCTCCTCCGAGAGGGGCTCTTGGTGGCTAAAATGACTCTCTGATCCCAGGCCAGTGGCCTTTCCTTCCATCTCACAGCTCTTAACTTCTCTGCATCATTCGAGCTCTTGGTGCTGTTGAACTTCTCCTTCCTCGCCCTCCTGACTTCATGCTGCTTCTCAGCCTTCCGGGCTCCTGTGCTCCCTCTTTCATCTGTCCCTTACATGTGGCCGTTCCTGAAATTTATTCCAGGGCCCTTTGCTTCCTTATTTTTGTCCCACCCCTCCCCCAGGATCTTATCTGTTGGGCAGCTTCCAAGATCACCTGGGGTTGGGTGGCTTCCACGTCCCCTGCTCTGCCCTGAGGTCTCCCCAGAGTCAGGCTCTGTGCTTCTGCCCTCCTGTTGGGCATCCCCAGTGTCCTCATGGCTGATGCAGATCCAATGTCAGAGCGAGGGAGGATGTGCCACCATCACAGCAGCATCACAGAGCATCTCATATTTTCCCGAGCTGCTTCCCGCCCACAGCCTCCTGATTTCCAGCACCATGGAGGCATCATCTTTGACTCTTGCTCCTACTGCTTCCTGTTACCTACAGATGGCACATCTCATCAGGTCTTTCTTAGACAACAAGAAAAAAAACAAAAGCTCCCACCCCTCTCTTACCTCTTACTTTGCACTTACTGGCTCCCTCTTCATGTCCCCCAAAGCTTTTAACTTGTCTCCTTGTGGCCCTTGGCCCGGCGTTCTGATGTCACATTTTCACTGCCACATACCCCCTCCGCATACACCTCTTTCATACCCTTCACCTTTATTGACTTCTTGATGCCAGTAGCTTAAAGATGAGTCTCCTTGGTCTGACCTTCAAGGTGTCCTAGCTCATTACTCCACACTCTTCCTCCTGTGCTGCTCTGCAGGCACCTTCCCACTACTCCAGACCCTCTGTGGGTGTGCTAAGCCCTGGATGGCGCCTCCCCTCCTCCAGCCCTGCAACCCCAACATGAGGCTTTCACCTTTACCGCCCACTTCAGTTTCTACTGTTCTTCGCGTCCCAGCTGTATGTCTGCCCTCTGAGGTCTTCCCTGCCCTCTTCAGGGTGGCAAGGAGGGAAGTACCTTCTCTGTATCACCCAATGACATCTGGCCCACGGGCTGCCTGACCACCTCCTTTCACTGATTTGTTCAACTTTTATTTAAACCTCATTCTATTCTTTAACTCGGAACTCTACCAGGAGCTTTATCTCAAAATTGTGGTGGCTCCTGTGGTGTCAGCTTTGGTACCCGGCATGGGTAGTCACATAATAAATATCTGTCCATTTGCTGTGACATAGATTTCTCTCCACTGAGTCTATGAGACTCTCTGCAAATGTATGGGAAGGAGCCTCCATTACCACTTTATTTATTCATTCATCCATACATCTATTTATCCCTTTACTCATGTAAAAGCTATTAAGTGCCTACTATGTGCCAGGTATTGTTTTAGGTGCTGCAGAAACAAAGCCAAACCAGATACAGTGTCTATATTCTAGGCATTCATGAGAGAGATTTACAAGTAAAGCACTGAATCAGAGTCTAGTGAGGTAAGTGCCAAGATAGAAGGCTGCCCGTCATTCTGGGAAGCCCAGTGGACAATGACCTCAATCAGGCTGGGAAGACTTCCTGGAGGAGGTGAGACCTAAGCTGAGTTTTGAAGGCTGTGGGAGAGTTTTCAAGATGGAAAAGAGGGAGACGTGTGAAAGAGGAGTGACTGAGACATTTGAGGAGCTGCAAAATCCCTCTGACCTCCACAGTCCCCTGGGATAGAGGTCCCCTGAAACTGGGCAGGCATCAAATGGACTCTTCTACTACCCGTCCTCTGGCCACCCCGGTCTGAGTCATTATGCTGAGTGAATCCTCTGAGGTTAGAGCACAGGACGTTGAGTCCAAGTCCTTTCATTGTGGCTTCCTACTCTGTCAGTTCCCAGGGGCTTCTGATGTCTGTGTGTTTCCCCACTGAGCAGAGAAAATCTATGTTGGATGATACATAACCAGTCTCCAAGGGCGTGTAAGCTCTGTGAGGGCAGGCATTGTCGTCTGTGTTATTGATGCTCAGCGTATAATAGACGTTTACAAATATCTGTCGAATGAGTAAATGGCGCTGCCTATTTTAAAAACAATTAAAACCAATGCAGGAATGCCCATTCCCTTCCTGGGGGTCATTTGGGTTTGAAGCTCTAGGACAAACGGTGAGAATTTATCATCAGCAGCAAAGGAGGTCAATCACTCTAGCCCCTGTGGAGTCAGAGGAGTGGGGATTACTACCAAGAGGAGGAGGAATTTAGGGGTCACAGAGCTCTCACGGGCTGGAGCAGTTTGGAGGACTTGAGCTCAGTGTGCTCTGAACTGGGTGGAGATATACCCCCTACCTGCTGATGTTACAGCAGGGGACGGGGCTTCCTTTAAGACAACAGTTTCCATGTGGAGACTGGCTTCCTGGGGAATCGAGGGATGTGCGGTCAGAAAATGGGGCTCAGAGCTTTGTCTGGACGCTCGGCCTGCCCTTGAGTTTGCAGAAGGAGCTGCGTATCCTGTAGCTTTGAACTCCTGGCCAAGAGCCTCTTTACAGGGCCACCCACAGCCCTGGCAGTGTCCCCCACCTCAGCCATCACCCCATCCTTGAACTACCTGCTCTGGGCTCCTCCCAACAACATCTCTCCCTTGCCGTCTTTCATGGTGCTTCTTTCTCCCCCTATTCTTTTAAGATTGGTTCGGGAGAGTGGGCCTCAGGAGAAGACCCCTAAATCTCTGGGTATGTACTCTCCATATGCACCCCCACTTCTCATTTAATTCTTGGGTTCCAGGGCTGGGTCATGGGATCAGAATTAGAGCCAGAGGAGATCTGAGAGCTCTGGGACCCAAGCCCTTCATTTCACGACAAGGAGGTTGTCACTTATGCCATGCTAGTGGCCCATGCTTGTGCCAGTATGTAGATGGGCACCAGTGTGTGTAGCTTTACCGTGGGAAAGAAAGCTCTGTCTCCATTTGACAGATGAACGGATGACGGAGGTTCAGCGAGCCCGACCTTCTTGGTCTCAGAGTGTGGAAGGCAGCCAGCCCCATCACATCTGCAATCAGGTCTGCACGGCTACAAAGCTGGCACTCTTGACAAAATAGTGCAGCTGTCCCTGCTCTATTTTAAGCAAGTAGAGGAGAGTATTCCTAGCCAGACAAAGAGAGACGTTAAACCACACCCCATAAACCGCTAAGTCTGCTGGTTCTGGAAGGTTTCAGTGTCAGGGAATAGGGCTAACAGGGCTGGAAGTGAGGCAGGGGGCCAGGCAGGAGGCTGAGGCTCAGAGAGGCTTTAGAAGAGGGTGGAGGAGGCTCTTCAGCCTGATGACCTAACTGGAGAGGTGGGCGGTGGGGTGAATGAAAGCTGAGCCCTGGGCAGGTTAGGTGAGGGGACCTGGGCGGAGCACCCTGCACCTGGCTGCAGGCCGTTGTGGGTTGGAGGCAGCTGCTGTGCTGGCCAGCAAGAGGGGTGGACTCCTAGTCCAGCTTCCTGGCGGCCCACTCTTTAATCAGCTCAGCAGGTGGGTCAGTTGGCGAGGGGTAGGCTGTTGCCCAAGAGGCCCCGGGATCAGGATGTGCAGCTGGGCCCAAGAGGCAGGACTGGCAGAAACCTCTGTGGCAACTGTGTCTCCCTTGCCCCCACGCCAGGCTGCAGCGGGGTGAGCTCAGGCAGTCAGACATGACGCACACTGGCACCCGAGCGTCCCTTAACGGCTAACCCTGGAATGCTGGCGTGGGGGTCTGTGGCAGGACACCCCAGTCCACATTCACTCCCTCGTCTGCCTGACTAGATGCTGCTTGAGAGCCATGTCCCCAGGGGCGTGGGGGCAGGGACAGGCTGCTCAGACAAGGCTTTCTACAGTGTCTTTTGGAGGTATAGGTGAGGAAGGGGGATACGAAATAGCAGTCTTTAGGGGGCTCCCTGACCCTCCAGCTGTCAGCTGGGGGCGACATTGCCCAATACGCATAACACACGCAGTACATAGGGGTTCGTGTGGTATTGTCTAAAGCTCAGGGCTTCCCCAAACCTTGTGGCATTGCCATGGTCCTTGCTCCGGTCTGCTGGAACCTGGACACCTGTGCCCTCTGCCCTGTCTCTTGCCTCTGGGTGGATGGAAGCTTAGCCAGCCCCTCCTCCCCCTCGGCCCTTGATCCTCCTCCAGAGTCGTAGGTGCCCCTCGCACGACAGCAGAGGGATCCTTCATAGAAGTCACTGGCCGCACAGAGGACCAGGGTGACCCGGGAGCCCTGCCGGGACCCCAGGCTCAGATTTTCAGGTTCATCCAAGGATGGTGAGCTCCAAACTTTGTGAGCAGGAGAACACGGTTAACATTTTTTTCATGAAAAGAAAACTGATGGATCTACCCCCTACCACTCTGCTTCCGTAATAAGAAATGTACTTTAAAAACCATTTGATTGGGAAAATATAGAATGACAAAGAAATACTGTGGATTTGATGTCATTTAGAAATAAATTTGTATGTTTTTCAATCACAAGAGCCTCTGAAGGTCACTGGGTCTCAGCTTTCCTATCTGTAAAGTGAGAGGATTAGATTAGCATATGTTAGTTCTCTAGCCCCTTCATACTGTGTCATAGTCTCAGACAGGCTCATTTTACTTTTTTTCATTTCCTGACGTCATACCTACTAGGTAAGATAGATTTATACTCTCAAGAAATATCTTAAAGCACTTAGACAACAGACCTGACCCTGCTTCTTGCCCAGCTTCCTCCCCTCCCCTTCCCCGTATTGGAAAAAGGTATGCAGTGATTATTGAATGAATGAATAAGTGGGTGTATGAATGAAAAGAGGATATTGGTCCTTGGGTGGCCCATTCTATGCCCACCAGTGCAACTCTGTAGAATAAACTTCACTTGTGCCTTTCTCCATCAAGGGAATGTCGGGCAGGAGAATTGAGGGTGGAGGGCTCAAGCGATAAAGCATCACACGGTCCACAGGGTCACAGAGCCTCAGGCATAGTCCAAAGGGACGGCTGCTGCTTCAGAGTGCTGCGTGTCCTCAGCTCCATTCTTGTTCTTGACTCCTCAGAACCAAAACCTTTGGCCCCACCCATCAGAGACAGGTCTGTCGCCCCCGAGAAGCCTGCTCTGCCTTCATCTCAGTCTGCTCCTATACTGACAGCCTTCTCCTTCGGCCATGCCAAAGAAGCCCACCCCTTGCAAAAAGAAGAGGACCAGAAGGAGAACAGCAAGGTATCTGGAAAGTGAGGGGAGGAGGAAGTCAGAGTCAGAGGGGACCACTGGCTGAACACAATGTGCGTGTGTGTGCGTGTGTGTGTGTGACCAATGGCGTGTGTGTGTGTGTGTGTGATGATTATTATCTGTAATAATATAATAATAATCACGATAATGCGATAATATCGCGTCATCATAGCGATAATATCACGTCAATAATATCTTTAATCTGATAACGATAATATCGCGATATCTGCTTCATATCACGATAATAATATCGCGATGAAATGCGATGTCGCGATAATGACCAATAATATCGTGTCGCGTGTATATTTCTCTCTAAATGTCGATCAAAGCCTGGAAACAACCTTAATATTTAAGCCGAAATATAGATGCTCGAAGAAACTAAACTTCGAAATAGAGATGAGCTGTCAAAGGCGCCGCAATAAACAGAGATAAGAATGAGAGAGAACAAAGAATCCCATAATTCAGAAAATAGGAATCTACAAAACAATGGGCTCGCTCGAAATAACCAGGTAGCAGGAAATGGCACAACCGAGAGGCAGCTGACGCAGAGACAGATCAGGCAAAGGCTGCGCTTGACAGGCTGACAAATAGCTTGCACTTCTAAGGTGACCTTGACCCACATGATTCTCTTCCCTAGTCTGGATAAATCTAATAAAGCTGGGAGAGTCCCTGTTACGGGGACTCGATCTCCTTCTTTGAAACAGAGATATGAAAGTGCAATAAACATATCTTGGAGGCCTGCTATTTGTATGTACTATGTTCGGACTGGGATCCAGTGATGGTGAAGATCAGGTCCAGGCCTACAGCCTTCCCACTCCAGCAAGGGTGACAGACCATGAAACAAAGGAAGACTAATTCGGTGACCGTGAAATGATCCCAGCTTCTGCCTCACCTTAGCCATTCACTCCCATGGTCATATCATAGACCTTGGCACTGCGAGACCTTGACCCCCACTGGTATCTCCAGTCCACGCATCCCATTTGCTCAGCACTATCTCCTATTATTCTAGTTCAATCTGTCTAATGTGCCAGCTCCAACATTTATTCCTTCTCTTGCATCAACAACATTCTCCTTGATATTAACAGGATCCTTCTTATAAGCATCTTAGCTCTCTATTATTTCTTTCATCTTAAGAAAAACAAAACAAAACCAGAACAATTCTCTGAAAAACCAGAACCCGTTCTCTCCTGAGACGATTGCAGTTAGGCTTTAGTCCCCTCCCACCCCCACTGAATTCCTCACCTAGGGATGGAGCGGGGGAGATGGCTTCTTTCTTGGTTCTCTGACTAAACCAAAGGTAGCCCCTTTTCTAGTCCTTTGCAGGCTCCTCCTCATCTTCCTGATCTCTGCACACTGGAGGCCCCCAGAGCTCAGACCTCTGGCCTCTCGTCCCTGTATATTGACCCCTGTGACTTGATCCAGTCTGTAGCATTAAGTGCACCAGGACCATGTACAGGCCAAGGACTCCCAAACTTCCCTCTCCAGCCCAGACCTTCAAGTAGCAATTAAATTATATAAATACATACATATGTTGTTACTTACCATCCCTGTTTAGATATCTAATTATCTTTCAAACTTACTCTGTTCAAAACTCAGCTATTGAAACCTTACCCCGCCCCCCCTCAAAACCTCCCTTTCCCCAGGGTCCCCTCTCAGCGAGTGGCAATAAAAGGTAACTCCAGCCTTCCATCCGCTCTGGCCAAAATTCGTGGGCCCCTCCTTGCCTTCTCTTTCTCTCTCAATCCACACCTCACACATCAGCGAAAGCACTGGGCCAGGAATGATCATTCCACCATCTCCATTTCTGCTCTCTAAGCGCGAGCCCCGTAATGGAGTTTGCCTTGACCTTGTGCCAGATCCAGGTCACCATCTCCAAGTCTGCCCAGGAGAAGCTGCGGCTGAAGCAGATGAGGGAGATGGAGTTGTTCCGAAGGATGAAGGAACCAGACACGTCGCAGGGCCTGGGCGCCCGGGGAACCTTGATGAAGGAAGGTACTGTGTGCCTGGGGCGTGATTTCCGCAGGCTGCGGAAGCTTCTGGGCTAACTCCTTGGCCAAAGAGATGCTGCCACAGCTTCCCGCCCTCCCCGTCCTGCGACTGGACAGGGAGCCACACCTGCTCTCTTGTAGCCTACCCTTGGGCTGGGGGATAGACAAGACCGGCTCCATGCTGGGGTTTTTTCTCTGCCTCCACAGGCCTCCTTCCTCTCCGGGGCAGCAGGACCCTGTCCGTACCCACTGGGCTGAGCAGCCCACGCAGAAACAACATCGGTGTCATCCTGAGGAAGCGGGCCAACCGGGCCTCACTGCCCAGCATCCCCGTCAGCAAGCAAGAGCCCAGCTTTGCCCGCCATGCTTCAGGTAGGGCCCAGAACTGCTGGCAGGGGGCATATATCCCTCTCGCTGTGCTGCCTCAGGGCACTTTGGGGCATAGCGAAAGTGAACTAGGCTGCTCTGCTTCGCTCTGCCCACGTTAGAGTATGGGCAGCCTGGAGTGTGGTCACCTCACCAGAAAGAGAAACAGAGTCTGGGAGATAAAAACATCTATGGGCCAGGCTGGGAACGCAGAGTATCACAACTGACACTGTGGTTGGCTAGATCGATGTGCTCAACCTGACTGACATGTTCTAGAGGACTCGCCAGTGCAGCAGGACCATAGATGCTGGGAAATAGCATCCATAGAAATATCTGGAAACACTGGGAAGAGGAAGAGAGGGTTCTGGGAAGGGCTTGGGTTCCTGCATGTTGCCTCATAAAGTGTCAGACAGGGCTGTGTACGGACTGGGTCTCAGGACCCAAAATTTCTATGGGGTGCTCAGGACGATGCCAAGAAGCAAGAGGGGCTCTGTCCCCATTCGGGAGGGGAATGCCTCTTTTGCCTGACCTTTTTGTACACCGGGCATCCACGTGAGACTGCACTCGAAAAGATTTCGCTACCAAGAAGCATTGGCAAACTGCCAACCTGGTTCAGAGTTTCTTTAAGTGTGGGATATGGTGTGACAATGAGGGGTAAACAGAGCATCATTTTCGTGCCAGAAATAGTATCGACTCGCTGCCTTTTCCGTTCTCTTTCTATCCTTCCGATTCTATCAAGTAGAAAGTCTTCATTTTCGCTAGTCTTTAGCACCTCTTAAGACTCGCAAATATTTAATTAATTAATTAATTAATTAATTAATTTATCTATCTATCTATCTATTTATTTAAATTAAGTTTATTGGGGTAACATTGGTTAATACAATTATATAATTTTTAGGTGTACATTATCATTTGACATTTGTAGATTCTATTGTGTGTTTACCACCCAAAGTCCAGTTTCCTTCAGCGACCATATATTTGATCCCCTTTACCCACTTCACCCTCCCCCTACCCCCTATATTTGACCTCCTTTACTCCATCTACCTCCTCCTCTACTCTCCCACCCCGCTAGTAACCACTAGTCTATAGTCAATGTCCGTGAGTCCCTGTTTGTTAGTCCTGTTCATTTGTTGCTTTTAGGTTTATATCCCGCATATAAGTGATATCATGTGATTTTTAACTTTTTCTGTCTGGCTTATTTCACTTAGCATGATTACCTCAAGGTCCATTCATGTTGTCGCAAATGGCAGTATTTCATCTCCTCTTATGGCTGAGTAATATTCCATTGTACATATGTACCACAGCTTCTTTAGCCAATCATCTATCGTAGGACACTTTGATTGCTTCCATGTCCTGGCCCCTGTGAATAATGCTGCTATGAACATCGGTGTGCAAATATCTTTTTGGATATGGGTTTTCAAGCCTTTGGGGTAAATATCCAGTAGTGAGGTTGCTGGATCATATGGTAGATCAAGTCTTAGTTTTTGGAGGAACCTCCGTACTGTGTTCCATAGTGGCCGTACCAATTTGCAGTCCCACCAGCAGTGTATGAAGGTTCCTTTTCCTTCACATCCTCTCCAACATTTGTTATTACTTGTCCTGTTGATTATAGCTTTTCTAACAGATGTGAGATGGTATCTCATTGTGGTTTTGATTTGCATTTCCCTAATAGCTAGCGGTGTTGAGCATCTTTTCATATATTTGTTGGCCATTTGTATGTCCTCTAGGGAGAAGTGTCTGTTCAGATCCTCTGCCCATTTTTTGATTGGATCAGCAAATATTCTTTTTAAACAAAGAGATCTTCCTTTAGGCTTGAAACATCAGAAGGTGGCTATTATTTTATAGGTAGAACTTATAATGTTCTTTTATTGTAAGTATTTATCATTTTCTGTGACAAATAATATTAGTTTATCAATTGCAGTAGTGACATAAATTTCTCTTTAAAATAACTTACGTAGGATTCGAAAAGTAGTTTGATTTGAAGAAAAATATATAAATAAAAGTAGAGATAATTAAGAGATATGGCAAAACCATAAAAGTAGTAATTGAATGGTTGATATTTGGGAAATATTGATCTATCTAATCCACCCCACTCATCTCATACAGCAGAACTGAGACCCAGAGACTCATGGTGACCCAAGATCAGTCGAGGTGATGGTGGCCTGCAGGGACTAAGATTTTGGCTAATGACTCTTATTCCAATGGCAGAGCTGAGAACAAAATGCAGGAATGAGGTCTTTGTGTTTAGCTTTAAGTAAAGAACTGCCTGTCAACTCAGATTTACCAGGACCTCCTGAGTATGCCAGGGTGACAACCATGCCAGTGGAGATGAAGTGAGTTTGGCCGTGAGAGCTCTGGCCTTGGAGGAGACCTTCTTGTCCTGGCTCTGTTGACAGAGGAGTTGAGGGACCGTTGGGGGTGGGGTCTGTTAGGCTGCATGACCTCCTATGCCTCAACTATGTGATCAGGGCATTGGGAGAGATAGATGGCCTCTAAATTGCTTTCCTGTTCTCTGGGATTTTTATGATTCTAGCATGTGTCCCCAAGGAAGGAGAGCCTAGGAAACAGGAACTGAATTTTAAACAACATGTCTGCTTATTGCCAGTCCCTGCAGGTGTGGCCACTTCTTGACCACACAGGTACCAAGGAGACAGCCACATTGTCTCCTTGCTGCTTTCACTGTCTCCGGCTTCCTCCCGCCCTGCCTTCACATTGTTTCCCCACCATAGGCAAATTCACAGAAAGATAGAGAGTGAGGGGGAGGGAAGAGAAGCTGATAACGCAGGCTCCTGCCTGGGGAGGAGGTTAGAGTGCCACCAAAGTGAGTAGAGGAGTCATTCCTTGACAGATTTACTGGCCTCATCCCAACCACAGATAGGGCAGGACTAGGGGTCTATTACTGCCCTGGTGGGTTCGGTCACATAACATCAAGCTGCAGATCACAGGTCAGTTTGTTTATAATAATAATCAGGTTGACAAAGGCAGGAAAAGTCAACAAAAGGTAAAGTTAGGTGGCCCCTGTGGCACCGCAGGCAGCAGAGCCCAGGCGCCGGCTTTTCAGCCCTCACCAACCCCTTCTCCTCTATGCCCAGTAGGGTGGGCTCCATGCTGTGAGCCAAGCCTCGGGTCCTCTTGGTGAAAGCTCCAGTGTCCCCTTTATTTTCTGTGAACGCAGCTAACTCATTACCTGCGGTGCTTACGTTGGGGTCTCCTGAGTGGGAAGAGGAGGATGAGGAGATGGAGCTTCGAGGCTTTAAGGAATTGAGGCCTTTCTCAAACCCAGAGCTGGGGTTGATGGATGCCCTCCAGTGCCTTGACAGCAACGACTGGTGAGGTGACACCTTCCCCTTTGTGTCCTGTGGCCAGGGGATGGCTACAGAATATTTCCTGCCCTCCCTCCGCACAGCCCGTCCCTCCCCCACCACCCTGCTGCCAGCTGCCCTCTTCTCCTACTGCTAGGGCCCGCTCCTGTGGAAGGAGGAGTGTGTGTGTGTGTGTGTGTGTGTGTGTGTGTGTGTGTGTGTGTGTGAGGAGAGACAGAGACAGAGAGTCCAGCCGCCTGTGTCTGCCCTGTGATGTCCAACAGCCCTGTGCACTGTTCTGTGGCACATCAGGCCCAAGAGTGACAAGTATAAATTTGGCTCCACAATTCTTAGGGGGGCTTAGAAAGGTCACAGCCCTTTATTTCTCTAAATCAAGTTCCATCTGCTCCCAGCGTTCCTACCGCTGTGCTGGCGGATGTACAATCTGAGTCGTGAGCAGATTGTGGGGCCAGAACATTTGCAGAAAGCCCTCCCCATCTTCAGTCCTCATGTTCAAGTACCCTCTCTTGAAGGCTCTGGCTTTGTGCCAAGCATGGCCCGGGTCCTGGTGTTGGGCTTCCCTCTTGGGTGAGGATGAGCCAGGGGCCCCATAAAATGGCTTTTACACTGCCTTCGGGGCCACTGAATCCTACTTTTCTGTAGTGGGGGGAGGGTAGTGGCATAGGTGCCCCCGGTCTGCACAGGGGGTGGGCCCCTCCCCCACCCCCGCCTGTGACAGGGCCTGGACTTGCTTCTCAGGCAGATGAAAGAGAAGGGCCTGGTGAGCATCCAGCGCCTGGCGGCCTGTCACGCGGAGATCCTTGCTGGGAGGCTGCACGACGTGTCCTTGGCTGTGACTGGGGAGGTGAGGCCTCACCAACAGCCCGTGTACGATGTACCCCACCCCACCCCAGAGCCAGTCTCCCTTCCCTGGGACTGTTACTCAGTGCAGGTCACACAGCAGCCACGGAGGGGCCCATGGCATCCTCACTTACTTCTCAGGTCTTAGCCAGTGAGGTGGGAGGTCGGTACCCATTCCTCAGACTGGAAAACGGAAGCTTGGGGTCTCCTTGTTTCTGTGTTGCAACCCCGCATTGTCCTCTGCACCCAAAACACCAGAGGGAGGATGGAGTGTTCTGAGCCAGGTCTCCAACTACGGGGCGGTTGTAGCCCCTCCTGAGTCCTTTCTCCCAGGGGGCTGGTGCTTAGCCAAAGCTGGACCCAGAGGGGCAACAAGATGCATCTTATCACAGGTAGAAGCTGTGCACCCCTCATCACCCCTTGGGAATAGACGGTTCGAGTGTGGGGCCTTGTAAAACTCCAATTGAACACAGTTTGTGAAAGTACATTGTAGACTGTTATACACATTTCAAATGTTAATGATAATGATGGAATTAGTAATTATGATGATAACAACAGTAATAGTAATTTTTAAAAACGGGACTGTTTTGCCGGGAGCTGCTGCGAGGTTTTGGGTTCCAGCCTGGTCAGGCCTAGGCCTGGGGCGCAGGCAGAGGCGGCAGGAGCAGGGTGTGCACTGTTCCACTCTTGGCATGTTCTGGAGTCCTCGGCAGGGCCCAGCAGTCCTGGAGGGTCCCTCTCCTGTCTCTCCCCAAGGTCACCAACCTCCGCTCCAAGGTGTCCCGCTTGGCCATCAGCACCCTGGGAGACCTCTTCCGGGCCTTGAGGAAGAATATGGACCAGGAAGCTGAAGAGATTGCCCGCTGCTTGCTCCAGAAGATGGGGAACACCAGCGAGTTTATCCAGAGAGCAGCCAACCGGTCCCTGGGGGCCATGGTGGAGCATGTGACCCCCGCCCGCTCCCTGGTGGCCCTCACCTCCGCGGGCATCTAGTAGGTGGTGGCCAGTTGTCTGAGGGGTGGGGGTGGTCCAGGGGAGTGGCCCTGGAATAGGAGGAGGGGGGCTGGAGAAAGTTCCTCAAGAATTTAGCTGGGGGAGGGGGACCCCCGCTTCCTGGTGGGCTTCTTCTCTCCCACCTCTCCTGGGCCACACTGGAGGTGACAAGGTGAAATCTGGGCAGCCCTGAGCCCTGTCTGAAAAGGGAGAGGTACTTTGTTCTGTTAAAGACTGGGGAACTCATAGTGGCCTTGGTGACTTCCCTGGAGACCGGGCGGCAGAGGCAGCCCACACCCGTGTCTGAGGAGCGCCTGCCCCTCTCCCAGGGGAGGGGTGTTTCTTTCTGATGAAATTTGGGAGTCAGGAGAGTAAGGCACAAAACCTCACAGTTTAGTTGGCACTGCTTGGCCTTCTGCGGAGGAGGAAAGGGCTAGTTTCTGTGTTTGTGAACACAGAAGCCCTGCTTAGATAAGGTGAAAAAGAAAGACGTGATATCCCAATGGGTTTCTCTTGTAAGATTTCAGGCTCCCCTTGTGATGGCTACCAAATCACCCATCAGCTCCCTGTCACTCCCTCCTGTCTCAACTCAGCTTAACAAATGTGCAGTCAACTCCCACTCAGTGTGGGCGTGTGCCAGGAACAGCGGGCACTGCTGATTCAGCTGAGAGGGTGACTAGGTGCTCACCCCCTGGGCGTCTCACCTGACTGGGGAGCGGCAGGGGTATATCTGTACTTCCTACGGGGCAGGGGCAGTGCTACCCTAGGGAGTGTCTGGTTCTGCCTCAGGGGCTGGGGAAGGCAGAGGAGACCTGGGTTGGGTAGGATCTTTCTAGGTGGAGGAAAGATGGGGAAGTGCGTTTAGACAAAGGCAGACTCCGAACTCAGGAAGGCGCAGAGAGCGGTGGGCACAGGTATATCTGGGGGACACCACGGGGTCTCAGTCCTCAGGCCCCTGTCCCATGGTTGCTGTCATCGTCTTTTGTTCTATCGTCAGGAAGTGACTGACAAAGATTCCCCTTAGCCCACACGAGACAGAATTCAGAGCCCATCACCTTGTGAAACATGGATGCACAATTGCAGGTCCATGTGAGCCAGTCCCAAACTCTGTTCCTTGACTGAGCTCTTGACCGTGATTGTGTTTCTTTTCAGCCACCGAAACCCCTTAGTCCGGAAATGCACTGCCGAGCACCTCTCAGCGGTTCTGGAGCAGATCGGTGCTGAGAAGCTTCTCTCGGGCACCAGGGACAGCACAGACATGCTGGTGCACAACCTGGTGAGGCTGGCGCAGGACTCCAACCAGCACACCAGGTAACACAGGGCCAGGAGCCTAGGGGCTGTGGACAGGCCGGCCCAGGGCAGATGAGGCGACCAGCCACCCCCGAGGGCCCTGGCCCCACAGCTCAGCTTCGCCAGCATCACGCGGAGGGACAGTTGGATGGGTGGAAGCTGTGTCCTTTCCTTCACAGCTGTCGTGCCATCTCTCCCCACTGTCATAGCCAGGGACCGGCCAGCACTCCCCACCTCCACCCTGTCACCTTCCATTCTCTCTCGAGCCACTGCTCCTGTTCCGTCCCAGCCCCATCATCTCTAAAGACTATTTATTCATTTTCTTCAAGAGACGTTTAGTGAGCACTATTTCTGTTTTTATGACTATCATAGTAAATAAGAAAAATGCCCCTGCTGTCTTGGAGTTTACCTCCTAGTGGGATAGATGAATAATAACCAATAAATAATTATGATTATTTCAGGTACAGATAAAGGACATAGAGGCAAAAACAAGATATAATGGAGAATGGGGTGTGGCTACTTTGGACTGAGAGTTCGGGGAGAGCTTTCTAAAGAGTGACATTTGAGTTGAGCACTGACTGCTAGTGGGAGCCAGCTCTTTGAGGGTCTGGGGCGCGGGCATCCCAGGCAAAGAAAATGGTGCAAAGGCCCCCTGGACGGGAATAAGTTCTGTGTTCTAGGAAAGGAAAGGCTGGGCTGGGCTGGGCAGAGCACCGTGAGTGGTGGGGCGTGGTGTGTGGAGAGGACGGAGCTAGGCCGGGGGTTCCTCACAGGCCTTGGTGGGGAGTTGGGATTTTGGTTTGCGTGTGACCAGAAACCACTGGAGGAATTTTTAGCAGGAGCATGAGGCGGTATTAGCTGGTATGAAGCAGGAGAGTGATTGGTTCTGATTGATTATCTTTAGAATCCAGGTTCGAGGTCCAGTTAACCACCCTTCTCAGCTCACAGCATGTTATTACCATGTCTGGAGACCACAGCATGCCCTGTGCAGCTCCGGAGGGCACGTCCACTCTGCATTCTGTTGCATCCCAGGCAGGGCATTCATGAGGACAGGCTGAGGATGCTCCCTGGAGGGATGTGGTGCATGCTATTTCTCTCACCTTCCCCAATGCAATAGTGCTGCACAGCACATCTTCCTACGTGCCCCAGACGAAGCCCAGGGGGAATGTCTTTGGGAATATGCCTAGGAACAGGGACCGTGGTCAGGGGCAGCCCTAGCATTGCCAGGAGCTCTTCTGCATGCTACTCCCTCTGCCTCCCTCATGCAGTGCTCCAGGTGCCTACATCCTCACTACTATGCAATATCTGAGTCTCTAATTTTTATTGATCTAATGGGTAAAAGCATCAGCTCAGCATTGTTTCAGAGAGCCCTTTTTCCCCCATTACTAGTTAATGTTTCTGTATATGTTTGCTAGCCTTTTATTTGGAAAAAAAAACTTTCTCTGGCTGCTCATTGGAGGATTGATAGTGGGGGAGGGGTCCAGGATGGAGGAGGACACCAGGTCGATGGCTTTCCCATAGTCCGGGCACGGGTGCTGGAGGCTGGCAGAGGTGGATTTGGGTATAATTTGAAGGCAGAGCCAACAGGAGGTAGGTGGTGAGGCTTTCAAAGAGGGATCAAAGATGACTCTTAGGTTTATAAACTGAAAACTGCATGAATGATACTGCCATTTACTAAAACGAGCACAGTTGTCGGGGAAGAAAAAGGTTTTGGTGGGTTTGTTTTAATTGCTGTTGCGGGGATGGAAATCGAGGACCACGATTTCGGCAGATCTAATACCCTTCTCCATTCTGACCTCTCTCTTGGTTGGATGGCGTTGACTACACTTCGTTTTCCTTCTGGGAACCCTGTTCTTTCTGATTTCACTCCCTGGTTCTCCTTGTCTTTCTGTGGCCAGTTCCCTACCCTACCTGCCCTCTGAATGTAGGTGGCTGCAGGAGTGCATTTAGTCCTCGTTCCCCGCTTATGACTTTCCCTGGTCAGTGTCATTTCTTCCTGTGGCTCCAGCCACACTAAAACTCTAATGCTTCCCAACTTCTCACTCCAGCCCACACCCTCTCAGTCTCGTATCTCTGATGCCGCCATAGGACCCATCACAAAGATGTCCAACCGTTGTCTTCAGTGCAAAGTGTCCCTAAATGAACTCATCGCCTTCTCCCCAGACCTGCTTCTCTGGCTATGTTCCCTCTATTGTTAAAAGTCACTATTATTTACTGAGTCATCTAAGATGCTAAATGAGAAATTTCATACTTCATTGATTCCAAGACACACTTCTCCCCTACATTTTAATATTTTATAATCAGAGGCATCTCACAGTTGCTGTTGGCCAGGCAGCAGTTGTAACTTAGGTTTTACTATCTGCACATCTGCGAATTCATTGTTGCTCATAGTATAAGCCTTTGAATTAAAATTTGCATTGTAGGACGTATGCTATGAGCCTTCTTTGCTTGTTAGCCTCTCATATTTATTTTAAGAAGTCACTGTGGATGCTCCATGGGGAATCATTGAGTTTAATTGCTGTTTAAAATGTCTTAGAAATATTACACTATTACTCGGCATTGAAACGAAAAGTTATTGCATATGAGAAAAGGCATGGAAATAGAGAGATGGGTACAAATTAGATATTAATGCAAACATTCATCATTGAAGGAATGACCAAAGTTCCACATTTTCTTGTAATCACCAAGCATTTTATCTGGCCTAAGGATACTACCCACAAGTAATGCTACCTTCTCTTTCTGAGATAGCCTGTGAAAGGGTTGTCTTCACATGTGAGGCAGTGTCATTGAAAGCGGTGAATATAGCCAGTGTTCTCTTTTTCTGTTTTTTTTTTCTTAGTAGAAAATAGATTAATGGTGCATTTTACAATCAAGAAAGTCTTAGAGTGAGCAAAATATGATCATGTTCATTCAGCGCTTCATGCTCCACTTTCAATCAGCTACTGAGTCCTGCAGTTTCAACTTCCTTAGCAGCTCTTGAACCTGATCACTCTCTCGTACCTCCACGCTACTGCCTTACTTCAGGTCTTTTTCAGAACCAGTCACTTGCCTGGACTATTCTAGGTAGCCCCCTAATCGGTCTTCTGTCTCCCAGCCTTGTCCCCAAAGATCCTCCACACTGTTGCCAAAGACATTTTGACTAAAGTGAAAATCTGATCCTTCCTCAGCTTCTCATTGCCTGCAGGCTAAAGCCCGACTTCTTCCCATCTGCCTAAATTGGTCCTACCTTCTTCTTCAGCCTACTATCTTCCTGAGTCCAGTCCCTGCTCACTATTCTCCAACTACACAGCTGCTGATGTGTCAGATTGTCTTATGGACCCTAGAATAGCTCCCTCCTCCCACTTACTCACTAATTCTGTCCTACTTATAAACTCCTACTCATCTTTTGAGTCCCAACCCAAGGGTCACCTCTTCTATGAAGCCCTCCTTGATTCTCTTCCCCACTCATCCCATTCACCAGGTAGAGCTGACCACTCTCTCCTCTACTGCTCCACTGCATTCTTCCTCAGACTTCTAAATGTCCCATACCAGAAAAAAGTTAAGTACATTTTGGTACAGCCATCAAATGAATATTATGTAGCCATTAAAAAGATGACATGGGAAGATGATTAATGATTAAGTAAAAAAAGCTGGATACGAATTGTACATATACATTCTGATAGCAACTAAAATGTATGCACATGGGAAAAAGACTATAAGAAAACATGTAAAATGAATAGTGATTTTCTCTTGGTAATGGGAGCATGGATGATGTTTATTCTTTTATGAATCTAATTTTTAATTGGGTAGGGATTATTGTTATGATTAGAAACAGTATTAAAAACTCTCTTACTATAATTAGAAAATTATACGAAGTTGTAAAGTAACTTTGCGATGCCTTTCTGTGGCTGTTTCTTTATCTTACTCGTCTTCCTATGGCAGATTTTACGGCCGGAAGATGGTGAATATCTTGATGTTGAACACGAAGTTCGATGCATTTCTGAAGCAGTCCCTCCCATCCCACGACTTGCAGAAGGTTATGGCGGCCATTAAACAGCGGGTGAGTTGGCAGGCTGTGAGCCGGTCTTGAGTGGGGGCCGAGAGCTGAGCCTGGGAGCCCTCTTGCTGGTCAGGGTATGTGTGGGAGCGCCCTCCAGAGGCTTGTATTTCACCTACAACACCTGCCAGGTGGGATAAATGTGATTTCCTTCCCTTGTGCTTAGACTGGTTCTGCCCTTCACGGCTTGTGTCCCTTGAGCCTCCCTGGGCCTCCACGCCTTCATCTGTGAAATGGGAGTCTTGACCCCCATTACTTGGCCCCAAGTAGCAGTGCTCCGGAAGGCTCAACTGTGCCCTCCAAGGCTCCCCCAGGTGGAAGAGGTTATTTCTGTTGTGGTGTAGGTTGGAGTGTCTGGCAGTTCCCTAGAGGCTACTCCTTTTGGCTCAAGTTCTGTGCGTATTTTTCAAGGGAATAGAAGATAGTAATGAACTTCCATCTGCCAAAGGCCGCAAGGTGTCAAGGAGTCTGGAGGTGTGGGAGAATGGTCTGCCAGGCGAGAATGGGTATGTCTTCTCCTGTCTCTCTGGGGTTCCACATCCAAGACTGCCAATAGAGGCGGCCAGGGGAGGCTCTGGGAGGAAGTGTGGATCTGGGCTATGGCTGAGACCTACATGGGTCTGTAGCACTAGTGGGAGAATTTATAGGATGTGTTCCTCCACCCAAATCTCAAGGACACCAAATCCTGGGCTCAGGAGCCTCTGCCAGTAGAAGTGGATTCCCACAGTCTTGGCTGGGGTCAGGGGTGAGATCTGCTGTCGGTCAGCCTGTCTGTGTGAGCTCAGCGTTTCTCCATCCGCTTAGAGCAGCGGATCCTTTCTCCATCAGAGGGATGGGACTAGATGAGAGGAAATGGGCTGAGGAGCTAGAGGGCGGTGCTAGGAGGAGAGAGAAACCCAGCAGGAATCCAACAGTCACTCCTGTGCCTAAAACTTAAGCTCCTGGGAGGACCACATCTGAACGCCTAGCAGGGGCCTCAGGGAACCCCGCGCCCACCTCTTCACAGGTGTGTGTTCTCTTTCCCACGCATCCTCTCGGCCAGACCAGAGCAGCCTGTGTTCTCTGCCCCTCCACGTTCTCTCTCCCTACTGGGCCTTTGCTTCTGCCGTCCCTTGGCCTTATGCTGTGCCATCTGCACCTAGAATGTGCCTATTCTGCGAGTTTCCATGAGATTCAGCTCTCTGGTCACCTTCTCCCAGAAGCTCTCTCTGACACTCTGTGCTTCCATGTCTTCTGGGTGGATAGGTTGTCCTGTTCTTCAGTCCGCTGTCGGCCCGTTGACTTACCTGTGATGTCTCCCATTGGTCTGTGAACCCCCAAGGGCAAAGATCGTATCGCTCATGGTGCTGTTCTCAGTGCCCTGAACGGCGCTTGGCACTCAGTAGGCAAAGAGTGTGGGTTGTAGAAATGAGTGACTAAATGATGTTGGGCTCTGTTGGGTGGGACTTGGCTGTAGGGCACGAGCTCAAAGACCCAGGCTCTGAGCCGGAGCAGAGCTAGGAGTTCTGCATGGAGCTGCTCTCATGTTGGCTGGAAAGGGCCAGGAGTATGGTGGGCTTGTGGCCCCTGTGTAAGAGAACATGACTTCTTAACTTTTCCCTAGTTACCGGAGGACCGTGAGCAGGGCTCAGGATCCAGATGCCTGGCAAGGTCTTCCCCTGCTCTTAGATTGACTGGACACTGGTCAGCCTTCCATGGATTCCCACCTCTTTACTTCTGAAAAGAAAAAAATAATGCAGAAAGAGAGGGCCCTGCCCCCCAACAAGGGGTTGGGGCTCTAGGCAACCATATTGTTGTCCCCCAAGGAAAAGAGATTTCCAGAATCCCCCAAAATCAGGCGAAGGAGAATCTGGGACTGGACAAACCTGGTGACACTCTTATCTCAGACCCACCTGTCCGTGGGCGGGGGCATGGGACAAGAGGTGTGTCCATCCCCTGGGGCTGCCCGAGTCAGATGCTCCCTCCACTTAGGCTCCACTCCAATGGCCCGCGGCTGGCGGGGCTGCGCTCCTCCGTGCGGGGTGGACAGGAGGTGGCGGAGCAGCTGAGGGAGCTGACACGGCTGCTGGAGGCCAAGGAGTACCAGTCTCGGATGGAAGGCGTGGCACGGCTCCTTGAGCACTGCAAGGCCAAGCCAGAGCTCATCACCACCAACCTGGTGCAGGTGAGAGCCACCACACTCTTGCCCTCCACCTGTCTCTCCCCTGTGGGTGCAACTTCAATTTGGAAAACTCTGAACAGGGTGAGACTTTGAGCCAGGCCCCTCAGCGTAAAGGAAGACCAACAAGGATTTGCTGTCCAGTTGCCTTGGTGATGCTCTAAGGCCACCTGGAAGTGGCTGAGGGGGACCAGGGCACTGCCCTCCACCAGGCTCCTTGGGGCTGCTCAGAGGTGTCCTGGGCATCACTTATCCCTCTAGCAGATTTATGGGGAAGAGGGCAGAAGTGGAGGATGCTGTAGCTGAGGGCTGCTGCTGGTTAGCTATGTGCATAATGTTTTGGGGCCAGTCAACTAGGCCAGGATTGCTGGTCAGGTGGGTTAGGGCCAGGCACAGGCTTTTTACAGGCTGGAAACCAGAACAGAGCCTGCTTCTTCCAGGAGCGAGGCTGCTGACTGTCAAACCATATAGCCAAGTAGTTGAGACACAGGCTTGAAGTCAGCAGACCTGAGTTTCCATCGAAGTTTTTTACTACAGGTATGATCTGGACAAGTCATTTAACCTCTTTCAGCCTTGCCTTTTGTTTTGTTTTTAATGGTAAAGTGAGGAGGAGAACACACGCCTCAGGGGTTGTTAGGATTATTCTAGGAAAGAGAATACCGAGTACCTAATACGATGCTCTGATACTCTGCACGCAGTGAATGCTCCAACATGGCTGTTTTTCCCTCTTGTGCACCCTCCGCCCCCCACCCCCTCACCCCACATCCCCGCCGTGAGGAGGCAATCTCTTCACTGTTGAGAATGTTACGGCATAGGTTAGACGACCCTGGCCAGGGATGCAGGAGGAGTCCCTGTGGAGGGTGCTCGGTTGGGCTGTGGGACTCCTGCCCAGCTCGGGTTCCCATGGGCTCTTGGTTTCTGTTCCCTCCATAGGTCTTTGATGCTTTCACCCCAAGGCTTCAGGATGCCAACAAGAAAGTGAACCAGTGGGCGCTCGAGTCTCTTGCCAAGATGATTCCTCTCCTCAGAGAGAGCTTACACCCCATGCTGCTCTCTATCATCATTGCCGTTGCAGACAACCTCAACTCCAAGAACTCGGGGATTTATGCTGCTGCTGTGACTGCGCTGGATGCAATGATTGAGAGTCTGGGTGAGTCCCCTGCCGCGGCCCCCACTGGGCTCTGGTGGCCAGCTGGCTCCCTTCCTAGTGCCTCTCTTCCTGCTGGGGAATCAGCAGAGCGGTGAAAGGCATTGATTAAATGTTTTCCCAGAGGTTGCGTAGGGCAGGGGTGAGCAGCCCAGAGGCTCTGAGGTTCTTGGTTGACAGCTTTGCCATTTCGCAGCCGCCTGTGTGTCTTCACCCTTGATGGTGAGAAGTAGAGGAGATGTGGAGATGATGTAGTCTTGCCACCTTTAGTACACGTGATGCAAATGACTCACCCAGGGTCACACAGCACCACGACGTGTGAGCCTTTAGAGCATTGAAGGAAAAATAGGTCAGGATTGCCGGGAAGGAGTGGGGAAGGGTTTCCTTAGTTGTGGAGATGGTAGCAGTGGATGTGGCTCGTATGGGGACCAGGTGGGATGCTGGTGAGACTGCAGGGCGAGCATGTTAAAGAGGACAAAGCTGATGGGTGGGTGGGCTGGGTGGCGGGCCACCTTGATTGTCTGCCACAGGAGTTAGGCTGAGATTCCATTGGCTTTTTGAATGTGGAATGGGTAAGAGTTGCCTTTTAGGAAGATTGTTTGGAGCCAGGGCTTCAGGTGGGAGGGATTTGGGTTGAGGGGAGTGAAATTGGAGAGGAGTTGGGGGAGGAATAAAAAGGGAAAAAGGAGGGAGCTGTGGGAGACATATCAGGAAAGGCGAGAGCCCCCGGTTCCCATGGGCTTTGCAACTTAAACATTAGGTGGAATTTTTGGTGCATCTACTTCTGGTCTCCATCGCCTTCATAGAC
This sequence comes from Pteropus medius, assembly GCF_902729225.1. Taxonomy (NCBI): domain Eukaryota; kingdom Metazoa; phylum Chordata; class Mammalia; order Chiroptera; family Pteropodidae; genus Pteropus; species Pteropus medius. The sequence continues at coordinate 48,274,118 of NW_024349800.1, read as the reverse complement.
GATTTGAAGGTGATATTTGGTATATCTAGTACAAAGGCTGAAGTGCAAGTTCAAAACCTCCACTGCGTGTGAGAATGTAGGACATGAGTAGATTTATGTCCCAACCAGTAGAACCATGAGTTTTTGCAAATCAGTCTTGCCTTGATGCAAGCTTATGATCTGAGAACATCTTTGTTTGCCTTGTCGCTGTATGTCCTGATGAGCACAGAGCGATGTCCTATCTTTAGCACCCATGGTGAGGCTAGAAACCCCGCCTGGCACACCACCCCTCCTCCGCATCCCTGTACCCTGGCCTGAGCCCAGCTTTCTGGGGCTGGGACAGCACTGTGTCCTTGGCTGGAGCCTCCAGGAGAAGTTTTAGTTACAAATCAAAGGCTCGGCCAGGCCCTTCTCTGCCTCTCGAGTTCATAAATACCGTCAATTTCCTCTCTTCATCTCAGTGGGAATTTATGATTTGCTGAGTTTGTTGCTGTAGAACAAACAATATAAATCTAGCTCTAAATTACGGCTTGTTCTCAGTGCTGCTCTGGGTAAGTGAGATTGCTGTTGCCAATAACCAAGGCTCCTGGTAAATCACCGCGGGTCCTGGATTTACTAGGAAAAACTACACCACACAAAATAGGCTTTAGCTGTTTGAAGAGCATAAGCACCCTTGCCTGGGGAGAGGAGCCTTTAACTCTTCCCCTCCAGGTGTTTTCCTTTCCATTTTGGCCATCGGGCCCGCCTCTTGAGCACATGGGAGCTCTGAAGCTTTGGGCTACAGAATCTGGTGTCCGGCATTGTCACAGGACTCAGGTCCGCTTTACTTGGAACCCTGCTGTTAGCACCTAGGCTGGGTGCCGTGGAAACAGGGGTCTAGGGATAACCTGCTTTTGTGATCTGACCACACCTTAAGGCAGGCTCCAGCTCCCAAGAAGATACCTCCTAGGCTAGGGTGTCCTTGAGTGTGGATGATGATGTCTCCTCTGGTCCATCAGCTGGAGGACTTGGTGCAGGGACAATGGAGGCAGGTATGAGGGGCACTGTCTTTCTCTCTGATGCTTAGGTCAGCACTAGGCTAGAATGGAATGAGGCTGGCCTCAAAGGATGGATGGAACCCAGTAAATCCCTGGCAAAATGCTCCCTTGGGGTCCAAAAAGTGAAGCAACAGGGTCTTGGCTTCATGTCATCTTGAACAGGTGTGGTAGTGGTCTCTCAAGGCCTGGCTTTGCTGTGAGCCATACCCTCTCATCCTCACCAGTAACACTGGTTTCGGAAGTGTTCTTAGCTGGGAAGTGATGAGCCAATTTTCATATCCACTGATGTCAGAACTGGAGGGATTTAGGTTGCTGACAAGGATCATTCCTCACTGCCTGCGTGTGCCAGGATAGAGTCAGACTCTTTCCAGGAATGGTTCTCATTTGCTTGGAATGGTCTGAGCCTGGCCTGCAGAGGGTAATGTGGATGCACGTAATTAAACTTCCCACTGTCCGAGGGGATTGGGCTGTCGAAGCAGAGATGGGGCAGGCGGGATAGTAGAGAAGGGATGTAAATCTTCCTTTCCACATCACCCAGGCTGTGTCTGGTGGTCCCTAGGGGACCCTTAGCACCCAGAGGACCTTCCCGGAATTGGCTTGGAGCCCTTTGAGCAGAGAGTTTTCTCCCAAGCCTGCTCTTTCATGCCCCATAAGGGATTCTGGGCTCCGAGCTAAAGAGGAACTGTGAGATGCTGTGAAATACTTAAACGTGAAAAATCACAAAGCAACAGCTCAGTATGTTATATTTATTTCCTGCTCTACGGGGGGCCAAGGGGATCAAGAATAAAGCCAGGCTAGGCTGTCTTCTGGCACAAAGTCCAGATTGCATGGCCAAACCGGGAGGCCGGCCTTCTTAGGCGGCCTCTTAAGATCCCTCTTCGTTCTGGAATTCAGAGATAAAGAGATGCCACCACATCTCTTCTAGTTTTTTGGTTTTCCTTAGGGTGAGTGGGACAGGTGGTGCGCTGGTTGACAGAGCAGGTGGGAATTCTGCCCATGTCCCTTTTCCGGGGCATGGTGAGGAAGGAGGCATGTTGGGCATCTTGCTCCCTGACTTCTGCCCTTTGTCACTGCCTGACTTGGGGCCTCTCCAGGAACGAGGCTGGAGTGTGGCATTCCTTCTACTCAGCATCAAGACCTTCTGATTTTAGTCCAGGTATCAAGAGGAATTAATCCAAGTATCAAGGCAGTTCCTAAGCTGACTGGATGGTTTTATCTTTGGGCTCCGTTACTGGGTTAGTTACAGAAGAAACTTCACCAATTAAAACATCAGGCGCTGACAGCTCACCTGCTCCTGCTCAGACCGCATTGAAGCTGCTGAGCACCCAAAGGCTTAATTTATCACAGCTCTTGGCTAGTGCTGGAGAGAGCAGATAAGCTTGAAAGTGGGCAACTTCGGGTCTACTTTTGCTATTTGTACTCTGACTTTAACCTTATTACCTTATATAAATCATATGACCAACATTATATTGTTAATAGGATTTACAAATTCATCCGTGGTGTCCCTCTAGTATACCAGCTGCTTAAAAGTGTCTCTTCTATTTTTTGTCTACATGATATAGAGATTTCTCTGGTTAAAAATCGGAATGTAAATACAATGTTGACTTTGCATCTTTCATTTAACACTATCCAGTTTCCCAGGTTTTTATGCACTTTCTAGTTAACTTGAAAATATAAAGTTTACTTTCCACCGCTGTAAAAATATACTTATTAATTACTGAGAGAATGGAAAATGCAAAGCATTTGAAAGGAAAAGACTCACTTGCAGTCCCCAAACCTAAAAGAAACCATTATTGATTTTGGCATTTTCTGTTTTACATATTTTCTTCTGTACCTGTTTATATACGAGGTTGTGCTTACATTACACATTTGAATTTACATTCTGATTTTTTTTTAAAGGCAGAGCATGAGCATTTACATATGATTATACACTTGATTCACTTGTCACAGCTATACCATAGCTTGCATTATTTTTTGTTTAAAAGGATCATTCCCAGTTTTTTTCCCGTAATGACCAGTCCTAGTTTCGGTGGTCACAGAGAATTCAGTTGTGTGACATCATAACTTACTGAGCTTATTGTATTGTGACATCATAATTCTTAAGTTTATTGTCTGGAGTCCAGTTTCACTCCAGTTTCTTTGCCGCCACTGTCCATGTGACTTGTCCAATGTGACATAGTAAAACGTGGAAGGGCCAGGATTCAAACCCTGGCGATCCGGACCTGGATCCCACACCCTTAACCTCTAGGTTTTGCTGCCTCTCATTAAACCTGAATATGACCTGAAAGGTGAGCACGCTGCCCTGTAGCAGTAGCCAGAAGAAGAGAGGCCAGCCACCCAGGGCATGATGCTCTTGGGATCTCTAAACCAGCTTGGACAAACAGTGTCTCTGCTTTAACACTGCCCTGTACTCTGTGAGAATTTATTGAGCATCTGCTGTGTGCCAGGCACGGCAGGAGCATGGTATGGCACAGATGTCTGCTGGATGTGCATTTATAAGTATTCCCTAAGTTTTTCACTTCTTTTCTGCCCTGGGAGGCCATGTTAGTGGCCAGGAGTGGGAGGTCCAGCTGCATCCAGAGAATGTCCTGTACTGAGTGTTTTGGGGAGAGAGCAGAGAGGGAGAAGTCCTTGTCCTCAAAGGTGAGTTCAAGGCCGATGATGGGAGTGGAACGAAGAGAAGCACCTGCACACAATAATGCAGGCGACGGTCTAAAAGCCTATTTTTACACAATTACAGCCTTATCAAGACACCCCGAGACCACTTCTTGCAAACTGCAATATTCTAGAGGCTGGTAGTTCTTTTATCTCCCAGCACAAATTATTTTAAAGACTCTTGCCTTATGGACGGAGCTTTTGCAAGCAGCAGAGAGGTACATTTTCTCCTCGATATCTTTTACAGGTCTCAGGAGGGAACAAGGGAAGCAGGAATTGGCTCTTAGCTAGAATGGTTGCCTGATAGAAAAGCAAAGCTTTGATTGCACATCTGTGGGGATGCTGAGGCTCAGTGCTGAGGTATTGAAGGAACTCAGAAAAGGTGCGATTTACCTGAAAATACTTCCTCAGCCATGTCCCTAATCCCTGTCCCCTGCAAAGAGAAATCTGGCCTTGAGATGGTCAGCTCCTGGGACCCGGACACACTTGCTGGGGCTTGCTGTGGTAATGCCCCTCATTTCCCTGATAGGTACAGGCAGGCCCCACAGCCACATCCCTGCAAAGTGCATTTTGTTACTGGCCCCAGCTCCCATCGAACTGTATGCTCTGACTGCTGTGGTCGCAAAGTGTTGGGAGCCAGTCATGCTGGGTGCCTCCAGGCTCCGCGGCAGAGGCAATGGGAGGGAAAAGGAGACTGGTCCTACCTCCTGTATTTTCTAGATTAGTGTGCCTTGCTTGGGTGAAGGCTGCTTTTCTTACCTTGCGTACCTTTGTGAGGAATGCAGGACTTTGTTTAATAGTTTGAGACACCAGGACACATCAGCTAGAATGAGGAAGAATGAGCAGCTTCTAAATTCAGTACCTGTGGGGTCATGCCGGAGTTGACTTTAGAAATGCCATCAGAAGAATGGCAGAAAGCCTCTTTATCCTGGAACTCCCCCACCCCCACCCCTGTTTGCTGTGACTTCACCGTTTGTGGTTCCTTTCTGCAGTTAACACTCCTTCAAGATCCATGTGCAGAGGTGCTCGGTCCCCAGGCTTTGCCTGTTGGCATGGCTGGGCGGCAGGGGGAGCTGGGCTTCCAGGGCTGGGTGTGGCTGGGGTGCTGGGTGGGTGTGGGGGTGCTGGGACAATTAGGAAAAAGATTAAAACTCCCCCTTTTCCCTCAGCCTCCTGAGAGGTGGACTGGGGCATGTGGAGGACACACTGCTTTCTTTACAAGTATGTCATCTGGGTCTGAGTCTTACGCAGTGAGGTTATATATAAATTTTGAGAGATAAAAACTATTGAGATATAAACATGTCTCCACCCCCAACTCACAAAGTCCCTCCTCTGACCCTCCCAGAGTCAGCCAGGAGCTCCTGCTCCTGATAGGGTAAACAGCCATCCTGGCTTGCCAGGGCCTGGGAGTCTTCCTGGGACATGGGACCTTCAGCCCTAAAGTGGGGAAGGCTGGGACGGTCTGCGACGAGTTGGTCACGGTCACTTCAGACACCACCCTGCCCCCTCCCCAGGCTCATAGTTACTCGAGCATGGTGCTTCGGACTCTGCGTTGGAGTTCATGTTTAAGTGTCTGTCTCCTCATCACGTGCACCCCTCATCCTTTGGTCTTACTGAGTCTCTAGCTCCACGCCTGTTTCATAGAGAATATCAGTAAATGTTCAATGTGGAGATAACTGATCACCCAGCTGCGGTACGTCCTGTGTCTTGGAGCACGAGTTCAGGCTCTGATGTCACAGACCGTCTGTCAGGTGATTTCTGAATTCTGACCCCAACCCTTTACTGAACTCTGGTGTGACCATGGCTAAGTGCCTCAGTTTCCCCTAAAACTACATTTATATGCCCACATCTATATCTATCTATCCATCTATCTCTATTAGCCGTCTGTCATCTATTTTCATCTATCATCTACCATCAATTATCAGTTATCAATCAATCATCAATAATCTATCATTAATCATCTATTATCATCTATCTGTCTATCAATTATTTATCTATCTATCATCTATCTATTATTTATCTCTATCTATCAATCTACCGCCCCTTTTCCTCAAAGCTCACAGTAATTTTGAGGAAGCACAAACAATATGAAGCAGATCTGTGGGAGGAAAAGGGCCTATTTGGAGACAGTTTATTTGGAGAAGCTACTCTTCTCCAAATAACCCATATAAAGTAGCCCCATTGTGACCTGGAAAAATTAATTCAGCTCCCCAAAGAGCCTCTTCCCCATACAGGCATCGTGGGCACCTGGCACCGAACGGCTGGCGCCATTGCTCAGGCCCAGCATCACGGCTGCTGACTCGCTCTCTCTTTCAGATAATCTTTGCCTCCTACAAGCGTTTGCTGGGCGGGTGCATTTCCTGAGTGGCCAGGCAGTGCTCGATGTCACCGACCGTCTGTCAGGTGAGCGCCCCGCCCCCACTGCCTTCCAGCCAACCTCTGTTCTCTCATGGCAGACAGTTAGTTGAACCACCCACTTATCCCAGACCAAAAATGATCACAGATCATTTAAACTTTTTTGGATAACCTACGTTTTAATGATAATCCCCATGTTGCCAGAAGACGATCTTTACTTTTGGTCAAAATGCAGGTTTGTACATAGCTAACATACTTTTAGGAAACTATCGTGCTTTCTTCCTCTCTGCCACTAGCCTATAGGTCACCTGACCCCTTCCAGACAGGCACCGCTTTGCAAGTGCTTGGCCAGCAGCAGCACTGTTGCGAGAATCAGACAAAATCTCCTCTTCTCCGGCATGTGCAGCCTGGTGAGCAGGACACGGGCCGGATTTTAACCCCGTTTGTTGCTCAAAATCAGCATTTTCTGGGTGAAAGCCTTCCTGTCCTTGTATAGATAATTTACGGGGCCCAGAGGTGGGTGGGTACCTCACTTTAGATTATCCATTTACTATAAATATTTTTTATCTATTTCCAAGAGACCCTAAAAGCAAGAGTTTCTATGCAGCGTTTCTGTTAACTAGGGATCAGAGAGACAGAGAAGAAAATTTCCATTGACACAAGGTGTGGACTAATAATAGCACAGCTTAACAGGAGTAAATCTTTTGCTAATTACTTCAGCTGCCTTTTAAGCTTGAGTTTAATGAGGTTTTCTTCCTCATGATGACTCCCAGGGGGCCACTGCCTCCTCTGCCTGTGTGAGAGCCCTAACTCTGACGGCCAGGTGATCTCCCCCTCCCCGTATCCGTATCCGGGAATGTGGATTTGAGGAGTGGGTGAGATTGGGTTCCTGAGGAGTAAGCTGCCTGGGGGCTGGAGTGTAAATGTCTCCCTGTGGGCAGAGAGCCCTTGTGCACAGGTCTGGCAAGGTGGCTGTGTTGGGGGCATATGTACCCCTCATCCTTTGGTCTCAGCAGGGGAGCCCTGCCTTGGGAGCATTGTCATCTTCATTTGCAGGTGAGAGTCAGTGGAGATTTAGGAAACGTTTGATTTATAGTTGTTTGGAGTAGGTAGCTAATCAGGAGCACTTCTCTGTTTGTTCCCTTGTGCTGCCCCCCCTCCCGTCTCCCCCTCACTCCCCCACCCTAACTAAGGACTGACCGGGGCAGCTTTGCTGTTAATCGAGCCCTTTCTTCACAGCCTGTTCCAGGTGCTCATTCCACTTGATGAAGCGGCTCGAGGCCCCTCTCTTCTGGGAGACTTTCCTAGTGGCTGAGCTGCTGCCTCCCCCAGGAGTGAGGACCACCTCTCCTTCTGAGGGCTCTGTGACATTGGGGAGCCCCTGGGGAGCACTGGGAGTCAGTGTACACAGTCCAGAGGAAAGGACCCCATGAGAGGCGGGCTGAGCTGAGGGGGCCCAGGCGTTCCTCTCTCCTTCCCTAGTGTTTCGGGCTGGCTCTGAAATCAGGAGGCCCTGTGGAGCTCCTGCTGGAAGATATTCTGAAGGACTGAGTGATGTTGAGCTGACAAAGGAAGAACAAATTAGGGGGTTCACGAAAAAATGAAAGTCCAGACCAGCCTCTGAAATGCAGAACCCCTGGAGGTTTGGGGCAGTGAGGTCTGGAAAGAGCGTGAACTTTGGAATCAAGCAGATCTGGCCGCTGGCCTCAGCTCTGCCCCTGTTAGCTGTGTGGTCTCGGGCCAGCTCTTGACCCCTGAGTCTTGGTTTCCTCCTCTGAAATGGAAGAGCATCTTGCCTCTCTGGGCATTGCGAGCATGAAATCCCGCTGCAAAACTCTGAGCCCGAGTCAGGACGCAGGCCCCGTTAGTTTCCCCGGGCAAGTCTTGGCCTACAGAACCTTCCTAGTTCTTTGCCCCATAAATAAAGTGCTGCTCTCAGTGTTGTTTGCCTTGGCCAGCTTTTTTCCTGCCTGCAGACAACAGGCAGAGTGCACTGATTATAAAGCAAGCATTGTTAGTAGGAAGGCACTTCGGGTAACATGGCTGTGGCTGAAGACAGGAGCAGCACCCCCCCCAGACGACTTGGGGTAGCCCTCGACATGGCTTTGATATCTGGGACAGCCCTGGTGTTTACTCTGCAATGGAAGCTTGCTGGCAGGTTTAGCCGGCTTCTGGGTTTTCTGGGGTTTAGAGAAGTTGGGGAGCCGTGGGGTAACCGGAGTTGGGGGTGCTCATCACTGAATGATAGTTATGGAGCACATTCATGCCTCCTGGATTGCTGCTGGTCTTGTCCTAAGGTCTGGCATCCAGATACAGGGAAGGCCACCCTGGTCTTACCTCCTGCTGGCTGTTTTATTTTCCAGAATACTTCATTTGAGGGAGGCTTGACTTCTCTTCATACAAGTTTTCCCTTTGTTTGTGTGACGTCTCCTAGGTGGTGATGCAGATTAAAGCAATATTAGTACTAGCTACTATTTGTCGCCAGCCTGCTTAGGCACTTCAAGTACATTTATTATCTAATCTCTAACAATCTCAAGAGTTTGGCTCAGGATTATTATCTTTACAGATTAGGGAACAGGCTCAGAATGAGGGGGTGGCTTTCTCAAGCTCCCACAGCTAGTAGAGAGCAGAGGCAGGATTGCAGCCCAGGTGCGTCTGCCTCCTCCTCCCCTGGGTTTTACAGTGACCCGATGTGTCAGTCATGAGCCCCGAGCACTTTTGCCTTTGCATACACCTTCCTCCCTAAAAAATACGAAAAATTGTATTTTACGACCCGTTGGTATAAACACAAATGTAAATCGGGCTGTATAGCTACATCTTTTTTTCTCCTGATTTTAAAACAAAACATTTTCACGGGCCCCCAACATCGTGTGAGTCTAGGTAGTGTGTCTGATGGATCGGTTTGTCTTGATGGGCTGCCTGCCCTCCGAGGGACAGAGTTGTCCCAAGAGAGGCAGTGGAAGAGGAAGAGAGGCCTGACTCAGGTGACGCTTCCTCTTTTCTGCATGACAGTGCTGGTGGCCTCGGTTTATCCCCGAAAGCCCCAGGCCGTGGAGCGACACGTCCTTCCCGTCCTCTGGTACTTTCTGAACAACATGATCGGGAGTGGCATCCTGCCTGGGCATGGCGGGAACATCCGCCCAGCGGTGTGCCGGCTGTCCAGGCGCCTCCAGGATCAGATGGGCTCCCGGCTGCAGGACCTGGCTGCCGGCCAGCCAAAGCGAGTCCTCAAAACGCTCCAGGAACTCTTAGACACGGAACCCTTGTGAGGCAGCCCCAAGATCGCCGACAGAGGGCTGGCACCCGACAGCGAGACCACCGGCAGCTCATGCCCCTTTCAGCTGGATTAGAGACAGATCTGAAATGGGCGATCATCATTTTTTACCTTACTTTATTTTTGGGATGGCATAATCTGATCTACTTTTTCTTAGAGTTCCAGATGTTGCATAGTATATTTTGAAGTAGAAATAAAAGAATTACTTATTTTTCTAAGGTTTTCTTGTCTTCCACTTTTTTAACCTCAGAGAATTTCCCAATAACTAGATTTGTGACAAAAACGAAGCACAACACAACAGCAAAACCAGCTGTAGATAATACTGAGACAAAGAGGGAGAAAAAGGGTAGCACAGACCCACATATCGCAGGACATTTGGGGGCATTGCCCCCCATCTTTGAGCGGCCGGACAAGCCTTTCCTAAAAACTAGAGGTCCTGAGTTGGTCATTCAGATCCAGTCCATTTGTTATTGGCCTGATCTGAGGTGAGCGTAACAGACATCTCTGGGCATTGTGCTTCTGCCTTACAAAATCTGCGCAGTGTCCCTTGGTTCTATGCAAACCTTCTAAATGAGATCTGTTGAGCTTATCAAAAGGCAAGGAGAGTTTGACATTTGCATTACTGAAAGCCTTCTCTGGAAGTTGGCATGCTGGCTAGTTTATAAGAGGACTAGAGATGTTTTACACTTGAAATACCATAAACGAAAGCACTCTGTAGAGCATAAAGCTCAACATGACGTGCGAACGTCACGTGGAAGCTCTGGAATTGCACAGGTTACTCCACCTGGGCCGGATCACGAAGCTGGAGGTGTGTTGGATGCAGGGTGGGCCCGGACACGAGGGAGTCGAGAGAAGGTGTTGCCGACTGATGGAGCGGCCAGAGCGATGGTGTCCTGGCCGCGAGGAGGGTGGTGGAGGGCGTTCCGGGCTTGGGCTCTGGGCACAGCAGGAGTGGCTCTCCTTGACTAGGGTCAGCGGGAGGTTGACAACGTGCGACTAGGCAGAATTAGATCTCAGGTTATCACCTCGAGGATACAGAGGAGGTAAAAGCTGAAGGGATAGTATCCCAGCCCCAGGAGAGGAGCCTAGACCCACAGCGGCACTTGGGGGCCGAGCCAGACGGTGGGGCCTCCGGCTCCGGCCTCACGCCAGTAAGTTTTCCCCTGGCTCTCATCATCCCGGAGCATAGCATCGCTGTGCTGAGCCTCCCCTGGGGAGTCTTGTTCAGGGCAGGCTGGGAAGCCCCAGATTGGTTCACCCATTTATTTCCAAACACCGTGGGTGCCCCTGGCTGAGGAGGCCACTGTTCCATCTTGCCCACGTTGCCAGGTGTAACTAGGCTGCCCCCTCCCCCAGTGCCCTGGGGTGAGGTTGGACATGGCATGGCCTGCTGGGACTTGGGCTTTATCAGGGCTTTAAGTGATTCTGGGTAATGCTAGCCTCTGTGCGAGTGCTTCTCACCTAATCCTGACCCCAGCAGGGGCTTCTCTGCAACCCTCTTCCCCTTTGTTGATTCTGACTGAACCAGGGTAAAGCCTGATAGCCCGGGAGCCATCAAAAATGCTCAAGAGGCTGATTTTAAACATGCGTTAAATTTTACACAATTTAATTGATTTTGTTTGCTCCGAATCTGAGCAAACTTTTTGGATTTGGTCAGGAGATTAAATTTTCTGCTTGTCAAGATCCTATAGCTTTTCAGAATATTTCAGGACTTTTTTTTAGAACTACAGGAACCCAAAGACGTGAAGTCTGGCAGGGATTTCAAAGGCAGAAAGTAAGCTCAATGTCTTTGTCCTGTCTTCCTGCGTTCCTGTCCTGTCTTCCGAGTACATTTTCGAACCCAGAGCTTCTGTCCCCTGTGCTCTGCACCCACTCGCATGGTGGAGGTGTGTAAAACAACTGAAAACAGCCGAAAAGCAAAGACTAAATCTTTGCCTTGTTCTATTTTCCTTTGCTATTTCAGGTTTTAATCTAGTCCCCCGCAGCCCTGGGCTTTGGGCGATGCCCCTGGCGCAACCTTATTGGGGCTGGGCTGGGCTGGTTCTGGCACCTTGGGAAATTTCAATCTCAAAGGGTTTTCCGCGTTGTTACTTTTAAAACAGAGGGAAGTTAACGCCTTAGTAACCTGGGTCTGATTGTCTGATTGATAAAGATCGGAAAGGTCAACAAATGGCTCTAAGGCCACAAGCCAGCAAGAAACAGTACCTGGACTTGAGTCCAGCCCCTCTGACCCGAGTGCCTAGCCTCGGCCTTCATCCCCAACCCCAGGACACCCACAGGCTGCCAGGTGAGAGCTGTTGGGAGTGTCTGAAAGGATGGGGCCTAAAGGAAGGCCGGCGGTAGGAAACTAAGGGTGTCCTGGGGGCCAGGAGCGGGGCTTTGCTTGGCTGGGTGCGAGGCCAGGAACTCTACTTACCTAAGATGCTCCTGGGGATGGGAGTAGAGCCTCCAGTTATAGAAGATTCTCTCTCATTTGGGAACACGTGACTGCTTAGGACTTCCTTTCTCATCAATTGAAATTTTTGAGAGTTTAGAAAATTTTCCTACCGGCCCCACCTCTTATTTTCTCTGCGTGTTCTCCTACCTTCTATGCTCCAGAACCATCTGGTGAGATTCTGAAAGATACGGACGTCCGGGCCGCATTCCCAGGGATTGTGGTTCAGTGATTGGGGGTGGGCCGCAGGCAGCTGTCTTGTTTCCTTCTTTCTCTTTTCTCTGCCCTCTCTTTCTCTTCTTCTCTTCAAGTAATTCCCACGGGTGACCAGATTCTGAAACCACAGCAAAAACAAAGGTGTAGAAAAGTGGCAATGGCTTCGGCCCTCTAGGCTTCTGTCCTGCCAGCTCTCCTCACCCGGCAGCCTGTGGGTGTCCTGGGGTTGGGGATGAAGACCGAGGCTAGGCACTCGGGTCAGAGGGGCTGGACTCAAGTCCAGGTACTGTTTCTTGCTGGCTTGTGGCCTTAGATCCATTTGTTGACCTTTCCGATCTTTCTTTATCAATCCAGTGTGTGGATGGTGGCGAGATGACAATCATGCCCACTTCATTGGAGAGCTACTGCCAGATAATTGGGGTAAATTTTGTGGAAGTACTTATTGTCAGTACAAGAGCCCATAGAAGCCCTTGAACGTTGACCATCACTGTATTTTTGGGGGCGGGGCGGGTAGGAGGGTAGTCATTGCTTTAGGAGCAGCTATGATCAGGGTCTTGTGGTTTCTCCTGCCTTGGAGTTGAAAGAAGAATGTGCCTCGGGGCCTTGTGGGGCCTGAGGTCCACTGTCAGCCTGGCTGGGCTCCTTTCAGAGGGTAGAGCACTTTCAGCCCTCTCTGCTGGGAGCTGGGGCTCTTCTCACCGTTTGGGGGCCTGTCATCTCTCAATTGCCTTCCCTTTCTCCTCACTTGACATGTCCCTCAGCTGCGAAGTTTGGAAACTGCTCCAGGCAGCGCTTGCTTCCTCCCCATCCCCCACCCCCTCCTCTGGCTCAGCTGGAGGCAGAATGAATTGGAGGATTAAAAAACACTTTCTTGCTAAAGCATTTTCCTGTCATTATAACTCAGTTCTGTCATTAGGGAAGGAAAGGGAGAGACGATGAGAGTAGAGGATCGGCTGTTCTTCTGGTGATGGAGGGAGGAAGACGGAGATGAGGGGAGGGGCCAGCCTCTCAGCTGAGTGTCTGCAGTGTTCCCAGTCGGTCGTGCTTCTCAATGTCTCTTAAGGAAGATATTCTTCTCCCCATTTCCGGGTGCATCTCAGAGATGCTTCATAGGCTACTTCAGCCAGTGCGTGGGAACTACTGGGAATCTTGTTAAAGTGCTGATTCTGATTCAGCAGGTCTGGTGTGGGGTCCTGAGTTTCTGCATTTCAAAGAAGCCCTCAGGTGACTTTGATGTTGCTGGCCTGGCAGGGATCACATTGAGGGGAACAGACCCTACACACAGCTAGAAGTGACTAGAGCTTGGATCTGTGCTCAGGTTTGTTTGACGCCAAAGCCCCTGACCTCCTCCAGGGTACTCTGTGGTTCTGAGATATCCGCCCCCATCCCCCCAAAGGGTGTCAGTCGGAGCCCTGTGAGAGGACCAGGTGAAACCCCATGGTCTCCAGGAGTTAGTCTGGTTTCAGAGTTTTGCCCCTCAAAACTTCAGGGCAGAGAGGGTCCACTAGGTCTGCTCTGATCACTAAGGCATGCTGCAGACACTTGGCTGTCCACCCATGGCCCTGGTGGGGGTAGGATTGGTGCAGCAAAACAAAGACCACCCAGGTGAGGAAAGCCAGGACTTCATGCACAGCTTGCTATATATAGCAAAGGAGTCAGCCACAGTCACTTGTGTACTGGCAGAGACTCAAGGGCAGGTAGAAGAGTAAAAACGCTTTACAGAGGGAAAAAGGGAAGGCTGCAGGTGTGCCGTGATCAGAGGATGTTGGCATGGGGAAGGCACAGGCGCACTGCGGGCTGTGGCTGCTGGCAACAGCAGCACCCGTGGTGTTTGTTGAAGTACAGACCCCTAGGCCATACTCCAGACCTAATGAAGCAGGACCCTCTGTCATTCTTACAAATCCTCAAGGTTGAGAACCTCTGCTGCAGTCTCGATGCTCTCAGGGGTCGTTAGGTTCCCAGGCTAGCCCACACCTGGGAGTTAGCATCCCTCAGCCAATATTTCCCAAACGTGGTTGATGAAAACAATTGCTTGGGGAAGAGGTGGGGAGACAGGGCTGGGGTGTTGGTTAAACATTCAGATTCTTAATCTCAGCTGTAGATCTGTCCCTGGAAGAGGCATCTAAGAGTTTGCAAATCATCGAGCGGCCAGGTTATTCCTAAAATCAGGCAGGCTAGAGAAGCGGTGCCTGAAACACTTGTTTCCAGCTGGGCTCCAGGCCCACCTTGTGCAGACAGGCAGGGCACCATCACCTTGTGCTCACCAGGCGGGTGTTTCTGAGTCAGGGACACTTGGGGGTTCCGGTTGGTTCTTATCATTACTGGGGCTTATTTAGGGGGCTTTATGGCTTTCCGTATCCTGTCACCTGGTGTTTCAGTGAAGAAGGCTATAACATTTGAAGGTTTTGTTTTGTTTTAATCACGGCTTTATAATTACCTCCATGTGGGTTGACAGCTGTTATTAGCAGTCACTCACCTTGGGTTTGCCTTGAGAATTTTTATATCCAGAAAGTGATCCAGGCACCTTTGCGGCCATTAACTAAACAATAGCTTTAAAAAGTCACCAGGTTTTGTAAACACAGCCAATCCTGTTTCCTTTCAAAAGAGGAAAAAAAAGCTAGATAAATAATTTTCAGGAAGGTAATCTGTTTCCCAGGGTCTATATTTCCTCTCTGCCTCATTCACTGCTTATTACTGCTCTGGGGCACTGGCAATAAAGTGTAAGTATTGTCTCCTAAAGTGTCACCTGCCCCTGCAGGGGCTTCATGGCAATGAAGAACAAAGCTTTTTTTTTTTTTTTTTGAAAAGACTTAATTGCTTTAATTTTTTTCTTAAAAAATATTTTATATGTGCATGTGTGGGAGCAGTTAAGGTACATAAAGGGGATTATTATTTTTAAAAATTCTCTTAGATATTTTGTTTTGAGTTTCCATCCAAGCTAGTTTAAGAGAAATGGCTAAAATTACTGCTGGACTTTGGCTGAATGTGAAAAATAATTTCCTATTTGTAAATGTTGGAGTAAACTGAGAATTTCTTCCAAAGAAGGTTGTGGTGCCTTTTTCCATGGCTGTACCTCCCTCCTCAGTCGCCCCCTAAGAGCAATCTACTGCTCTCATTAGGTGTTAGAACCAAGGCTGGCCAGGGGCTAGGGGACCAGTTCTGACACTAGCTGGCAGTGTGTCTCTGTAGCAAGCAAGATATTTGACATTATTCTGCTTACATTTTTTTTTTATTTGTAAAAGATACTTTAAAAAAAAATGCTTCGTTCATCTTATAGGATTAAAAAAAAGATCTAATAAAAACAATGTGGACACTTGCATTTTCAAAAAGCAGTGTTGCACACAAAGAAAAGATATCATTATTAACTGTAGCCTCATCTCAGTAAAACCTGCTTTCTGAAGAAACTAAAGTCATTCCCACCATCTGACTGAGTCATTCCCACCATCTGACTGAGCCTCAATGGGGGGAATAAATGGGAGATTCCGAAGCTTAATTCGCTTTCTTGCATTTGGTATACTTGACACATGTAGTTGTGATTGCAAGGAAAATGTTTTAAAGTCTTTCCACTTTCAAAGACATGGAATACTTCGGAGATAGAAGTCAATTCGAGCTGAGTTTGGCAGCTGTTTTTAACTTTCTCTGAGAATCAAAATGTAGATCTGGAAGGAGGGGGACAGGTACTGAGTCGTTTTCTTAATCACAATCTTAAAAAAAAAAGTGCAGATGGCAGAGCCGAACATTCAAAACAAAAACATGGCTCAAAAGATGGGTTAGGAATGAAGCCAGGTCACAGAGTGGGGTGATGGAGGTGTCGGGCGTCAGCTCCTGTGTCCTAATTCTAACCATTCGGAGTGTGATCAACTCTGATTCCTGAGGGTGACCATCACATTGATCACGTCCCTCCTTCTTTCTTTCTTCTTCCTCCAATGTAGGTCCATCAGGTTTGCCTGTGGGCATTACCTGCATCCTGCTAGTGCCATCATTCCAGCCAAAACAGATAATGGTGACTCGTGTGCTAGGCTTCAGGGTGTCTGGAATTATAGCATTTAGAACCAGGGTTCCCAGACCAGTCAAATTCTATAGTCACCCGGTGCAGGGCCCACAGACTGCCCGTGAAGTTACTTTCTGAAGTCCGTGAGTGTCATCAAGCCAGCAGAGTTCAGGGTCCTCCGTAAAAGTGAGTTAGAGTGCTGAGCGAATTGTTTGCTCCTCTGCGTGTGTAATGCATCTTTAATTACATTTCATAAAAATGTCTGGATGGATTGATGGAGCTTTATTTAAACTTCAAGTAGGCACAGGGAGTAAAACAGTGCAGTATAACATGTTCTGTTAATGTAGGCTCAGAACACATTGACTTTATAGCAGTTCAGCAGAATCTTTGATGTGGGCTACTTAAAAAGATATTATCTTTGAAAAGCTTTCCTTTGAAAGATAGAGTGGGTGTTGGCAGGCTGGAAGCCGTCAACCAGATAATCAATTGACAAACATGTTGACACTTATACCATTCACTGTATGGGCTCCCCTGGTACATGTAAAACACTGGTTTATTTTAGAAAAAAAGAATACATTTCTCAAAATCCCTTTCATTCACCCTGTAGAGTTTTATGAGGGAAGTAGTGTCAAACATAAGCTCTTCATAATGAAAAAGAAGTCTCTTTGGTCTGTTTTCACTGAACTTTCTATCAACATGGATTATTTTAGGTTCTGATCTGGGTATATGATCTGAGGAAGGAAAATAGATACTGCTTTTAGCAAACAACTGCTCAGAGCTGCGCTGTGGAGGGAAGTTACAGTTCATTGTGAAGATTGCATTTATACCTGCAAAAAGCTATCACTGTTTCTCCAGGATATTATATTCGCTCTTTTTTTTTCCCCCCATGAATCCTTCTGATAGAAGAACCAGAAAATTGTGTTTTTTCCCTGGGGCTGAAAAAGATAAAGAGCTGGCTGAACACCTCCCTCTCTGCAGCTCTGGGGGTCTCCATGGGTGCGGAGGAGGAAGGCTGTAACCCCCAGAAAGATGTAGGTTCAAATAAGAATATGGGTGCAATATGTACCCCTGAAATGGATCTTCTGTGGTTGGCTCTCTTTTGTCTTCATACCCAACATTCCATCTTGGTTTCCAACCCTGTGAAGAAAAAGTGCAGACTCTTGAATCCTTGATGGGTTGAGTCTATCGGCGCAGTTAATTAAAAAAGACAAAACTAAACAAAAAAACCTGACCTCCCCTCTCCCTTGAGCACAGGAGGTGGATTGGGCTCAGCGAGGATGAGGTTCTTGGATGGAGGCGGGGAGGGTGGGTAAGAGGGACCCATCTGAGAAACTGTGGAGTTGGGCTTGGCCACCAGCAGCCACTGGCCACCAGCAGCCTGCTCTCCAAGGCAGAACCCAAGACATGGGTTTGAGAAAAGAAAAGGCCTGGTCTCCAGAAGGGCTGGAACTGAGCTGCTGCTGCCGCACAAGAGATCTGTTGTGATGGATTAAATTTCTTTTGTACATAGTCTAATGCACAAGTAATTTGGCTAAACCTGGTAGTTGGGACAGTAGCCAAAATAGCACATCTTTGACCCATCTTTGGCCATCTCGAAACTGCTTCGCCTTTGACCTTTATTGACTCTCAGCCCCTTGGCCTTAGCAACCCCTCCCCATCTGCCCCAGAGGAGCTGACTTGGGACTTTTGAGGCCTTTGAGGTCTTTGAGTTCTTGAGCAACCTGATGTCTACAGGAGCTAACTGTGCCTGCAGCCTGAGCCTGGAGGCTCCTGAGGCCCCTCATTACGTCACACATGGGGATACATGGCAGAGCCTAGCATGGTCCTGGCACAAGAAGGTGCTCAGTAAATGCGGAGGAGTGAGGGGGAGTCAGGAACTGCCCCACGGCTGATGGCAGGAGCCCTGGGAGCCCTGTATCTTCCCACTGCTGCCTGCAGCTCAGGGTGGTAGGGTCGGGGAGGGAGTGTTGGCTGATGCTCAGGAGCCTGGCTTGGCAGAGGGGGAAGTTTTTCATCTCAGAGAGCCTCTTGCCAGGCTCATGGAGGACAGCAGTGGTTCATTCCAAACTCTTCTAGGATGTTCTTTCTAATGCTGACTTCTTTTATGACATAACATGCTGTCAAGCTCTTGGATGCCCATTTCTAGCTCCCATTGCTGCAGCTGGGTGCACTCAGCCCCCACCTATACATTCATGCCAGCCTCAAACCTCTAGGATGAGGCCCTCTTAGGGGGGATCCTGGGCTAGAGACTCAGCCTCACTTCCCCTTCCTGTGGACCTGACTCCTGCTTCTTTCCTGGTTCCAGTCACTAGACTTTTATCGTCCCTGTGGTTGCGCCCCTGTGCTGTATCCCAGCTTCACCATCCGCGTCACTGTCCAGTCTCCCTGCTGCTGGGGTTCTGCTTTGTTTCCTCGGACCTCCAGGAAGTCTGTCTCTGAACCCCAGCACAGGGCAGGACCCACTTTCCGACCAGTCCTTTTGCTGGGAGCTGGGTCTCTCCATACTGCTTGCTTTCTGCACGCCCGCTCAGCGCCCAGCCGCCCCAGTAACCCCACCCCCCACCCTTGTTACCCACTCTGCAGGCCTAACCAGGTAGGCAGACTGCTCAGCTCTATGTCAAGCAAGTTTCCTAAACCTGCTGTTCTCACACAATTACCTCAGCCCTGCCCTGCCTGGGCAGCTGGACTCCCTCCCATTTCCCGCCGCCCAGGCAGTTCCCAGGGTCTACCCACCCACCCGAGGGTGGGGCTGGGCCCGAGAACCGGCCCTGTTGCTGCCTGAGTTCTGCTCTCAGGATGAGTGCAGCTACGGAGCAAACGTGAGCATACAGCTGGGTGCGCACACACATTTCCCCGTGGGGGCTGGTTGTGGGCCCTCTTGGTAGTTTGATCCCTGTTCCATGGGTTCTTTGGAGAGATGACCCCTGTCACTCATATTTTAATGATTGGTCAAGTTAAGGTGAGATTTATTTACTTGAACACATGGCCTATCCCGGGGGAGGTAGTTTCGGCTTAGGACCCAGTTTAACACGTTCTCGAGTCATGATCTATTTCAACAAGAAAGGACTTGTACTATATAATTTCCCCAAACTTAAACATTCAGCTTTGCCGCAGATCTGGAGGGCTGCCCCTTCGCTGTACCCCGTGGGTGAGAATTCTTGTCTCATGACAACCCACTGAGCCGGCATTGAATCACCCAATGACTGCAAATTCTTTTCTAAATAGAAAGCACTCCACAGCCTCCAGTGGAAAAATTCCAAGATCTGCATCAAATATCTAGCTCGTTGCGGGCAGAAGCCCGTTTTGGGCACCAACGACCATTCATTCCTCACTTCATTTTCAACACCAGCAGAAGTTCTGCAGGTGACCCGGATAAAGGTAGCCGAGAAGCCCCTGGGAGAGTTTGTATGTCTGCACCTTACCCCCACCGCCCTGCCTCCTGAGCTCCAGCCCCCATGGGGCATGGAGAATAAGCTGCCTTGTTTGGGAGGCTTGGTTGGGCCCACTCAGTCTGAGAGGCATGTGGACGCGTGGGACAGAGCGCTTGAGACGCGCCTCGGAGACACGCTTAGCCTGAGCGGCGGCTTGACTGAGAGACAGGGCTGGAAGTTTTGCATTTAGGGCTTTGGTGCTGAGCTGGGAAAGGAAGAGAAAGAGGGTGGGTGGGATTGTGTGTCTTAATTCCACCTCAGTCTTCTCATCTCTGGAGCAATTAGCTTCTAAACAAAGCTCTTATTAGGGCCTTGCATTCTGTGTCAGTATTCAACCTTAAAAAAACAAAGGTTTCCAACCATTTGTACAAGTACGTATGCTTTAGGCAGATGGAGTAATAGAATACTAATGGGCAATGACATGTAATGAAAAACAATAGATTCTAGTGCCTACACAACTGTTCACATTTTTGCTCTGTTCTCTTCCTAGCTGTGTGACCTCAGGCAAGTCACTGGGTAGGTTGAGGGGGTGGTGCTTTGGTTTCCTTACCTGCAAAGCCAGGAGAGTGCTATCTCCTTCATTTATTTTTGTGAGGATGAAATGATTTCGTGGAGCTAACCCAGGTGGCCCATCAAGCATGCGATAAACACATTTTTCCTCTAAATTAAGGCCAGTAGTTGAAGGATTAGAGTGTCATTGTGGAGTCCAAAGTTATAGTTGATCTTTGACCTCCAAGGCAAACCAGGAGCTGGGACTGAAAACAGCGATTGTTTAGTATTGAGCAGAACTGCTAGGAAGTGCACCTTCCAGGCCTTTCCAGGACACCTCAGGAGTTTGGTTGGCCCTCAATCTACAGGGCAGCCTGACACTTGGCTGTCACCCTTTGCCTTCTGGGGTGACTGGCATTAGTGCGACTCCGTTGGCCACTCTATCCGGCCACTTTCTTCTTCTGGGGCTTGTCCTGCGTGCGGCTGGCGCTGGCCTCCCGTTGCAGCCCATGGCCCAGCACGCAGAGCTCTGGGGCAGAGGCACTCCTGCCACCATCCTTCAATTCTGGGGCACCGGGGCTGCTCCACAGCTCTGTGTCCTTCCTGAGGCTCTCCTCACTGCTGCTGCCAAGAGAGAGGACAAACACAAATCACACACTCCTCTGCCGTTCCTCTGAGCCCCTCCCCTGCTCTTCATTCTGCCTCTTTCCCTCCCAGTCTTGTCCTACCCACAGGCCTGTTGAACCCCTGGTGCCAGACCCCTGCCTTTCTGTATCAAGTTTGCCTGGCTGGTGCTGTCCTCGCGCGTGCCTGCTGTGGCTGGGAACTGTGGGAGCCGAGCTCCTGGCATTTCGGCCGACAGGTTGAGTCCTGTTCTTCCTCTCACGTCCAGGATGCCTGCTGCTCTGAACAAAGCCGCTCCCTCAGGAGTTCTAAGAGCTGGCCTTTATTTTGTTTTGTTTTTAAAACGCTTGTTATTTAATAAAGGGCTAGGCTCAGCTAGTTGAATTAAAAACAACACCAACAATAACAGCAAAAAAAAACAAAACAAAACAAACAAACGAAAAAACCCTGCTTTGCTCAGTTTCCACCCTCTTCCTGAATGGAATAAAATGGAAACTGCTCGACCCAGGCCTGGCATTTGGCTAAAACAGACCTTCCCTGCTGCTGAGTGGTACGGTGAGAAGGGTTTTGAGCAGGGAGAGACACCCAGTGTGTGCTGGGTGTGCAGAATGAAGGGTGGTCACAAGCATGGAACAAGCTTCACCCAGAAGGGGAACCAGCTCAGAAAGCCACACTGGCTGTGTGCTGGCAGGTGAGGCATACAATACTGCATGGAGGCTGCAATCTGGTTGTCTGGGTTCAAATCCTGGCACTTCCACTTACCAGCTGTGTGAGCTGTAGCATGTTAATTAACCTCTCTGTTTACTTCTTTGTAAAATGGAGATAATAGTACCCATCTCATAGGGCACTCAAAGGTATCAATATTGGATGAAGCCTGTAAAACTCTTAGCATGTTAACTACTATGTGATCAGCGCTCAATAAACGGCAAGCTGTCACTCTGGTGCTGCTTTTTGGCATGAATGGGAATTCACACCTAGAAAGGACCCCTAGGAGCACCCTTTCATAACCCAGGTAGGTGGGCACTTGAGGGTCAGAGCCTCTCAATCAGTCACCTCGGGGCCAAGATTGGACCCAGCTCCCCACATGCACAGACCAGAAGGTCATTCTCTCTGCCTGTGACAGCACGTTCTTTACTATTCCATGAGTTCTACTGTGGCAGGAAGGGGGTTGACGGGGTGAGCACTGAGACTGGCATATATACATGATTTTCAGGAAGCGAGGGGCCCAGTATGGTACTCAGAGCCAGTCTCATCCGTGTCAGCCTCTGGCCCTATCACAGGTCACTGAAGGACTCAGAGTGATTTGTAGGCCACAGCTCCCTCCTTACTTCTTCTCCCTGTACCCCTGGAACAGGGAAAGGCATATGCAGGATGCACTTTCTCCATGACCCTTTGCTGCTCCCCAAGCTGGCAGGCATGGAAGGGGCGTGCTCAGAGGAAAGGCTATGGCATGCGCTGTCAGTGGAGGCTGACCCCGAGGTCTGACAAATGATTTGGTCCTAGAACTGCATCTTTCCCAACCTCAACCAGGTTTCACATCCAGGTTTCACAACTAGGTGATGCTCAGGCTAGGAGGTCTATTTTCTGGTTGCCACCCTGTGGCTGTAGTTTCCACCTGACCCTAGAACTGTTTGGGAAGGCAACCTGCCCAGGTAGCCTGATCTGGGGTATGGGGGTGGGGTCTGCAGACAGCCCCTGCTTGGGTGGTCCTGTTCCAGCAAGGACTAAAAAAGGCATTTAGGGGAGAAAATCTAGACCCTTCTTGAATGCTCACAGTGCTCTAGGATGCTGAGACCTAGAGGCTGGCACCTCCGCCGGGGGATCAACACGTAAATAACAGTCGACGCTCAGAACTGAGTTTCCTGGGTAAGCCTGCAAGGACCGCTCCCAGTCCTCTGGGCCCCAAGGTTGGAGGATATAAATTTCATTTTTTTCTATAAGAGGGGCTCCTGCCTACCACGGATAACCGGAAGGGAGTCAACACCAGCAGCAGGCCGGTTCATGCTGCAAGTCGGCCTCTGCCGCAAGATATGATGGGTGTGGCTGTGTCCTTGCTGGGGGAAGTGGCCTGTTCTGAGCAGTTTCTGCTTCTCTGGCACTGGCTTGTTGGCTTGTTGCACGATCAGTTCCCTGGTATGGTTTCCCATATGCAGAAAAAAAAATACTTGTCATCTACAGAGTGGAAAACGCTCAGTGTTCTTACTGGTGTGCTTCTGCTCCCAGACGTCAACCTTACAGGTTTGGGGGTGGGGGTGGGAGGATGGGGAATGAGCATTTTCTCATCACATTCATCACATATGCAGTTTCACAGTTGGGGGTGGCTCAGAGGTGTGGTCTTGCCAGGAGACAGGGGAATGGGTGCGAGTCATTATGTGACCTTCCCTGTGACCTTGGGAAAGCTCCTATTTAAGAATCCTCCTCTCTCTTTCAAGCTACAAGTCCTCCCCCAGCCCCCCAATCTCTCCAAATACTGAGATTCAGGACATAAACCAAGCTTTTAGGCTAAGCTCTTCTGAGGGAGAGCCTGAGAACAGGGCGTTATTTTCTTCTTGAACAATTTTATGTTGCTTTATTATTGTTCCTGCTGTTTTAAAATGTTAGTGGTTTTAATTAATGCCGTTTTATTGTCCCTGTTCTCTCTAGCTCTTCTCCTGAAGGGCACAGTTTTAGAAATCTAATAACTGAATAAGTGGCTAGTGTGAAGAATAATGCATTAACATTTATAGAGGTTCTCAGATGAAAGGCACCGTGCTGTAGGAAGCTCATTTCGGATTTAAGAAAAGAGCAATGTTACATTAAGATTTTTGCAAAAATAATCAATACTTCATTTCTTTCAAGTGGCTGGGGAAGTTTATATAACTATAATAATGCACAACTTTCCCAAGATAACATCTTTATTTAAAATTGACTGCCGAATTCTTTGTAAAAAAAATGACCATTTATGCCTCAACAGATTGTGAAGTCTGTAACACGTATCACACTGGCAGAAATTAACGGCTGATTTACACAGTCGTGGACAATGCAAACACCAGCAAGGACTGGTGCTGGTCGAGCTTTGTCTGATCTGGTATCAAGACACAGTGATAAGAGTTCTTCTTTAATAGGCCTCCGATTTACAGTTTTTTCCCTATGCTACAATTCTGGAAAAGACACATTTCTGCATATTCTCTGTAAAATAACCGCTTGAGCATACAAGTCCTTTCAGTGCTCAGGCAGGCTATACTTTGACTCCTGGCCCATGGCAGCCACGTGCCCAGGCCCGTCTATATAGCTGGGCCAACACGTGCAAGTCAGTTGGCTTCATGAGAAAGCATACTTGGAACTCAGTTTGCCCAAAGGCAAGGATAGAAACCCTTCCACCTGAATTCTGGTGCTTGGTGCTCATGAAGAGTCTTGTTCTTACTTTCCATACTTCTGAAGGGAGAGGTGGAGATGAGGCTGGGTTGGATCAATGGGGTAGGCACTGGGGGAATGGGGCAACCAAATATTTACATTCCACACCTCCAGGACCAGCCACTCCCAAAGCACGTCCCCTGGGTGTCCCTAAAACACTTTCAAGGGGTCTATGAGGTCGAAACTATGTTCATAATAATACTAAGATGTTATTTGCCCTTTTCACTCATTCTTTGACCAATGTCGAGTGGAGTTACTGTCAACCTGATGTGTGACATCACAACAGGTTGATGACAGCAGCAGATCTGAGAATCCAGCTGTCTTTCTGTGAAACCAGACGCACTAAAGAGATTTGCAAAAATATAAGACGGTGCCACTCTTTGCACTAATATTTTTGTTGTGGAAAATAAATATAGTTAAATTTCATAAGAATGTATTATTTCTGTTAACATATAATAGAGCCATTTTTGTTTTTTAAAATTAATAAATATTTCAAAGATTTCTTAATATTAATTTTTTTTAACATAGTAAGAAGTGATAGATGCAACCCACCTACACAATTAAATCTCTTTTTAATTAAAATCTTTCTCAGGAACTTGAAATGAGTGTCAGATGAAAGCGTAGTTCCTCTAGGTTTTGGGGGGACATTCCTAGACCCCTTTTTCCAACCGCCTCTTCCCTTGGAGCACAGTTTGAAAGCTACTGACTCAGATGATCCTAAGGGTCCTTCAGCTCTATTCCAATAACTGAGGTCCATGGCGCAAGGACCGTCCTTACCTGCTCTGGCCAAGGTGGGGTTCACAAGCATTGCTGGTGGCTCCTGGGACAGACGGGCGAAGGCGGACACCTGGCTGGCGGTCAAAAACTGTCCTCCTGACGAAGGGCTGAGGGTTGAGGGCACACAGAGCCATTCCTTGTTGTGAGCCCACCCTCAGTCGTGGTCCTGAGCTGCTCCTCCAGCATCCTGTGGGAGTCCCACGAGGGCCTCCAGTTTCATGTGGCAGAGATGGGGAGCGTGGCCGGGCTGTTGAGAATGGCGATTTAGCTTCAAACAGAGAGGAGGTAGCTGGGCAAAATAGGGAACACGAGTTCCCAGACGCTTTGGCTGCGGCTGCCGGACTGTCTTCAGAGTCTCCTGTCTCCTTGGGGCCCTGAGGCGGGGATACTGGGGGTGATGGGGAGGGGCCAGAGGCAGGCGAACTTGCTTCTGCGTGCTGGGTAGGGGAGCTGGAGACCTTGCGCTGAGCCAGGGGGCTCTCTGGGAGAGGGCTGGGCAGCTCGTGCTGGGGTGGTGGGGAAGCTCCTTTCTTC
The DNA here is from genome assembly GCF_902729225.1 of Pteropus medius. Lineage (NCBI taxonomy): Eukaryota > Metazoa > Chordata > Mammalia > Chiroptera > Pteropodidae > Pteropus > Pteropus medius. Next base: position 48,248,929 of record NW_024349800.1, on the reverse strand, counting down.
ACTGCTGCAGGACTCGCCAGAGGGCTGAGCGTTGGGCTGGGGGACCCAGGCACAGAGGGGCCAGCTGGCTGGTCAGGTTTGTGAGAGGAGGGCAGGCCTGGGTGCTTCTTGTCTGCTCTGGGTGCCCAGTGTGCCCTTGTGGGGGAGGCCTTCCTGACCAGTTGGGGGTTTCTCTCTGGGCTCTGCTTTGGGGTCTCAGGAGAAAGTGTCCCTTGAGTTGGTCTGGGCATGCTGAGTTCCAAGGTTCTATTCTGTCTAGATGTGTGGCTGCCATGGTGCCAGGGGATTGCTCTCTGGGGCTGCTTGGAGAGGCTGGCGGCCCTGTTCGCTCGCGCCTGACTCTGAGCCCCGCCGCCCTCCACCTCTGGGTTTCTGCTGGTTGGCAGGTGGTTGAGGTCCAAGGCCAGCTTTCCAGGATCACAGCCACTCTTGCTGCTCCCTGGCCCTGTGCTGTGGGGCCTAGTGGAGGTGGCACTGGTCCTGCTGGGCAGCAGGTCAGTGGGGCTCATGGAGGCTCTTAGCTTTGGGGAAGCCCACGTTCTCCGGGCAGGGCCAGCTCCTCCCAGCTCTGGCATGTGGGCCCTGCCGGGGCAGCTTCCTGCTGGCTTACTGCTTTCAGGGGGCTCCAGAGAAGTGAATGATTTGTCCATCAGGATTTCCAGAGGCGGTGGAGGGAGGTGCTCTGGGTCCTCCTCCACGTCACTGTTAAAATCCTCACTCTTGGATGCCTCTGCTGTCAGCAGAGGGGGAAAGGTAGTAGCTAAGGGCCTCCAGCCTGGGTCCCCCAGGGGAGATCCCCTGCCTGCTGCTGGAGAAATTCGGGGCTTTGGATACAAAGGAGCAAGCCCCCTATAAATGGGAAATCTGGGAGGCATGATGGGGACCCCCCACTTCCTGAGACAGGGGCTTGGCCCAAAGTCCTTGGACTCCCCCAGTGTCCTCAGACCCTCAGTGGGACTGAAAGTTTCAATGAGTTTCTTGACAGACATTCTGGTGGGATGGCCTCTGACGTCCCAGTCCGTGGCCTCGGGAGCCTTGCCGGCCTTCTCCTCTGACGAGATGGCGTTTGGAAGCCCCTCTGCTTTCTCCTGCCAGGGCTGTTCACCCTCAAGGCGGGGACTGCATTTCTGCAAAATGCTCTTGTCCTGACTTGGCAAAATGCTGAAGTTCTTGGTGAGGGATGCCTTCAGCTTGCTGATGGTGCTGCTCGGGGCGACCCTGCACTGGTTGTGCAGCCTCAGAGATGCTGCTCTGGGCTGCAGAACCTGCTCCTGGCTCCGCCCCTGCCGATGTGCGCCCAGGGCGTAGAACACCTCCAGCCGCTGGCCGAGGTCTCTCTGGACCTTCTGCAGCTCCTGGAGGGTGGGCTCCTCCATGCGGCCCTTAAGACATGCCTCTGACTGGGACCTCCTCTGCCTCTCGGGGGTCCTTCTGCTGCCACTGACTGAGCTAGGTCTCGGTGGGACCACTGTCCTCTCTTCCTCCTCAGCCCAGTCCTGGTGTTGGGAGGGCACAGGGACAAACTTGATCCTTTCGCTGATTGCTTCCTTCATCTTCAGAATCATTTCCTGGGACTGGGAGCTCCTAAACCTTCTGGGGTGTGGCTGAAATGGGCTTTCCGGGCCAGCAGGTGAAGACCTCGGCCTTGGCTGGAAATCGTCTTCCTCTTCCTTCGAGCTGCTGTCCTCCCCTTCACTGAGGGATGGAATACTCGTCCACCTGGAGCCTTTAGAAAGATGTGCTTCCTCTGAGATCTCGGGCCCAAAGGAGTCACATGGAGTGCTCTTGCCCCACCCCAGAGGCCTGGAGGTAGTATTTTCTGGGCCCGTGCTGCAGGGGCCTGGGCTCCCTGATCCTCTCTGTGGTGCTGGCTGAACTTTTGCCATTGGAGGCCTTGAGAGTGGGCAGTCTTGGGGTCTGTCTGAACCCATCCAAAATGGACTTTGCTGCCAAGTATGTCCCGACAGCCTGGCTTCCACCATGGGTGAAATTCCCTGCCTTGATTCTGCAGGCTCCGACCCTAAGTCCCAGCTGGCTTGCTTGCACAGCTTGTCCACCAGGTGCACGGACTCACTGTCGGCACCAATGCCACTGTCCTCGGAGCACAAGGGTAGACCCTGCACCCTAATGTCACTGTGGCCACTTGCCAAGCTCTCCAGCTGCCCCAGAGCCCTTAGGAGGTGTTCATCCATACCCCTCTTCATGCTCAGTTTACTTCCCAAGTGGCTTGCGGTGGCTTGGAGGTAGCTGCTGGAGCCCTCCAGGAAGCTGCTAGTGACTGAGGCCACAGTGCCACTGAGCACCTGCAGCCTGCTGACTGTGTACTGCAGAAGCTGTTGCAGGAGATCTGGCTGCTCCCCAGCCTCTCCTTTCCTCAATGGCCCAGCCAGATCCTCCCTAACTTCCTGGAGAAGCACTTCCCCATCCTTGGAGATCTCCCCCAAGAGCTGGTTGACCTCATCAAAGCACAGCAGCAGGAAGCTGACCATGGGCTGCAGCAGCTCCTGGGTCTGGGTGGCCTGATGTGAGAGGCTCAGAATCGCTTCGAATTTGAAGAGGCAGGAGTGCAGATAGGTGTAAGCGTGCTGGTGGGCCTTCACCAGGGGCTCGGGAAAGTCCACTTTGCCTTCAGACCCCTGAGCAGGGAGGGTGGTTTGGCAGCAGTGGCCCTGTTTGCCTGACCTGTGGCATCTCGGCTTCCTTTCCCATTTGGAGGTCTCCTGGGTATTACTTTCTTCACTCTCTTCCCCAGAAAAGGCTGTCCCTTGTGATCCACAGGAGCTCTGTGTCTTGAATGGAATGTCCTTAGCCATGTGGCTTTGTGATTTGTTCAGCTGAGATGGGGTGGTTTTGGTTTCTGTGATCAGTCCTTCCAGATCTTTCCTTTTGCCTGCAGTGGGCTCTTTTGTGAGCTGACAGGGACCTTTAGTCATGGTTTGGGTCCATTTGGGACCTGGCTGTGCCTCTGCTGGCCTCTGCTCCTGGGACAAGCACCCCCCAGAGTCATAGCAGGTGGAGCCTTGAACCAGCAAAGGGATGGAACGTCTTTCACTGCTTCTCTGACCTTCTGGCAGAATCGCTTTAGGCTTTTTAAAAAACTGGATGCCACTCTTAGCCACGCTGTTAACAATGTCGCTGTGAGAAGGTGTACACCCCATGATTTCAGCTTAGTCATCTCTCGCCTGCAAACTTCATAATTTCCAGAGAATCATATTTGAAATAGGAACAAAAGGCAGTCTTACTAGTCCATCCAGGAGATTTCCAAGGAGAATCCTTTGAAGTCCGTGGTGTCATGTTTTCAACTTGGAAATAGCTTTCTTTACTTCCCCGGCCCCACCATGTAGAGGTAGCAGCGCCTGTCGTCCTGTTGTTCTAAGTTTTGAAGCATCTGCTGTTTGTGAGCAGCAGGGCAATTGTACAAGACCTCAGTCTCGTGGATTAGGGGCCTGCGTTTTGCTTGTGTCCTGACAGATGTGGATGGCAAGTGGCACTTTAAGCCTATTAGGTTAATCATGCCCTAGCCAGTCAGCACTCACAGTGTGTTCTAATATAGAACTTCTCAGCATTTACTATCTTGGGAAGCGGATTATTTTTGCACGTGCTTATGCTTTTAATTCTGTTCAGACGCCTGCCATATGAAACCTAGAGAAATGAGCCATAATTGCAAAAGGCTCTGGAAGAGACACGTTTCTGGGAAAGAAGCAAGGACTCGCCGCTTACGGATCCTGGCAGAGAGATGACCTTCACTGTATAATAAGGGCGAACCAGCCAAGTGTGCTTTAACCTGCTATGATCAAGAAGACCCCCCCCTAACACACAATAGATGGTAATAGAAGCAATATACTCTTGTTTGTGCGGCTTAGAAAAAACACCACAACTCTAATGCTGGAGAACTTCTCTAAATAAGACAGTGAATAAAGAAGGCAAGGTGGCTTTCCTTTAAACAAGAAAAGTGAGTTAGATAGCAGGGAAGCCATCTCCCTGGTTTGGAGGCGGAAAGCAGAAAAACTCACTGCCATATAAATAAAGCTCAAGGCCAGTCACTATGGATCACAGAAGCTCAGGGAGGCAATGCTCTCACGGAAAGAGGTTACTTTATTAAAACTTTCTCAGGAATATAAGCTAAAACTGGGCAGTGGAGAGCCATTTGGTCATCAGGAGTAGAACTTAAGGGAAAATGTGCTTTCCTTTTCAAGCATAACTTCTACTCTGTCTGACGGTGTTGCTCTTGCCTGAGGCTATGTATGAGTAAGAGCTGCCCATCTAAAAACTCCTTTTAATCTTCTTTTGCTGTTAGTGAAGTTCAGAGCAAGCGCTTGGAGAAGGGAGATGAGGGTTTAAATCCTAACTCCTCCTTTCAATTGGGGGAACTTGCACAAGTTATTTAACTTCCTTGAGGCAGAGCTCATGTTCGACATGGGGTAAATGGTACCTACTTCATGGGGCTGTTGTGGGGATTAAGTCAATTAATGCTTAAGTGCTTGGCACGGTGCCTGGCGAGTGGTAGGTACTCAGGAAAAAAAATTAAAAAGGAATTTCTTGTTCCTTTCCCCCGGGCATCTGGGCCACTTATAATAATAAAAGTCATAAGGAAATTTATTAGTTTCTCCAGGACCAAGCCCTAGTCTTTTCCTGAGTTGCCTAAAAATAATTGCCTACTGGTGGGTTTGGAGCCTCTGGATCCAGGGTTTTTGCCATTCTGCCTGTGCAGAATGGCCCTCTGCTCAGTGCCTCATTCCTAAGGCCTCATTGTGTCAGTTCTCTGCTCTTAAACACACAATTCCCACTAACTGCAGGGGGAAGAGGAGCTTTCATTTAACCATTTTCCTGTTTTTGGACGTATAGCTTATTGACCATTTTTGAGTTGCCTAATAGAAAAAATATACCTTTGAGAATCTCCAGAAGTTGTTGAGATTGGAGTTGATATTTTGGCTTTATAGTTTTCATTTTTCTCTTACTGAACCCCATATAACTAGCAAAAATGACACCGTGGGTGTCGGAGTGGTTTCAGAACCAGAAAGGACTTAGAGATACCTCGTTTGCTGTGAGCAAGCTGGAGACTGGCTACTGGGGCTGTGCAAGAAGCCTGATGCCTATCACAGCCCTACGCCCCAGAGTGCATCATTAATAAAGTTCTCAGATTTGTTTATTTGAAGCAGAACTCATGGGAAACACAACGCTGACTCGCCTGGGGGCGAGCTGTGTTAAGCATCAAGAAGTTGTTTCATTTGTCACAGCGCTGGGCTGGCCCCGTAAACAAGAGCATGGTGAGTGAAGATTCTTTTCTCTTCCATTTAATAGAATGAAGGGTTCTTTATGTAAATTCTTCTCTGGGGATTTGGGACCCTGCTGGAATCATCTTTATGAAAATCTTTGATCTAAGTGGCTAAAATTATTTCCAAACCAATGATCAAAACAAAAGTATTCTCCCAGAAGTTCAGCTGTCAGATAGCTCTGTGCCTTGTAGACTGTTTTCCTTGGCTCTGCCAAATAATTTAGAAAGCTCTTTATAAACTGCCACTCATTTTTCATTATGACTAACTTTATTTTTTTCTTTCCTTTTAAACTAGGGCTGCCTCAAATGAAAAAAAAAAAAAGGAATTACTTTGAGTGGGAATGTAAATTGACCCAACTGCTTTGGAAAATGGTTTGACAGTTAAACATATACACATCTCATGATCCATCAATTCCATTCCTAAGAATTTACCCAAGAGAACTGACTCTGTAGGTCCACAATCCACAAGAGGGACTGGTACAAGAATATTCATATTATAATAGCCTCAAATTGGAAATAATTCAAATGTCTGTCAACAGGAAAATAAGTAAATTTGGCACAATCGTACAATGGAATACTTCCCAGCAATAAAAGGAACAAATTATTGAAACATGTAACAAAATAAATTTAAAAATTATTCTGCTGAGTGAAAACAGGTAGACATAAAAGAGCACATACTGAACGATTCCACTTATATGAAGTTCAAGACTGTGCCAGACTAATCTCTAGTTATAGAACTCAGAAAAGTGGCCACCTCTGGGAAGAGTTTCTAACTGGATATGGGCACGAGGATTTTCTTAGGGTAATGGAAATGTTCTATATCTTGACCTGGGTAGTGGTTACATGGATATGTGTATATATAGGTAAAAATTCCTTGAGTTGTCACTTAAGTTGTGCACTTTATGTATGTTACACACACACACACACACACACACACTCCCCTTTAACTTAAATGCAGTGTCGTATGCTTTACTTTGTGCCTAGGAGAGTCCTAGCTCTAAGGCTCTGGGTCTTGGAAAAGGGTCTCTGTATTATTGTTTATTGTTATATAACAAATTACCCCCAAATTTAGCAGATTAAAACAGCAGACATTATCTCATCATGAGACATGTTTGCTGTGGGTTAAGGATTTGGGAGCAGCTCACTGGGTGGTCCTGGCTCAGGGTCTCTCAGGAAGTTGCAGTCAAGATGTGAGCCAGGGTTGCAGTCATCCGATGGCTTGCCTGGGGCTGGCTGATTCGCTTCCAAGGTAGCTCATTCACATGATGGTTGACGGAAGTCCTTGATTCTTTGCTGGGAGGCCTCAGTTCCTCATCACATGGACCTGTCCACAGGGCTGCTTGAGTGTCCTTACAACATGGCAGTTGGATTCTCCCAGAGTGAGCAGTCTAAGACAGAGCAAGGAGGAGGCCATTCTGTCCTAATCTTAGAAGCCATACACCTTTATTTTTTTTCCATTCTGTTCTTTAGAGGTCAGTCACTAGGTACAGTTCATACTCAAGGAAAGAAAAATTAGGCTCCACATTCAAAAGATCTCTAATAAAAAAAAAGAAAAAAGAAAAAAAAAGTCTGAATATACCACAGGTCAAACTATGACATCCAAAGCATAACTTTAGAGTAAACGTTAGTTTATTAAGGGCTCATCCTTTCCCTTTAGCATGTTAAATAAATTCCACGCCCCTTTTTTTTCATGTGGCCCTGAACTAATTGATCAGGCAAAGATGGGTCTAATGGGGTGTCAACTCTGAGCCAAAGCTAGAGGTTATTTAAGCAACGTGAAAAATTGTCTTATCTCTCAAGTTCTATCAGCTTCACCAGTGAGCTCTCCCCAACCACAAAAGCTGAGAAGAATTTCCCATTATCCGAGGCCTAGGGCATCCCTGGTCAGATCGGAAGGGATGCTCCTTGTAACACAATTCCCTGGTCCACATGTGGAATGAACAGGCAACAAGCAAGCAGCTACTGTAGTGAGCTGGCAGGAAGTGGGAGCTAGTATTTTTGTTCCAGTCACTGTGTTAGGCACTTTACATATATTTCACTACTTTATCTCCCCTGCTTTGCTGAGGAGAATCATTAATCATCATTAAAAAATTAATCTGGCTATTGTTATATACCTTAAAGCAATTCATCCAGAGTTGCTCATCACCTACATAGTTTCCTCTATTATTAACATCTTACATTAGTGTGATACATTTGATACAATTAATAAACCAATATAAATACATAATTATTAACTGAAGTCAATTATTTATTCAGATTTCCTTAGTTTTTATCTAATGTCATTTTTTTCTGTTTCAGGATCCTGTTCATAGTAACACATTACATTTAGTTGTCATAACTCCTTAGGCTCTTCTTGGCTATGACAGTTTCTCAGACTTGCCTTGCTTTCGATGACCTTGACAGTTTTGAGATGTGCTGGTCATGTTGTAGGATGTCCCTCCGTTGGGATTTGTCTGATGTGTTTCTCATGATTAGTTTGGGGTTATGGGTTTTTGAAAGGAAGATCACAGAGGTAATGTACCATTTTTATTGTATCATATCAAGAGTACATACTATCAATGTGATTTATGATTGTCGAGGTTGACCTTGAAGCTGGCTGACATAGTGTGTGTCAGGTTGCTCGACTGTAAAGTTATCCCCCTGTCTTTCTCTACTGTACTCCCTGGGAGCAGCCACACTCAGGGAGTGGAGAGTTTGTGCTCCCCCTCAATATAAACTTTTTAAAAGATTTTGGTACAAATTGTGAAATTACCCTCCAGAAAGATTATACCAGTTTACATTTCCAGCAGCAGCATGAAAACATATGTATTTTATTGCAAACTTGCCAGCAGTGGATATTATCCTTTAGAAGAAAAATCTGATTTGAAAGAGGAAAATGGTGTCTCATTTTAATTTGCATTTATAAATTTATTATAGAGTTTTCTTATTTAAAAAATTATATACTTTGTTGGTCATTTGTATAATTTCTTTCAGGGATTTCTTGTACCTCCTTTGTTCATTTTTTTTTTTTTAAATTGTGGTGTTCATATATGTTTTGTTAATGTTCAGGATATTAACACTTTAACTGGTCATATATGTTGCCATGTTGCCAGTATTTTTTTTAAGTTCTCCTTTTGCCTTTTAATTTTGTTTATGATATTTTTGGGGTACAGAAGTTTTCATTTCACACAATCAACTCTTTCAGTCTTTTTCTTTATGATTTCTATCTTTGTTGTCACATTTCAAAAGGTTAAATTTATATTTTGTAAAATACCTGAACAAATTTATATTCAGGAATTTATGTTTTATTTTAGGGGGAAGTTATTTTAAGAAGTTGAGCTCCCATGACATGGGAGGATATGACTCAATTGAGCTTTGTCTCTGAAATAATTCATGGTGAACACATTTTAAAATGGGTAACTGTAAACCAGAGCCTCTTAGGGGTTTCTGAGACTGGTTTTGATGGTTTAAAAAATTCTCAAAATGAAAGCGAACTAGCTGACATATGATACTAAGTTCTTTGAGGCCACGAGATGGCAAACTAATGGGACGACTTGAAAATGTGTAAGTGAACACCTTAAATGAGCTTTAAGGTGAGGGAGGATAAGTTGTCTGATGATTAAGTAAAGGAATTAATTTGATAACCATCCTTCAGTAATTTACATATCCAAATGAGCAGTTAGAGTAGAGAGAGGAGTGGGGTGGGGTGGGGTGGGTGGGGTAGCATAAACACATTTCAACAAGTAGCTACTTGCCAAAAACATTTTTAGAACAATCTCGTTCAGAATTGTCTCCTAAGCTAATTTCAGTCATGATATAAAATTAGTCTAATTACTGTTAGTTGTATTTCACAAGGTAGAATAGTAAATTGAAATAAACCAAGCCATACTGTGGCAGACTGGATGTGGACGGAATGATAATGGATGTGTTTTCCTCTCTCCTTACACTCATCAGATTTCTTCAGTGCACTGCAAGCCCCTTTCCTCACAGCCATGTTAGAAAAACCCTTCAGGGAAGAACCTGAGAGCAAGTCAATGAATCATTGACTTCTAAATTCAAAGGCTCTACTCAGTTATAAGACAGAAAGTTCTTCAAAGGAATTGGAGGTGACAGAATAGAACAGTCTATTTCCCTGTCCTCCTACCCCCTACTAATTAAAAAATACCTCCTGAGCTAGGAATGAGAAAAAGTTTGGAGAGAAGCCACAGGGTTATGTGTGAGTGTGGGACTCTCTTTGCCCCGCCTCTCATCTCGAGGCTTCATTTGGAGGGTCCTGAGAGACGAGGTGCTTGTGCCCCCAACCTGGGCCATAGCCTGAGGCTGGGGAGAGAGTAAGCCAGCAAGCCTACGGGAGAAACGCCTCATGTCACGTGGAAATGGTGGTGTGGCATGTGTGGGTACAGAAGGATGGGAGACTTGCCCGCCCCAGTCTCCCCCCGGTCAGAGGGGCATAAAGGAGCAACCACAATGTCCCAGAGGGTCCTATGGAGGATAAAATTTTAGCAGAGAAAGAGAGAGAACCCCAAGGATCAGCCCAGGATGAGGTGTGAGAACCAGGTGAGACTGGAGCTGCTCTCTCAATAGAGAGAACTAATGGGGACCCCCTTGTGTCCCATGGATTCTCCAGGTCACCTCTCAAGGATGCGTAAATCATGCCCAGAGTCAAACAAGACAGACAGAGACCAAGTAGTGGGCTCCTCAGGTAAGCCCCTGAGAAATGAGATTCAATTTCAGGGAAGAGAAAGAGGGGGAGGTGGGGGAGGGGATTTAAACTTAATTGTGATTGAATTATAAACTTGAATTGACTAGGAAATTATTGAATTTGAATGAGTTTACCTGAGAGTTGACTAGATTAATTTTTTTCTGCTTTGAGGCAGAATGGAGGCTCAAGTGAGAAATTACACTCAGTTGTAGGAGAATAGAGAAAACGACGTTTTTGCACACTTGAGTCAGTGACTGTGAAATTTGTACTGGCTCCAATAATTACAGGCAGCCAGGTGTCAGCAAAATCTCAAGAACAGACCACAGAGTCGTTATGGACTGCACTTCCAGGTTATCACCTGATCTGTGGCTGTAGCTCAAAAGGTCAGTGCAATGTCTTATCAGAAATCAAGATGAAATCCACTCCAACTTCTGTTCAAAATGTTCTCTTTGTATCAGAAAGCAGAGCTAACATTTGTTGGTAGAACAAGTACATTTTTAAAGTTCTGAGGGGGCCCCGTCTGAATCGTAACCCCATGACTGAAAGGGGCAAGGTCTAAAATGGCAGGCTGAGCTGGTTATCTTCTGCTTGCCCCCTCCAGACCTGCTCCCCATACCTCTCCATTCTTCTCAGGGTCCTGGGAAGCAGATCCTTAGGCAACTTGCCTGTCAGAGACATTGGAGGGTGCTTGTAGAGTGGGAGACAGTTATTCAGAGCATGGATTCCCTCATCACCCTTTGAGAGAATTTCTTCATCTCCCAGGGCTTCTTCCTTGTGGGGAAGGGAAGGGCCAGGCCTGTTAAGAATTCTTCTTCTTCTGCCATTGCTGTTAGATTGGCTGAGGGTCTTAACTGAAAATTGTCTCTGGCCCTTTAAATCTGGTATCCATAGCACCACAGGCAATGTCATTATTATGTATTCACTGCAGGTAGGGAAGCAAGCTGATGCACTCAAAGGAGGACTCCACCTCAGGGAGGCAAGTCAAAGCCTGCCACCACCACCCTGGCTTTCAGTAATTGGAATCTGCATATGGGCCCAAGGGAGCCCATTATGAAAACACCTATTTCCATACACTCCCAACCAACATTCTAAGCAATTTGTGCCCTTGCTGAGGAAGACTCATGAGAAATTGAAAAAAAAATTTTTTTTCTGGGTGACATTGAGAAGATAGTGACATGATTTGGGTAAGTTTCATTATAAAATGAATTTTTTGCCCACTCAGGCCTCCCATGAAACTCATTCTTGCTAAGGCACAGATGAGCATTCTGGACAGAATACTATTATTTTAGACACATGAATATGGGTTTCAGTAATTGGACATGTACTGTGAGATAATTTAGACATATCTGACATCAAAAAGTCATTTTAGTGCTAAAAACCTGAATAGATGATTAAAAATGCTTCACCATTCATTTTTTTTCCTTTTTATAATGGATGAACCGATATTGTTATATTATTACTAACTAAAGCCCATAGTTTACATTAAGTTTCACTTTTTGTGTTGTACATTCTATGGGTTTTGACGAATGCATAATGTCATCAAGCCACCATTACAGTGTCATACAGAGGAATTTCACTGCCCTTAAAAATTCCTGTGCTCCACCCATTCATCCCTCCCTTCCCTGCTCCCCAGGCCACTAGCAACCACCGGTCTTTTTACTGCCTCTAGTTTTGCTTTTTCCAGAATGTCACATAATTGGAATCAGGTAATATATACAGCCTTTCAGGCTGGCTTCTATGACTTGACAATATATGTTTAAGGTTCCCCCAAGCCTTTTTATGGCTCGATAGCACATTACTTTTTATTGTTGAATAATATTTCATTGTATAGATGTAGCACAATTTGTTTATGTTTACTTATCGAAAGACATCTTAGTTGTTTCCAATTTTTGGTTATTATGAATAAAGCTGCTATAAAACATTCATGTGTAGGTTTTTGTGTGAACAAAGTTTCCAATTCACTTGGGTAAGTATCTGGGAGTGAGACTGCTGGATCCGAAGGTAAGACTATACTTAGCTTTGTAAAACTGTGTTCTAAAGTGGCTGTACTATTTTTCATTCCTGACAGCAACAAATGAGAGTTTCTGTTGTTCCACATCCTTGTCAGAATTTGGTATTATCAATTTTAGGATTTGAGCCATTCTAATAGATCTCTAGTGGTATCTTATTGTTGTGTTAATTTGTAATTCCCTGATATACAATGTTGAGCATCTTTTCATATACTTACTTGACATCTGTATACCTTCTTTGGTATTGTCTCTTCAGATCTTTTGCTCATTTTTCCAGTTCGGTTATTTTCTTATTGTCAAATTCTGGGAGTTCTTTGAATATTTTGGGTACAAGTCCTTCATCAGACAGATATATGTTTTACGAAGATTTTCTACCAGTCTATGTCTTTTCATTTATGTAACAGGGTCTTTTGTAGAGCAGAAATTTTAAATTCTAATAAAGTCCAACTTGTTAATTTTTTCTTTCATGGATCGTGTATTTGGTGTTGTATCTAAAAGTCATTACCAAATACAAGATCACCTATATTTTCTCCTATGGTATCTTCCGGAAGTTTTATAGTTTTGCCTTTTACATTTATGTCTATGATTCATTTTGAGTTAATTTTTGTGACTTTATTTTTTAAGAGCAGTTTTAGATATACATAAACTTGAGCAGACCAGTACTGAGAATTCCTTTAAACCCGCTCTGTCCCCCACAACAGTTTTCCTTATCGTTAACATCTTACGTTAGTGTAATACATTTGTTAAAACTTTCCATTTTAAATGTAATAGGGCGAGTAGGTGCTGAGTGCTTTTAGGCATATGAAATGAAATGTTCCCTGCCTCACAGAGTTGCAGCCTCACTGAGAAGGCAGGACAAAACGCTTTCAAGGAAGCAACTAATACAACATGGTATGTGATTGTGTTGTTAAATGTGTCGTTCCTTATTTGGAGTATTTAGGGAGCTAGCTCTCCATGGAAGAGGTGAGATGTAGGAAAACTCTGGAAGGGTGGTAGGACAGGTGGAGGTAGATTGGAGGCAAAGCATGAGCAGAAGGAATGGCCTGCCCAGGGATGCAGAGGTGGGAATGTTGAGGACAGATGGTCTTGAAGAATGTCAATGTGAGTGAGTATTCAGAACTCGATAAGGTGCTTAGAGTTGATTTTCTAAGCAGAGTATTGGGGTCTGGTTCTTTGGTTTCACGCGTACCTCCAGGCGGATATTCTGAACCACTTGCTTTTTTGAATCAGAGTTACAGGTTCGCGCCAGGGACCGTTTCTAAGCAGAAGTACTGCCCTTCTGGGGGAGAAGCTACCAAATGGGGCTGCAGCTTTTTCATTTGCCATAAGAGTAGGATTTTACATACACACATCAGGAAGAAAGCAACCTGCTTGGGAGGTCAAAAATCTGCGCAGACCACAAAAGAAGCTGTCCTAAGCTCCCCAGGCCCCTCCCTGCCTGGCTGCATTGAACTCACTTTCTTTGAAGCTCTTGTCATTCCTGGTGGGCAGGAGAAAGCTGTGGAGTCTCTCAGGAGGGAGGAAAGTAATAAGGGAAATATACTTTATTCTTTTCTCATCACTAAAGGAAGAACATAGAGGGTGTTAAATGTCCCTCCCGCCCCCACTTTTTTTTTGGTCTGAGTTAAGTTACCTTGAGAGGCTTCTCTGGAGTTACATGTAATTGCTCATTCAGGTTACCAGTAATGGTCCTGCTGGGATTCAAGAAAGCCGTCACAGTGAAAGGACACAGTCATCTTCAGAACTTGAGTCACTGCCCTCTCCACAGACATGACTTTCCTTCATAATATCTCTGCATCCAACTCCGCCTTCCCCATCCTACTGGCACCACTTTGAGGTCAGGCCACCCATATGACTTGTATGCAGTCACATACTTGATCTCCTTGGCTATGTAGTCCATCTCACAATGACTTGGGTTCAAAACGATGGATCTGTTCTTTTCCTTCACGAAGTCTCCTTCGTTCTTTCTCTGAAGCATCTCTTCCTCTTGATTTTTACCTTAACTCAGGACCCCAGCACCTCACCTCCAACTCTCCTATACGGTCTGCATCAAATCTGGGCTCTTTGGCCTGGACTTCAAGGCGTTCCTTCTAAAAACTTACAGGACCACCTCACACCTTGCTCCTGTCTCTGGCCCATCGCTGCTCATGCTTCACCTTCTCTGCTTAGCATTTCTTCCCTTTTCCTCCAAAGAGCAATTTAAGTTCTACTTTCTCTATGTAGGGTTGCTATTTTAAGCAGATAAAATACCCACATATCCAGTTAAACTTGAATTTCAATTAAACAACAAATGCTTTTTAAAAAATATGGTACATACTTATGCTAAAAAATATCTGTTGTGTTTCTGAAATTCAAATTTAATTGGACATCCTATATTTTACCTGTCAACTTCACCACTGTGGAACCTTTTCTTAATGATCCAATTCTCCCTATCTCTTTCATTTAGTTCTTAAAACATCTAATTCAGTCTTTCATTATATGCCATCTTGTACTTATTGATTATATATACAGTATTAACATTCATTGAGCAATTATTCAGTATCAGTCTCTGTAGTTAGCTCTTTTTTACATAATTACTTATTGAATTCTTTCAAGAACTATGTGATAAAGTAGGTATTACTATGATATCCATTTTATAAATGAGGAAGCTGAGTCTTTGAGAGGTCATTTTATTTATTCAAGGTCCCAAAGCTAATTAAACTTGAACTTTGATCTGTCTGTAGGGTGAACAACTTGTTCTGGTTTTACTATTGAAAGTGCCATATTGATACCAGGAACCCTCTCATTTCTGGGCAAACCCTATATGTCTGATTTCAAAGACTAGGATTCTCTCTTGCTTCCAATTTTTTTTGAGAGTTTTAATTTTCGTCCCTCTCAGGTTATAGAGTTCTTAAGGACAGGGTGATATCTAATGGTATTTCCTGATACTAAGAATTACTTAGTAAGCACTTGACATGTGACCAGAAGCTCCCCTTGCAGCCATGCCTCTTTGGATTGCAGGAGCTGAGGACTGTGTGGACTAGTGTGCTTGGTGGTGGCCAGTCTTCGATGCAGCTGAGACCTGAGCATGGCCAGCGATCTTTGCAATAGAGGCACACAAGTGTCCATGATGTCACTGGCCATTGCTTGCAAAGATGCTAGGCTATCGTTACTAGCAACAAGTCCTCTAAATTGATGAAAATGCAGCTCCTTGGCAGGTGTGTGGTGCCTCACTTGACAAGCTGAACTTTGAGGTTTGCCTGCTTTGAAGTGTGAGTTAGGGCATGGGTGAGGCTGGAGAAATAGAAACCATGGTGCCAAGGAGTGGAGTGCAGTAGGGCGGGCAGCCAGTTCATCAGCACCTTGATGGATGGACAGCACCCAGGGGAGCTGAGAGGCTGGTGCTCTTTTTGTGGGGACTGTGCATTTTGAGAAATGGGCACATATCCAAATGATTATTATATTATTATATTGTTATATAATAACCAGTTAACACAATGATATGTAAGTGTTATTGTTATGCTGCAAAGTAGTTAACGAAGTGTGATGGGAAAGGAAGGCCGAAACAATAGATTTCCCTCCCCTAAGGACATCTGTATAACTTGTCTCAACTTCATTTTAAATGCACGTCCTTATTGAGCACATGTTAAATATAAAAATTAAGCTATCTGTGGAGAAATCCTTTGTAGAAAGCATTTGCTATTTTAAAAGTGTTCATTTAAATTGAATTGATAAAGGCTAATACTCTCAAGGCAACTTTATTTTTAGTTGCAAAATTTTACTTTAAAATGCTTGAACTTTTAAATGTGCTTTTGTTTCAGGCTTTTTATGAAGAGAGCATAACAGATATGGTATGGAAAGTTTAGGCAGGAGTTTCCACTTCGAACAGGGCTGACAGATTCCTTCATCTTTTCTTTAGAAACTCACGGTGGCTTTTCTTCATCCCCGTGGGGTAGTCTCTCAGCCTGTTAGCGTGACGGTTGAGACCATTCCTGGTCAAGTCTCAACCTACCTTTCCAGCTCATCTCCTACCAGTCAGTATCACAGGCTGTGCTCCAGCGAGACTCTTTGCTATCCTCCAAACACACATTCAGCTTTTCTGCCTCCAACCCTGTCTCTTGCAAACTGTTATGGTTAAGAGTTTAGTCTTTTGAACTAGACTGCCTGGATTCAAATCTTGGTTCTGTTGACTTCTGTGTAATCTTGGGCAAGTTGCCTAACTACTGTATGCCTTGATTTCTCCTCCTGGAAATAAGACTGATAAACATTTCTCCTTCAGGAGTAAAATAATTCATGAAAATGCTTAAAATGATGCACATCACATACTAAGCACTCAGTAACGCTAGTTCCTCATTTATATAACTGGATTTCATTGTTCTCCCCACTTAGCTCAAAATAGCTCTTCCTTGAAGCCTTTCCTGATCACTCCATCCTGCGATGTGCTCTCCTTGGGAAACCCCTAGTACTGACACTGTTTCTTTGGTAGGTGGTTGGTATTCTTTTCTCATAACCACACACTAGAGTTCTCACCTAGCTATTTATTGAGCATTCACTTTGAGTCAGGCCTGGGGCTCATGACAACACTTGGAGACAGATATTCTTGATCTCATTTTACAAAGGAGCAAACTAAGGCTCGGAGAGCTTCGGTGATTCGCTAGAGTTAACAAAGCTAGAGAGAGATGATTCTGAGGTTCCAACTCAAGGTTGCCCACAGGTGCAGCCATGACACTCTCCCTCCTTTACTAGAAAACAAGGAGAGAATCTTACAGTGTGGTAGCCTCCATAATGCCCTTCAAGTAGGAGGCGCTCAGTGTATTTCTGATGATTCGATGGACCAATATACAATTTGGTTGCCTTTCTAAGAGTCATTCAGTACCTTATGGTTGTGATTATCATGATAATGATAAAGATATTTCATGATATATTTTGATGGGCCTTAAAAAGAGAGACTATAACTTATCCTTCTTGGATTGAACCTCATGTGAATCAATAAAGCAATTCACATTTATTTTTACCCTGTTGTTGCAAATATGGTTAGGTGAAGGATGTCAGAACTGATCTTACTATGAACGCTGATTTTGTCACAAAGGAGATTTTCCCACGACTCTGTATGAGCTTATTGGTCTGTCAATGGCTTTCTTTGTTAGATGAGTCATTTGATCCATTGTTGACATGGTGCAAGGTGCTCTTTACCCACTCTGGGGAAGCTCCAGTGGGTCTGACAGTCTCTCATCCCCTAATCAAGATGAATTTAGAGCAGCTAATAGTTTAGAGTGAACAGGGATGAAACGATTGGTTTTATAAACAGCTGCTGCAAAGACAACTTGATGGAGCTTTAGTGATGTATAAATGCTTCCCATTTTAGAGTGTATGCATGCCAGCGATACAAAGGCAACTTCTGTGATTTCTTTAGTCTCTCTTTACTGAGACCGAAATCTTAAAGAACCAGGTCCATTTAATTAACAAATATTATTGAATTTGTACTATGTGCCAGACACTATTCTAGGTACCGAGGATATATTGCAGTGACATGAATAGACTAAAATTCCTGCCCTCTTGGAGATTTAAAAAAAAACTTTTCGTTATAAAAAACAATTCAAATTTATGCAATAGAAGAAAGCATAACATACCCATCATTCAGCTTTAATAATTATCACTATTTTGTCATTCTGTTTTCATCTATCCCTTCCACCACCCATTTTTATTTACTGAATAAATTTGACATGACGTTGTGTAAGTTTAAGATGTACAGTGTGTTATTTTGATAAATTTATATATTGTTATATGCTTGCCAATGTAGTAACATTTATCACATTACATAATTATAATACGATATGATTGTCTATATTCATTATACTGCGCATTAGATCACTGTGGCTTATTTCTTACTCATTATGAGTTTGTGCCCTCAAACACCCTCACTTTTATCCCTCTACTCCCACCAATCCCCTAGTAACCACCATATTACTCTGTTTTTCACATGTTTAACTTTTTTAGATTCCACATATAAGTGATATCACACACTATTTATCTTTCTTTGTCTGGCTTATCTCACTTAGCGTAATGTGCTTAAGGTACGTCCATGTCATTGTAAGTGGGAGAATATCCTCTTTTCTCATGGCTGGATAATATTGCATTGTATACAGGCATACCTTGGAGATATTGCGGGTTTGGTGACAGACTATAGCAGTAAAGCAAGTATAGCAATAAAACGAATCATAGTCTTTTTGCTGGTGGAGGGTCTTGCCTTTGATTGTAAAAAATGCAACATCTGTGGGGTGCAATAAAGCAAAGTGCAATAAAACGAGATATGCCTATATAGGTACCACATCTTTTCATCCATTCATCGATTGATAGGCATTTGGTTTGTTTCCATATCTTGGCTATTGTGAAAAATGCTGTGACAAACATGGGAGTTGCAGATATTTTATTGAAATCCTGTTTTAATTTCCTTTGGGTATATACTCAGAAGTGGAATTGCTGGATTGTATGGTAAATCTATTTTAAATTTTTCAAGGAACCCTCCATATCGTTTGCCATTCCCATCACGTGCTTTAAAATGGAGCACTTTAAAGCAAATCTCAGATGTTAAACATTTTATCATAGATACTTCAGTATGAATCTTTAACAGATAAGAACTTTTAATAAAAACATAATCACAAAGTTATTTATCATAACTAACAAAATTAACAAAAGTTTCTTGATATCATTTAATATCCAATTTGGGTTAGATTTCCTTCAATTGTCTCAAAACTTTTTTACATTTCTTTGTTTCAATCCAGATCCAAACAGGGTCTATACATTTTAGGTTGTGGATAGAGCTCTTAGTCTCTTTTGATCTACACCAGTTTCCCTTAGCTATTTTTTGGTTGTAGGAATTGGGTTATTTGCCCTGTAGAAATTTCCACATTTTGAATTTGGCCGATTGCATCCTCGGTGTGTTGTTTATGGTATTCCTTTATGCTTAGCTAACCTCCTAGTGGAAACTGGCTTGGTGCTGTTTTTGTGTGTCAGAGATGTGTCTGGGGGTGTCTTGGTAGCCAACTTTGTTCTTACACAATAGTGATAGTTTTGATTTTGTTGCCATGAACATTGCTTTTGTTCCTTCTTCTTTTATATTGACCTGTAAAGAAGACTAAAAGTGGTTGTGTCACATGGTATTTGGGAGTGGCACCAACCAGAGGACCTGGGAACCAGTTTCCCACATAGGAACAAGTTGGATTTGAAAAATGTATTTGTTAGTGTCTTCTTGGAAACTAGACTAACAAAAGAGAATAAACTTATTGAGTAGCATGAATGCAAATTAGACAAGTTGAATTAGAATGTTTGAAGGGATCTTTAGGGTTTGTTTTGTGAAAGATATCCAGGAATTGAAATGTGCAATCTAGGAGGTTGGGATGTGCAACTAGGAATGAGAAGCACAGATTCAGATAATCAGGCTAGTGAGGTCTTTGGTCTGTGGTCCCACTTTGGCAGGCAGTTGCCCCTTGAAGTCTTGAGACAGAAAAGGAGATGGGTCGGAGGAAAGCAAGCCCAAGTAACAGCAATAGGAAGTTCCTGGGGTCTCCGCTGGCTATTGATAGTAAGAATTTCAGTGGTATTGATGAATTTCTTCATCAGTAAATGATGTCATGACCTTCTTTTAAGAATGGGGAATGAGGGTAGGGGAGAGGGGGGAGGTAGGTGGGATAAAAGGGGTCAAATATGTGATGACATTAAAGAATTAAAAAAAAAAAGAATGGAGAATGGGACTTTGGAGGAACCCAGAAATGTGAAAGAAAGACATGGGAAGGCTCTGGGGAAGGGTTCTATTTGGAACATGTTATATTTGAAATGCTTATTACATACTACAGATTAGATGTTAAGTTGGCAGTTGGATGTATGTCTGAAGTTCAGGGCTGAAAATAGAAATCTTACAGTCATGAAAACAGAGATGGTTTTTCAAGCCGTGGACTGGAAAGTACCACCTAGTAAATGAGAAAATGGCTTCCTGGAAGCCACATGAAGAAGGTTCTTATAGGACCATTGCAACGGTTTCTCTGAGGCATATTTAGGGTGATTGCTGAGTCATAAACCATGCTGATATATATTTTCTCCACTAAATACTTTGCTCTATGGAATATATTTACCAGTTTAAATTCCCATCAGCAGTGCATAAGGTTTCCCATTTCCCCATATCTGTGCCAATATTTGGGATTATCTCTTTATTTTTGCCAAACTGAGGTGGAAAGCAGTGGTATGTTGGAGCTGTCTCCTGAGAAGAAATTGAACGTTTCTGCCCAGCTCCTTGTTCAGTGACCTCACACCGGTAGCCTGAAATTGGCAGGGGGGGAGGATATCCGCATTGTGGAAACTGGCGAGCACCATAAATTAGGACTCCCTTCTCCCCAAGCTGGTTTTTAAATGTATACCAGCATACCAGTGGCTATAGGTCGTATCATACTCTATTTCTAGTCCCTCATCACCAGTGAATTTGAGCATCCCGCGTGCTATTCTGGCTTTCTCTTCTGTGAATTGCCTATTCCTACTCTTTTCTCATGTTTATATGGAATTTTTGACTTCTTTTGTTGATTTGCAAAAATTCCTTATATTTTTTAGATGTTATTCCCTGGCTGCTTTTGGACATACCGTATCATATATTTCTCCCAATTTGTCAGCTGTCTGTTAACTTTTTCTATGGTATTCTTTACTGAAAAGAAACCTCAGTTGTGATGTAGTCAAATTTCCCAGTTCTTTTTGTTTTTAGGATTGTGCTTTTGCAGTCTGTTTTATGAAGTCAATCCCTACCCCACATCCATGAAGATATTCTACATTTTCTTTTCAACCATTCAAATGTAGGTCTTTAATCCATCTGGAGTTCATCTTTGTTTATGGTGAGAATGGGACATCCAACTTTATTTGTTCTTCATAAACTAAGCCAGTTTCTCCAACGCCACCTTCTAAATAATTTATATGTTTCTTATTGATTCGTAGTACCACTTTTACATATATGGAGGTCTCATGGGTCTGTTTCTGAGTTCTCTATTCTGTTCTGTTGGTTTCTGTAGTAGTAGCATACATTTTTATGACATAATATCTGGCAGGGCAGGTTTCCTCTCTTTGCTCTTCTCAAACTTGACTGAACTATTGAAAAATGTATTTTTCTTATGTATTTTATAAATTCATTGAAGTTTATTAAAATTTGAGTTCCTTCTGGAGTTTTGGTTGTTATAACATAAAATTTAGATATTAAATGGACATTTTTACAATGTTTAGACATCTCATCCATGGTATATCCTCATTCAATCTTCTTTTATGTTCTTAAGTAGAGTTTTAAATTTTTTTCCATAAAGTTCTTATGTTATTAGGTTAATTCCTGGATATTATACTTTAGAGTTTAATCGCTCTGGGGAGGTGCGCAATTGCTATTCCGAATGGTCTCTTATTGTCTATTTTCTGGTTGCTTACAGCTGACGTAGAGAAAACTCTCGATTTTCAGAAATTGGTCTTGTACTTGGCAATGTTGTTGAACTCACTTATTACTTCTAATAGTTGATTCTTTGGGTTTTCTATGCTAATAATCATATCATCTGCAAATACAAAGATTTTTATCTACCTAGTGTTCTGTTTTTGCATTTAACTACCTCCGCTAGTTGGGCTCCAAAATGCCACCCCAATTCTGACAGCTGGATGTCTCTTGTGGTCCTGATGCCCTCTACATTGAAATTCGGGAAGCTGAATTCTCCTCCCCTCTGACTGATATCCTGCCTAATACCTCAGTCCATTAAGAACAGTGACACTCTCTTCTTTTGCTTCTTCCCTCTAACCCTTTTTTCATGGGTTGAGGTCCTCTTAGTTGCCAACAGACCTTCCTGATGCTGATTTTCTGCTTGCCTGCTTGGATTTCTGAATGATCCCTGCTGCCCAATGCAGCATTTCTGTGTCCCGAATGCCCAAAAGGACACCCCATGTGTCCCAGCAAATCAAAATAGGCTTTCATATCAGACAGACTTAGGTTTGAATCTTATTTATGCTCCAGGGTACAACGAGCGAGTTACACAGTCTCTTGGAGTCTGTTTCTTTATAAAGGGAAGGCAAGTAAGATCCCATAGGTAAAGGGCCATACCATGGTCAGTCAGTAATGCTCCTTCTCCATACCGATGCTCATCGCCAATGCTGATTTCCTCCTGGGATTGTAGTTTATTGCTGCATTGTCCAGGAACCTCATGCCTTCAGACATAATTCAGTCTAAGCAGCTGCAGCTGGACCATATCCCCATGTGCCTTCTCATCGTGGTGGATGGCTCAAGTTCCAAGTTCTGGCCCCATATCTTTGTCCAGTCTAATTCTCAACTTGGCAATACCTGGTTTGACCCATGGGGTGCTCCGGGAAGCAGGACTCCAATGGGAGCTTACATTTTTTATGATGGTCTAGGGAGTAACTTCAGTTTTTAAAATAAAGGCAATGAAGTGAGTAGAAGACCTCTTTCTAATGGCTTGGTGTCCTGGAAACTTGCCTATGCACCATATGGTGTTTGGGTGTAGCAGAAAAATCCAGCGGCCTCTCTGGTTCTAACAGAGACTTTTGTTAAGAACAATTCAGCTAGCCACACCCTGTCACTTACTAATATTGGCATCTCAGAGGAAAAATTTAAATCAGCAGTAAAAGTAAACCGTACACCTGTGGAAACTTTATCAATAGCACCTTCTGTTACACACAGATCTTTACGAGTTTCTGTGGCTCACTGATAATAGGGCACATTTATAGTTGCTTAAAGCCAAGCAAGGACACATTGCCTTCGTTCTTTCAACCAAAAAGCCGGGCGGGGTCAGACAAGAACAGGGTGTGATGAGAGCCAGGAGAAGGAGGGGGAGTCTCCCCAGGGAGGAGGAAGCATCTGTGTCACATTATCATCCCTGAGAGTGCCCAAAGATGCTAAACCTGCAGGGACAGAGAAACTGGCAGCTGAACAGGGACCGTGGGATGGTCATGGTGTTTAAATATTGCATAAGTGCTGTGGGTTTTAGTTGACAGAATGCTCCACCCCATTTAACAATGAAATGTGACTGCTGCAAACAACTGTTCTGACATTTTGAGCTATGCTACTAAAAGTATAGGACGGAGAAAAAGGTGGCAGTCTCTCTCCTGTCTGCACTCAACGGGACACGCCATTCATTCCTGTGCTCTAGACAAGTTGAGATGCATCGTACTGAGTCCCTCAAGATGCTGGTGAGTGGGATTGTAACCATGTCATATAAGTAGCAGCATAAGGGATAGAGAATGAATATTCTGGATACCTTATATTGGAATCAGACCTGATCTGGAGGTCCCCAGGGTAGAAACAGAACCAAATGAGGAGATGCAGGAGGCTGGCTTAGCTTTCAAGGTAGGAAGAGATTTTCAATAAGGCTGATCAAAGATAAAATGACTGCTTTCCAAGGAAGTGAGTTCCTGGTTACTGTTAAACTATGGACATTTGGTGGAAGGATGTAAGCGAGACTCAAGCAACTGGAGCAGGGCCTTCTGTAGTCTCTAGAATCAATGATCCTAACGGGAAAGAATGTTCTGGTGCACCCCAAGCATTACCTCTGCTCTTGCAAAGATGTGGATAAACATTCTTTCAGTGTCTGCTATTGCCAGGCACTGTGCTTGGTGAACATGGACATACAGTGTAGTAATTTGTCCAATGTAGTAATTAGAGCCAGAACAAAAAGGCCTTAGAGAGAGATGTTACGGTATGTAACACTACTGACTCAGTGTTAAAAACCTCAGTCATGGGGGAAATAATGGACTCATTAAGTTTCTTCATTAAGGGGACTCATTAAGTGTCAAGTAACACCTTTCCTTCCACTGGATGACGGAGAACCAAAATTTCAGCATTCACCATTTCACCACTTTCTGGCTCTTGGGGATGGAGAAGGGGACCAGGAGAGAGAGGGATGAGAAGGGCGCAAAGCAATAGGGGGAATAAACTTCTGAAATAACTAACTACTCACTTCTCCTGTCTCTACGATGACACCCTCGGGTGTAATTATCCAGTTTTAGGTATAGAATTGAGTAGGCTTTTTACAGCAAGACCGGCAAACAGGCAATTGACTGACTGATGGACCTACTCTGGGCCGTGCACGGGGCTAGACTCTGGGGAGCCCCAAACGGGTTAGACACAGCTCCTGCCCCTAAGGTGGTGGGAGCGCTTCTAGCGCAAGAGGCAGGTCAGATTCGTCAGCTAAGGGCTTTACTAGAAAATAAGGGCTTTAATGGAAGAGTGTACAGTGCGCGATAGGCTGCTTCACCAATTCACTGCCCTGGGTCAGGTGGGGTTCCTCCGTGAGCCCGCCTCGGGCTGCGGTGGAAATGTCACAGCGACGCCACCTCCACGGCAAGGTTAACCCCATGTAGCGCCTCATACGGTCCTAATCTGAGGCCCAGCCTTCCTTCTGTTGAGAGACTCGGGGACTCAGGCGGCAGGCGAGCGAGCGCAGGCGCGCGCTCCCGCCTCCGTTCCCACCCCCTCCCCAGCACCACCGTCACCACCAGCACCATCGCCGCCGCCGGCGCGTGCGCGGGGCCGGGGCCGAGGCCTGCGCGCGGCCCGGGCGCCTGCACTGCGCGCGCGCGCGCCGACCCCGCGCGGGGCCCGGCTCCGGTGCGCGCGGAGGCGGCAAGCGGGAGGGGCCCGCGGAGGTTGGGGAGCGGCGAGGCGAGAGGCTCCGTGGCTGCCCCTGGAGACAGGCGCCAGGCGGGGGAGCGCGCCTCTCGGCCTTTCCTCCGTGGCCCCGCCTTCCCAGCCTGCCGTCCCGGGAGGATCAGAGGAGGCAGGTGGGGCGGGAGCGCGCGGGGGCTCCGGGTCGGGGGGCGGGCGGGGGCGCAGGTGCCTGAGGGGCTGTTGGCGGTTCCGCGAGAGCCCCGAGGAAGTGCTGGGGGCACCGGCAACCCGGCAGCCACCTCCATCGGGCGCCGGTGTCACCGGCTCCCAGAGGCCTCCCTGGGGCGGTGCCAGGGGCGGGGGCGGCGCGGTCCACCGGCGGGGATGTGGGTTGTCGTTTCCGTTCTTCACAGATGGTTTAACTTTAGGATGAGAGGCGGCGCCTTGTGTGGGATGAGCTGGACCCGGTGGTGCGGCTCTGCCGCCCCAACCTTGACTGCCCTGGCGCCCTGGGAGTGCCTCCCACGCGCATGGGTGTGCTGCGTGCTGTGCAGGGCCCTTGGTCTTTTTCCTGAAACGGGCCTCTTCAGATAGCCCCTTGCTTATTAAATTGTTTAAAAAACCTTTGCCAGTGGGGAATTCAAAGCTAAAGTCAATGACTTAGCTTCCAGTCTTGCTACCCCAAGGTTCCTTAATTCTAAATCGTAGGAATTGGGAAGTTTGGGGAAACACTTGTGCCGAGACCTGCCCTAAAGAGAGAGACGGTTTAGATCTCATCCTTGTGACTTAGATTGATGGATTTATAACGTTAGTTTTCTTTTCAATTAGACATCAGGTTGTTCAGTCACCCAGAGACTGTGCAGGCAATTTGAATTTAAACTTTTTGAGACAAGGTTTTGATTTTTTTCAGAGGATGATATTCTCATAGGATAACTAGCTCTATGCTCCGAGGTAGACTGTGGTTCATATAGTAGCAATATCATAGTATAAATGTTTCAATAGAGAAACACCCTCCTCCTCAGAAACATACCCGAATACTTTAATTGTACTTCACTTTCACATTGATATTTGTCATTTAGGAATCTAATGCACAATTTAAAGTAAGTTGTCTAAATGGCAGATCACGTGGTGCAAGACATGTAGCAACTATGCAGTGAAAGCAGAGAATAGAAAATGGCAGAAGTCTAGTTTTCTACATTTTTATGCTGCAAAACCTTCCTAGCTCTTATTTTGCTAACATAAGTGTGCATTTTTAAATGCTTTCATTTGATATAGAATACCTGGGCTGTAAGATTGGAACTTGAAATGTAATAAATATGTTTATTTCATTTTACAGAAAATTTGGCACATAGTATATTATTTGTGGGATTCATTTCAGACATTTAGGATTTACCAGATGTAGTTCCCACTAGCGAGGCCTTTTTAAAAAGTGATATTTATATGATGTCTTTTATTGCTTATAACAACTGCGATTTCGAAACATACTTCTGATCTTTATGTTACAGAATCAACTTAACTCTTTCTCCATGTTTAAACCTACAAATAGCTGGTTACTTTATGGCTTACTGTCCCCTTGTTAATTATGTATAACTAACTATGCTGCTATGGGCTTGCTTAGTTTGTTAGCTTTTGTTTGTTTCTTGTTGTTTTAGGCATTTGTATATTGTTTTCTCATCTGGAGTTGGAGCAGCACTGTTTTCCTTCAGTGATGTTCAACAGAACTTATCACAAGGGAAAAGTTCTTTCTGCGCTGTTCAGTATGGTAGCCACGGGCCACATTTGGCTTTTGAGCACTTGTAGGGGGCTAGAGCAAGAGAGGAACTGAATTTTTAGTTTAATTTAAATAGCCATATGTAGCTAGAAGCTACCTGGTTGGGCACTGAAGCTTTAAATTATCAGTCACCCTGGGAAGCTCCCCCTTTTCCCTGCGCTGGAATCCAGCACTTATTACAGTTATACAGTAATTATATCTTTATTGTAGGAATCCTACACTAGGTTGTAATCTACATGAGGGCAAGGTCTTATCTATTTTCTTTACCTTTGCTATGCCCAGCCTAGAATTTAGTAAGAAACGGTTGATAAATATTTGTTGAATGACTAAATAAATTTCCTGAGGGCAGATATCTTTTATACTTTCTCTAGGGCCTAGAACTAAGTATCAAATAGTGTGAATCTCTGCTTAGTTATTGAACAGATTTTATGTAGGTAGCTAATAAATGGATTATTGGAGGTATGTTTTAAAATGTTTTAAACTCTAACCAAAATGATTTTTTTGGTTAGATTACTTTTTTTTGGAATCTGTTGAAGCCTCATAAATATTGTATGGAGTTGAGTGAAAGGGCCTCGTGAATCCAATTCAAGTCTCCTGTTAGTTCAGTAGCTCAAGGATACTGCCTTAGAACCATATTCCAAATAAATCTGAGGGAATCTCTTGGCTTCAGTGAGGTTCCTTAGTGAGGCCCTAACAGCCTTCAGCCACTCTGAAAAAGTTAGTGGGCATCTCCACTCATCACCATTCTGTGTTAGGGCATGGACCAGGAATCCTTGAGAAATCATGAGATATTATAGACATGTTATAAGATGCTTTTGCCCAGAGCTGATTGGGGGCGAGAGAGTAGGATGAGATTCCTAAATAAATCAAAGTTTGGAGAATTTGAGTCTAGTTATTGCATATGTCATGCACATAGTTAATTAGGGCCAACTTTTTATCTTAGGCTTACTTTATATAATCCATTATCACTAGTTAACCATGGTGGGGTTGGAAGTGAACGTGTGTACTGAATTCAGTATATATCCAAGTCTGACCATATGCCCAAGTGTCATGCATCTTTCCATCCAGAAATTGCTTTTAGGGAAAGATTCTAAGACTGTAAAAGTTGTAGAGATGTTTAGTTTTCTATGGTGGGACAAAAGGTAGAATGTTGAGTTTTTAAAGAAATGGGACTGGGAAAAAAATGACATGAAAACACAAAATGCAAAGAATGTTCACGGCATTGGTTAGGTAATATTGTAGCTTCTCTGGGCTCAAAATAGCTAACATATAAAGTGAAGTCGATTATATTTTGTTGAATGAATCTTTCCACCTTGAATCTAGGACTTGAATATTTATTAAATATGTGTAAGCCACTAATCTAATTCCTATGGCAAGTGACAGTTGTATAAGATACAGTTCTTATCTTCAAGGATTTCAAGAGTCTACAGAGAAATGAAAGGTGCTCTGGGGATCATGAAAAACAAAACAAAACATTTTGAATGGGAAACCTGCTCTTTGAAAGGGCGGTATTGAAAGGTGGCTCTGCGTAACCAGCTCAGAAAGATAACCACTTAATCACTTGGCTGGAGAATTACAAGTATGAGAAAATGACAGAGTCTCAAAGTGTGATTATAGTCAGATTAATCTGCGTAAAATGCAGCTTGAGTCAGGGCATTCTCCTTTTAAATAAGCAGTGGTTTCCCAGTGCTCATGAAATTAGGTGGTTTGGTCTTTGACTAGGTATTTAAAGGACTCGCGAGTATAGCCCTAAAACACCGTTACAGCCTTACTTCTTACTGTTTTCCTGGATCTAGTGCACATTCCAGCCTATTGCTCCTTGAAAGTGCTCCCCTTTTAATATTTCTGCCTGTTTCTGCCTACTCATCGTTCAAGACCCATCTCAGGTGATACCTTCTTCACGGCACCATTTCTGATTCTTAGGAGTTCCCATAGCAAATGTTCCTTGTGCTTACATTATAGAAGAAATCCCATTCTGTTTCATCTATAGCTATTCGTGCTATTTTATTCACCCTAGTAAATTATAAGCTACCAAATAAGCATTGACTGTCTGTTACTCATTTCTGTATTTTCTGAAACATCTAGAATTGTGTAGTGCTTTGTATGTAGTGTTCAGGTGTTTATTAAATTTTATTTCTGTTTCTTGACTTTAAAGGAAGCTTCATATCCCGCATAGAATATTTTGTCCAGACTTACTGCCAAACAAGTAGAGGCCAACAAGTAGAAATCCTGAGTTACTTCAACACCAAGAAACTATAGTGTTGAAGGAGGGCTGTCTTTGTGGTGTGCGTTACTTTTTGGAATTGATAGTATTTGAGGACGATCGCCATGCTGTCTGACACCAGTTCCTTGTTATTTTCCTGTTTATGTGGCAAAGTTAATGTCAAAATGATTCAAAGTATTGGGTGGCAAGTGATTTTAGCATCTGTCAAAACTCAAAAACATTTAATATAATTACACTGGATTGGGTTTCTTAATATATAATAATATCTACGTTCATATTAAAATGTACCTTATGAGAAAACAGAAAGCATCTTTCTCCTTACCTGTTCCTGCCAGTATTTAGAAAACCTATGAGTCAAGTTGGAAAGGAACCAGTTATCTCAGAGAGGTGACTGTTTCTTAGGAGAAGGGTGGCGATGATAGAGTAAAGATGATTAAATTAGAAATAGGCTTGGTTAACCAAGTATAATAGAGCACACATTGAGTAATACCTAGCATGGCATTACCTGCTAGAGTAAGGTATCAGCTCTTTTTACTTATTCTATGAACTAAAATAACCTAAAATCATTTTTATTTGGTCTTGTAATATGGATTTCTGCTTAAATTTAAAAAGAGATCTAGAGATCCATAATATTTCATACTTATTTAAAGATTTGATGCAAAAGAAACGAAGATTTTTGGCCCTATTGTTCAGTTTTACCAACTTTTTTTCTGCTTTCTCCATTTCTGATATGTGGGTTCAGTGCAGCACCAGTCCAATTTAGAACAAATTTATTCGAAGTGCTCATATTTTCTGGGGAAAAGAGATAATGTAAGTAATATGGTTTAAAAGGCATGGCCTTCCATCTTCTGCGAGGTTAGAATAAACAGATCTTGTGCACAGGTAAGAAGTGGAGCAGTGTCAGTAAGCTTGTAGATTTGTACGAGTGATGAGATTAATTTTCAGTAAAGTTCTCTGGGATGTCAAGAAATAATGAGAATATCCTAAACTAGATTATTTTCATGTGATGAGCACATGGCATGAGCTATTGGATGACAGATGGTATAAGCTATGTCAGTCCATGAGACATTAAAGATCCATCAACAAGGGGTAATGTGCCCTTATTCATTACTGTAAGTATAGAGAATGTCACCCATTTAGATGAGCTCAGCATTTAAAAAATGTTTTCACATTATTGGGAAGTTATATTACTCCTCAACTAATATTACTCCTGAGCTTTGTCTAGAAAGATTACGTTTGCTGCTGACTGTAAGAGATGGTATGAAGCAATGTGTGTTCTTTAACAACAGTTGGCTAAAAGCAGGTTTCTCCCCCTTCTTCTCTAAAAGAGATTCTTGAAGGTTGAAGTTAAAAATATCACTAGATTAGATATTAAAAGAATACAGGCTTTTCGTGATTGAAAACAATCATTCTAAGTTGCATACAAATATAATAGATATGCTTTTTTCTCCTCTCATTAAAGGTGGCTTTCTAGAAGATGACCATAGAGGACCTTCCAGATTTTCCATTAGAAGGAAATTCTTTGATTGGAAGATACCCATTTTTATTTCCAGGTTCTGATTCACCAGTAATCTTTTCCATTTCTGCAGCACCAATGCCTTCAGACTGCGGTATGTTAAGTTGCTGTCTTTATTTTCTATGAACTGGTAACTTGACTTCTGTCTTATGTCCTTTTTACACTCGTAATTTTTCCTAAAACCATTGGCTGTGGTTTTCCTAAAATTGCTAAAGTTTTTCTTTTTCAAAAATACAATTGTCTTTTCTGCCTCTTAAGCAAAATGTTTTATTTCTGCTATCAGCATTTTTACTATGTAAAAATGTTCATTTTAAGCATGACGGATTTAGAGGATCTTATTTTTAGAATTCAATGGTGCTTAGACATCTAGCATTCTTCTGCTATTGATGTATTTTGGTTAAATATACTGACTTGTTTAAAAAGCCATGTACAAAAAAATGATGTACAAGCTGTCAGCTAGCCACCTCCAAGGGCTCTGCTGTCTCCGAAATGCTAGCATTCTAATTAACAGAGTAAATAATCACTCCTGAGATTCAAATTTGGGTGACAATGTAACAAGTTTCAGTACGCAGGCAAGCCTAACTTGGATCCTGTCTCAGTTATCTCCCATTATAATTATCAGTGCACACACAAATAAAATATCGTAAAACTTTACAAAAAAAAAAAAAAGAGCCATGTACTTAGGCAGAGAGGGTGAGACCTTTCCCTGGAATGTGGAATGAGATTGGTTCATATTTAAATGGGTTCATTTAAATCTCCTCTGTAAAATATAAATTTAGAAGTAGTCTAGTTGTTATCTGTTTAGATTTGTTCCCCCAGGACCATATTTTATCAGATAGTTGATAAAGGAATAAAAGAAAACCAGGAGATAAATTGATAGATTTGTTACATTTCTAATTTAGTTGGAGTTTTTCAAATAAAATATTGGGTCACCATTTCAAATCGTCAATGAAGGTAGAGATAATGCAATTTAAAAATATTAGTAGATATAAAATTATTGGATTAGGAATTTGTGTACTTAGTCATATCCATTCTCATAACTATTCATTTCCAAGATGCTATTTTTATGTGTTTAGATCCAGTAGCAGCTTACCTTGCAATTATCAAAAGTATTACATAGAACCTATGCCTAGATCCTGAGAGTTATTTGCAACTTTTATATAAATTGACTGAGTTTCTTTTCAGATATAACAAAGTCAGTTATGCAGGAAAAACCTTGAACTAAAGCACTTTGTACTTTGCTTATGGCACTTAACCTTATTCTATTTTGAGTCATATTTTTCTTATTTCCTTGCCTAGACTATAGCTCTTTGGGATGGGGTAGCAATCATGTTTGTTTTTGTTTATCTCAGTAGGGCTAATGTAATCATTTATTGATATTCATTGCTAAGTCAGTGTTTGTTGAATAAAAACATTTAATGAAAGATGATAATGGATATAGACATCTCTGTATAACTGAAATTAAATGTTGCCTATATTCTTACAATTATAAATTCTTAGAATCTGATTGGACCTATAGTTCAACTTTCCCTACTCACCTTCTAGTATAGAAATTCTATTTTAAAAGTTTTAGTTGTGATAAAACTATTTTTGTATATGGACTCAAAAAAATATGTCTCCTTGAAACTTTGGCCATCTGATACTAGTTTGATATGTGGAACACATACTTCTTTATATGATAGCTTTCAAATATTTGAAGATAATATGAATATTTTTACTTAGTCTGTACTTACTCTACACATTTCTGGTTATTTCAGCAGTCCCTTATTGTCAGGATTTCTAGACCCTTTTCATTCTGGAAATTTTTTTCCTAGTACACTGTATACTCAGTGACCTCTTAAAAAGTGGCATCCAGAATTGTACTGAGTAAATTTTTATGGGGGGCTCGTTATGTGCTAGGTGCTGTCCTATGTGCTGGGAATAGCACGGTGACCAAGACAGATGTTCTGGTAGGGGACACAGACCATAGACGGAAAAAAAAAAATTAAAATTAAAATATAAATATTATAGATTATAATTAATTCTGCGGAGAAAAGAAACAGCGTTTGTGATAGCTGATAATGGGTCCGAGTGGCTATTTTAGATGGGCTGGTCATCTGAAGAATCAGAAGAAGCTGATTGTGAGAAGAGGCTAGAGAGAAGTGTTCCAGGCAGAAGAACAGGAAATTAAAGGCCCAGAGTTGGGGAAAAACATTGGTATGTCCTAAGAATTCATGGAAGGCCAGTGTGGCTCAGAAGCAAAGTGATCAAGTGACAGAATGGCAAGAGATGAAGTTGGAGGAGAAAGCAGGGGCCAGCAACTGCAGGCTCACTTAGGCCTAGGCAAGGAATTTGTATTTTATTCTAAATGTAGTGGGATCCATTGAATGTAAGACTGAGAACGAAATGAAAACCAAGAAACAAAGAAAAACAAACCAACCCACACAAACCAGAGGTTAGACATGCAGCTCAGTGTTGACTTTTACTCTGCAAAACTACATTCTGTCCTTAAACAAAAAGATTTTCAGAATCTTCTGCTTTGAATGCCTTCAGATTCAGTTTATACTGAACGCACTTATGTTATAAACCCAACAATACATGGTTATTATTTTTGTTTAAACAGCGAATCATCTTTTAAAGAGATTTAAGTAATAATAATGAAAAATCTTATTTGCCCATGTACTTAACCATGCATGTCCAAGGTTCTTCTTTTCCTTTGTGCCGATCCAGATTTTCATTTGATACCATTTCCTTCTGCCCGAAGGGCTTCCTTTAACATTTCTTGTAGAGCAGGTCTGCTGGTGAGGCAGCCTTTCTGCTTTTCTGTGTCCGAAAACATCTTCATGTCACTTTCTCCTTTGAAAAATATGTTCGCTGGGTGCAGAGCTCTGGGTTGATAGGTTTTTCTTTCAGTACTTAAAGATGTTGCTCTGCTGTCCACCCATTTGCATTGTTTCTGACGGAGAATCTGCTAACATTTTCATTTCTCTGTTTGTAAAGTGTCTTTTTTTTTTTTTTTTTTCCTGGCTGCTTTTAAGATTTTCTCTTTATCGTTGGTTTTGAGCAATTCTACTATAGTTGTCTTGGTGGAATTTTCTTTATGTTCTTGTTCTTGGGGTCTGTTAAGCTTCTTGGATCTGTAGGTTTCAGTTTTCATCAGGTTCGGGTAATCATGATTTCTTCAAATATTTTTTCTGTCCCTCCCGTTTCAGAGACTCCAGTTACACAAATATTAAACCTCCTGGTGTTGTCCCACAGCTAAGTGATGCTTTTCTCATATTTTAAAAATTATTTTTCTCTCCATTTCATTTTGGATAGTTTCTATTGGCTGTGTCTTCACGTTCATTAATCTTTTCTTCTGAAATGTCTCATCAGCTGATGATCTCACCCAGTGTAGTTTTCATCTCTGATGTTTTTATCTCTAAAGTTTCGTTTCTTTTTTTTTTAATATTGTCTATGTCTTTATTTAACCCTTCGAACACTTAAAATACAGTTATCATGGTTGTTTTAATGTTCCGTTTCGTTAATTATAATATTGTGTCAACTCTAGGTCTATTTTAATTAATTATTTCTCTAATTATGGGTCATGTTTTCCCCTTTCTAATCTTTGGTTGGATGCCAGACATTATGAATTTTGCCTTTTTGGGTGCTGTATATTTTTGTATTCCTCTAAATATTCTGAGCTTTATTTTGGGATGCAGTTAAGTTACTTGGGAACAGTCTGATCCTTTCAGGTCTCGCTTTTATGATTTGTTAGGTGGTTCTGAAGCAGTGCTGATCTGGGGCTAATTATTTTTCACTACTGAGCACTCTACTCAGGCTCTGTGAGTTTTTCCTCCAGTCTTTTTTGTGAGAATAGGCACTGTTCTAGGCCCTTTATGAGTACTGAGCACTAATCCCTCTAATCCTTTTGGACTGTTCTTTCTCTTACCTCAGGAATTTTCTTAGAAATTTATGTTAATACTACTAGAGGGGGACCCTCTGCGGATCTCTGGGTTCTCTTTGACACTTTGTGCATCTCAGTCCTCTCTGACACTTTGCCCTGTGCACTGTATAGCTGCATTGATATCCTTGGGCTCTCAGCTTTGTTTCCTGAACTCGGGGAGTCTGCTGGGCTCTTTCTTTGTTCCAACCCCGACTACAGCCTGGAAACTCTCAAGGCAGAAACAAACCTGTGGGCATTTGTAATACTCATCTTGCTTATACCCTGTCTCTTAGGGATTGCTTTCTTTAAATACCTGGAATTCAGTGCCTTGAAAACCATTTTCCATCTGTTTCTTTTGCTTTTTTGATTGTTTCAGATTGAAGGGCAAATCTGGTTCCCCAATACTCGACTCAAAGTGGAACATTCTACCCTTTCCCTTACACTTATTTTTCGTTAAAAAATTTTTTTTTTCTTGCTGTATGGAAGTCGAAAATTTGGATGTAGTTAGATTTGTTAATATGCAGTATAGCATAGAGGTTAAGCTTATAGGTCAGTCTGGCTTAATTCTCACTCCACCACTTAGTTATGTGATCTTGGAAAAATAACTTATATTCTCTATCCCCTTGTTCCTTTTTTGATCAAATGAGAATAATAATAGTACTTATCTCATAAGGTTGTTATGAGGCTTAAATAAGGTAATATATGTAAAGCGCATGGGAAGGTCCCTGGCTCCTATTAAGCACTTAATAAGTGTAATATATTATCATTATTATTTAAATGAGATGATTTGCCATTACCTCCATATGAAATTACTGAAGCACTGTTACATTGTTCTTTTTGGTTCAAATATTCTTGCTTATCTCTCTTACATTTTAGTTTCTAGATCTTTGCTATTCACTGTGTGGTCCTTATCCTAGTAGTGTTGGCATCACTGGGAGCTTGTTAGAAATGTAATTCCAGGCCCCACTTGGGACTTCCTGGATCAGGATCTACGCTGTAACAAGATCCCTAGGTGATTTCTATCTACGTTAATGTAATGTTTGATACACTCTGGCACAGATGAACAGCAGAATAATTTTAAATCTTTCCACAAATAAATCCTAGTGAGATTTTGATTAGAATTGAAAAAATTTAAATAATGTTCTTGAGAAAACTGACAGCTTTAAATATTTTATCATCCAATCCAGGAACATGATGTGTTTCTCTCCATTTAAGTCTCCCCAGTCCCTTCAGTTTTCCTTAAATAAGCCTCGCAAATTTATTGGCATGTTTGTTGCTTTTATTGTTATTGTGTATAGTTTTTTTTCCCCCATCGTATTTCATTTTTTTTTTAAATAGGAAGTCACTTACAAATTCAGAAAACAGTGATAGCAAACATGTGTATCAGACATATCCACCATCAGAATGACCACATATTAGCATTTTGTCATATTTCCTCTAGTTCTTGTTTTTTAACTTAAAAGAAATAAAACCTTAAAGATAAAGTTGAAATTCCCTTCATTTTCCTTTCTGATCCCATTCTCCTTGCTCCCCAGGAGCAACCACTAGCTTATATTTAGTGTGAATATTCCAGACCATATTATTATACTTTTACTATATATATGAATGTCTATAAAAAACATGTAGTATTGTTTTGTATATTTATG
Source organism: Pteropus medius (assembly GCF_902729225.1). Taxonomy (NCBI): domain Eukaryota; kingdom Metazoa; phylum Chordata; class Mammalia; order Chiroptera; family Pteropodidae; genus Pteropus; species Pteropus medius. The sequence goes on along the minus strand of NW_024349800.1, from coordinate 48,213,299 downwards.
ATTTTATATAAATGGTAGACATTTTATATTATTCTGTAATTTTATTTATTGATCAATAGGTTTTTTGAGACCCCTCAATTCATGACTTAGATGTCTAATTCATTTATTTAGTTGTAAACGTAGTGTTCATGACATATATTTGTTTTTCAAGGTGAAAATATTAATAGAACTTGACAACTTTTCTGTGCCTTAGAAATAGTTTTTGGAAAGTTTAGGGTTCGAGATCAGGGTTGGTACCTGTATGTTTTTGTTTTACCTATAATAAAACGTGGCATGATAAATGGAAATTTCATCTCAGTAATTCAGGAATGCCTCATACTTGTTGGTGATTGTGACTTTGCTTTTGAGAATTGCTTAAGGTGAACCTGCTTTTCCTAGCATCTAAAAATATTTGCATCATTCAAGCCCTGGTCTTATTGTTTATTATTTTCAGTATATTTATTTGGAACTTTTAATTTAATTCACACCTTTTTTATTTCAGAATTTTCTTTTTTTGATCCTAATGATACATCATGTCAGGAAATTCTCTTTGATCCCAAAACTTCTGTATCCGAATTATTTGCCATTTTAAGACAGTGGGTTCCTCAAGTCCAGCAAAACATCGACATTATTGGAAATGAGGTAAGGGATTTCTTACATTTTAAGTCTTGCATCATTGGGGTTGTTAATCATAGAGATTCTCCCCTACTCCCCTACCCGCCCTCCGACCATGTGAATGGAAAGATGATGTTAAAGGGAAAACCTTTTAAAGATTCTGATGTATGTTCTTTGTATTTCCATGTTTTTCATGGAGCATTGAGTTAGTACTGTACATTTTTTCCATTATTCCTTCATGCTTCACGCTTTCTTATACCTGGAGTTATATAACAGTGTAGACTCTTTTGTGGAGCAGGTGTTTTTCGTATTTTCTTTCTTTGTACAAATTTTTGTGAGCTTTAAAACATTTTTTCACGAGAGTATTTGATTATCATCATGTTTTATCGATACTTTTGGATGGTTTGGTAAAAATCTAGGCTTAAATATAATTTTTAAAAATTTGGTATCTTTGAAGGCAGCATTAAAGAATAACTGGGTTCCTTGACCAACATATTTTCATATTGTAGGAAGAGAGAACTTATACTTTTTTCAAATACCATGACGTCCATTAGAAAGAAAAGTTACTTATTCTTTGAGAGGTGAAGGAACATATTTGGAGTGCCAGATTACTTTGAAAACGCTTTAAGTATTTTTTCGGTCTGGTGACAAGTTCAGTTTCATTATTGTTGGGTGCAGATTTAAAATTTATCCTCAAAAGAAGCCAGTTCTGTTTACACATTTTGTTGAGAACAAATTCAGATAAGATAAACTTGGTTCCCCAGCATTGGTTTGAAATCAGTTGACTTCAGTAGTTGTAATCATGTCTTCCTTGGTTTCATCAGATTCTTAAGAGAGGCTGCCATGTGAATGACAGAGATGGATTGACAGATATGACTCTTTTACATTACACTTGCAAATCTGGAGCTCATGGTATTGGTAAGTATGTGGTAAATCTATTAATTGCTTAGAACATCTGTATTCGTGCTGGTACAAGCTATGTTTATGCCAGCCAGAATCTCTGGGAGGGCATAGCTGATGACAACATTCCCTGAAGAGGTGAGGATTCAGTTATATTCTTCCAGAAACCTTGTTCTCATTCCTCCCTTTTCTCAAGACGGTCTTTATAGCCTCATGGCACCTCCCAGCCTTTCGGGAACAGGTTTCATGCCTGCATGCTTGCTAGGCGAGACTAACTGGCAACACGTGGAACCTTCCTGAGAGTCTATGGCAAGGTTTGACAATCCAAGCTCAATTTTCCAGGTGTCCCAGTCCACACAGGCCTGTCTAAGGTCTATTTCTACATATATATGTTCATATTTTCCAAAATTGGTATTCTCCTGAGCTTTATTTACCATTGCATAAACCTACCCCTCTTTTTGTGAACGTCTCTCCCTGTTTCAAGGCTGTGATGCAGTGCTTCTAAAAGTATTGATGGCGAAGGACATTTTTTTTTCCTTTTCCTCCTTCCTTCCCTCCCTCGCTCCCTCTCTCCCTCCCTCGCTTTCTTTTTTTTCTTTCACAACCAATCATGGACTGATACTTTTGTAAAATAAAAAAAAAAGAATTTATAATTGAAAAATGAAATAAAAACAAATTAAATACAAACCCAAATATTTTTCAAAAGGCATAAAATTACATTTAAATTAATATATTCAGAAGAAATGATTACATAGGGAAAACAAGTTATAAAAAGTACAAGTAAATTACAGTTGTTACTGGCAGTGGTCCACAGAGCACTCTCTGATTAGCACTAGTCTAATACACTATTTTTAACGGCTTTATAGTATTCCATTATATGGATGTCTCGTAATTTATTTAATTTCTTATTCTTGTACATTTAAGGTGTTTCAAAATTTCATTCATAATAAAGAATGCTGTGATAAACATCTTTATAGCTAAGTGTTTATCCATATCCCTGAGGACGATTATTTTCTTAGAACAATTCCTTGTAAGTGAAATTTTTGAGGCATAAGTGTTTATTCTGTATGTTGTTTACTTTGGCTTTTTAAATGAGGTAGTAGATAACCATTCATTGGAACTTAAATTTGTACTGAAGAAAAATAATTTAGAAAACCTTTCTTAGGTGATGTTGATACAGCTGTAAAATTTGCAACTCAACTTATTGATCTGGGAGCAGATGTTAGTTTGCGGAGTCGCTGGACAAATATGAATGCTTTGCATTATGCTGCTTATTTTGATGTTCCTGAGCTTGTAAGAGTGATTTTGAAGACATCTAAACCAAAAGGCAAGTACTATCAGATGATCATTAGATATTGCTGTTGGATATTAGTGGCATAAAAATGATGATTCAAAGAGATTTTTTCTTCTAATCCATCTTGTTTCATAAAACCTATTTCATTTTTTTTCAGAGATAGTTTAGAATTTCTATATTGAATGTTAATAACTATCCTTTCACACAAAGGCTTAGTACAAAGATATACAAAATAAAAAGTGTTCTATGGGTTTTTGTATCTCTGCAAATTCCCGAGTATAACATGCATTTTATAAAGTATAATTGAATCTTCGTGCTATATAATTCTTTTGTCTTGAGTAGCCAGAAATAGAGCAATAAAGCCTTCAAAGCTAAGAATTGATATAATAAAGAATTTTTTTTAGGTGCATTCATTTCTGAAATTCTGTGATTCTGTGAAAAGAGAGGGTTTTTTAAAAAATTATTATCTTCCTATCTTGTTGCTATCTTAAAATTGAACATCAGAATATCTAAATTACAGACCGAGTATTTTGACTTTATCTCTGGTCCTCTTTGTAGTGGGTCAGTTTTCTTTTGAGAAAAAATGAGAGCAGGTGCAGTAGTTTTAACTTTAAGTTACAGGTGGTGTACAGTATTTTCTCCGTTTGTAGATGATTTGTCTTAGAAAATCAATGGACAAATTCCCAGTATGTTTGTTTCTAACTTCTGGTTTGTATAACTGTCCATTTTCTAAATTTGACCTTTTCACTTTTTGAATGATGTTAGGAAGAAGGCCTCTCTTGATAGTACAGTGTCTTTATTAAACCCTTAATAAATATTAAACCCTTGTTATTGAAAACATTCAAAATGAGATTCCCGGATCTGGAGGATTTCCTGTGTATAGCATCATGATAATTTATTGAAAGTTATTGAAATACCCTTAGAATTGTAAGATTCCTTTTCTTATTATGAAGTCCAAGTTAATTTATCGATTAAATAAATTATGAATGAGTACAATATGTAAGCATTTATATTTTTAATTAGTCTTTAATTTTTTCCTGGTTTGAAAATTCTGCGGATTTACCTACCTTTTTTTTTTTTTGGTAAAGGGCCAGATAGTAAACATTTTAGGTTTTTTTATGGTCTCTGTTGCAACTGTTTAGTTCTGCAGCTGTGGCATGAAAGAAGTAACCATAGAGAATATATAAATGAATGTGTGTGACTGTGTTCCAATAAAACTTTATTAGCAAAAACAGTTGGTGAGCTGGATTTGGCCCACGGACCATTGTTTTCTGGTCCCTTACCTAAGCCCTATTACCTCATTGTAGTCGGCATGGCATATATGCAAGAGGTTTAATGAGAGATTGTGTTAAGATAGTTACTTCTATCAATAATAATTACTGCCATTAATTGCTTTTAAGTATAGTTTTGTTTGTGATAGTTGGGAAACCCATGATAACATCAGTCCATTTTATAATGAAATTTTATCATACTAAGAAAATAATTGGTTAACCATACTGTAGTATGAAAATTTTGTTCCATTGCGAAATGGTGCTTCTAGTGGGTTGATTGAAATCTCATAAATGGCTAATAAAACTCTTCCCCCAACCCTGGACTGTCTCCTTTTACATTATAACTAAATTTAAAATTTTAGTTAATACATTTGTGATGTTTAATTGTAGATGTGGATGCCACTTGCAGTGACTTTAATTTTGGAACAGCTCTGCATATTGCTGCATATAACTTGTGTGCAGGTACTGTGAAATGCTTATTGGAGCTTGGAGCAAATCCTGCATTTAGGGTAAGAGGTTAAATTAAAAGCGAAAAATATGAAAATAATTAAAACGTCTAATATCTCCCTGTAAAGAGTTGAAACTAGATGTTATTATAGAACTCTTTTATAAGCAAATAATTTATATTTTTGTGTCCCATGTAAAGAGTAATGATGATAAACTATCTCAAATAAATTTAAGGCATAGCAATGAATTTCAGTCCCCTTATATTAATAAGCTCTATGAAATTTACTTTCATTCAGCAAAGTAAAATGCTCCTTAAAGTGTAATCATCTTTGAGTTTACGTATCTTTCATTTAGGCTTTCACTATATATTTATAAATAAAAGTTAACTGTTAAATACAAGTCCATATATTTAAATTATATTTTTGTATTAAATTACATTTTAAATTCTTTTGGGAAGATATTTTATTCCAGACAATTTTTTAAAATGCTCATTTAAGAATGGAGTAAACTTTGAAAAATCAAATTAGAGGAAAAATTTGTTTTTTCATGGTAATGTTACTGATTTACAGAGTTAACATACAGGATTGAATTTCATAATCTTTAAATCCTTTGGTATTTTGGTGTCTTCACAAAAGTGGCTCTTAATGATCTTTTCCTTTATATTAAAAACAGTGACTTGTCATGTCAGGGAATCTTTTTTTTCACCTGCAGCACCTGGTCTTCCTAGGTGGTCTCCCATCCAAGCACTAACCAGGCTCATCCCTGCTTAGCTTCGGAGATCAGATGGGATTGGGCTTGTTCAGAGTGGCATGACCATAGACAGGGAATCTTAATTGGGTCTGTGCCTTCCCTTAAAGGGGCAGAGGCGGGAGGAAATGTTTGAAAAAGGCTCTCTTCCTTTTCCTTGTCCCTCCCTCTTCCTGTATCCCCCTTCTCCCTACTTCTTTACCACTTTCTGTTTAAACCCATCTATTAGTTAAGCCACCCACCCCCTCTTCTTCCTTTCTTCCTTCCTTTCCTACTGTTTATTGGACACTAGGAAAAAACAACAATAAATAAAAGCCTTTGTCCTCAAAAAGAATATAATCGGGTGGACAAGAAAGCAAGTGGTCAGTTTTACTGCAGTGTGTTCAGTGTGTTATGATGAAGGGGCGGGCAGATTATTCTCAGTGCCACATAGGAGGGTATCTCCCCAAGGCTTCCTGGCAGAGGGGACACTTAGTGCTCACACATAGTTTAAGAATTAACCAGGTATGTATAGGAGGGAGGTTAGAAAAGCATTTTGGGCACAGAGAGTAGCAAAGGCTAGGAGAAGATAAATCAGTTTGGCCGTAATGTGAAGGTGATCCATGTTTGCTTTTGCTAGTACAACTGTTGACAGAACCCCATTAGTGGAGAGAATATTTTGAATTTAGTAAGATGCAGTGACGGATGATGTCATTGAGGTAAATTACCAATTCAGGCCAGGAACACTTAATAATAGATTACTATATTTTGAAGGTTAATACTTTTTAAAAAAAATGGTCAGTATGTGGGTTGCGGAGCCCTCCAATCATGCTCTGATGACCACTATTTTAGAAGACAGCGAAATTTTATAATTATGAACAAGTCTCCTTATGTTAGCGTGACATCATCGTCATTTTATTTAAAATTAGCAGAAGTTTTAGTTGCTAAATTTTATAGGAATTAACATAAGTGTGTGACTTACTCTAGAAAGGTGAGGACTTAACAGAAATATGAAGTAAAATATTTATTGTAAATATAGTTTACAACTTTTCAGTACAGGCATTTATTTAAAAATTTTTCCATCTCTTTTTTATCAAGAGTACATATTAGTGCTATACATATCTTTATTATATTTTATATTTTTTCTTTGAAATCTGGGATGAAAATAGTCCCTCACCATCCCAGAAATAATGATAGATAATGTGTCTTTCTACCATATTTTTACTTAGGACAAAACTGAGTCAAATTTTAAACAAACAAAATTACACTTGTAAACTGAGCATATTGTAAAAGCCTCATTCTTTAATCCATATGGATCATTTGGAGATAATTATCAGTGGAGAAGATAAGGGAAAAATTTTCTCAGCAAAACAGTCTTGCTTCATTGTGTTCAAAAGAGATTACAATCTGAAATCTTTGTCATAAATTCTAAGTTTTTTAGTCAGGGAACATAGAAGAAAGATAACTCGTCTGAGGGAAGGATGGCATGGAAGAGAAAGCCTGAGAGGCTGGCAGGCCCTAGACATGGACTGTAATGCCATCTGCGCCAGTAATCATGTAAATGACTTCATGCGGGTCATTAATCTCTCCTGGCCTCGTTTCCCTAATTGGCAAACTGGAAATGTTAGTAATATTTTACTTGTGTAGCTGATGATCGTTTTTCCTACTACGATATAAATTCTTAATGGGCAAGAATTTTTATCTGTTTTATTCATGAACTTTTTTTCTTGATGTGAGCACCAGATGAGATAATTTATATTAGTAAGGTTTTCATGACATAAACACCATGCAGATGTTAGTGGGCTTGTAACTGACCATTTTATCTTGTTATAGGATGCCTCATCCCCAGGATACAGTCTCTCCTTTATAGTGAGAACAGAGCTGTTTTTTTTATCAGAGCCCGAATTTTACAAGTGTCGAAACTCTATGTAGTTTCTCTTCCTGAAACCTGAGTCGCTCCATGAGTGGGCAGGGTGGGTCGAAGTCACAGTGCCAAGACGGCAGCTGTGGAACAGTGGCTAGAGTCTCAGATCTGGGGTTGGGAAGCCAGTCAGTCCTGTGACTTCTGTCTCTAAACCTGTGCAGCCAGTCGTGCTGTGACTTGTGGCCTTAGCTCTTGTTCTTCCCCGGGCCTGGAACACTTTCCCTACTAGCTGACCTGCATGCTGCTCTCTCATTTCTTTGGCCTTCTGGGTCAGTGCATCTTAGCAATGAGGCTTCCCCAGACCACTGTGCGTTAATAGCCACCTCTGCTCCTGTGTCCTCCATTCCCCTTCCCTGTGGTATTTTTTTTTCTTGCTGTCACTTTTAGCATTGATATACCATGTATCTGACTTGTTTGATTGTTTATAGCCTGTCTCTCCTACCGGAAAGTGCTTTCTGAGGCCAGGGCTTTTGGTTTTCTTTATGTGGCATCTTTATCACTTAGAATGGTGTCTGGCCTATAGGAGATGTTAAATATGTTTGAGTAAATAAATGGCGAATGCGTTTAACTTTATATTTTTCCAAAAATAATTTTATATGCTTGTATAGAGCTCTAAGGAATTTTCACGTGAAGTCAGATTTTCTCGTCTCCTTATTTATAGAATGACAAAGGACAGACCCCTGCTGACGTGGTTCCAGACCCAGTGGACATGCCGTTGGAAATGGCCGATGCTGCGGCAACTGCTAAAGAAATCAAGCAGATGCTGTTAGATGCGATGCCTCTGTCCTGTGATGTCTCCAAGCCCGCGCTTCCAAATTATGATCGTGTCACCAGCAAGGCAGTGCTTACATCAGTTGGCCTGAAGTTGGGGGACCGTGTTGTTATTGCAGGACAGAAGGTACAGTAAGTAACTACAGTCTCTGAAGCTACGTCCAAGGTCATCGTGTCCGTGGCCTGTGTGCCAAGGGTGCGTACAGTGTGGTCTGTTTGAGTCTTTAAACAAGGCGTTCAATATGTAGGTGGAAAGATACTTAATGGACGATATGAAATTTAGATGTACTTTTACTGTAAAGTATGATTTAAGTGTATACATGATTTGAACTTAATGAAGACATCTTTATTTGACCGGGAAACGAGTAGCCTATGGTAGAGCCGTCAAGTGAATTTAGGGGCGTGATCTGGCCTGGAGGTCTGACCTTGCAGCCGCCCAGCGCTTCTCAGTGGTGTCTCTTTCTCTGCTGCTACTTCACAGAAATGGAGCAAAGGGGACCTCGCCAGTCATGGCCGTTTGGCTTTGAGAGCTCACAAATAGAGAAATCTTAGATATTATTTTAACCTGATAACAAAAATGTATGTGGGAAAGCAGATCGTACCCCCACTCACCCCACTGAAGACGCTTCAAAGCCTCAGTTTCCTTATGACATTCACTTGTTGCCCCTCTTTTTTTAATACCTCATATGGGAGGGTTTTTTTGTTTTGTATTGTTTTGTTTTTAGAATTTTGGGGCGAATAGGGAGCTTGGATAAGGGAACAAGGAATTCCTGCTTGGATATTGAATTTCCTAACAGTTGTGTCTAAATATTTGGGTAGGCTCGTGGTGAGGGAGATGGATGTTTTTCAGAATACGCTGAAATCTGAAAGTTCGATTTACTGAGAAAATTGTTTCAAAAAGGATGGTAAGCTACAAATAAACTTTTATGTTGAAAATGTTATTTACCAACTTCCAAAAGAATATACATTCATAGGACATTTAATTTTTCATCATTTTATCTGTGGAGCTAAAATATCAAAAGATTATGAATGCAGAGCATTTTTTAAAAATTTGGGATTAATATTCAGCTTCATTAGCATTCCTGTCCTATGTCTGAGAATGGATGTTTAGAAGAATTATTATTCTGTTGTTTTATTTTACTTTTTATTTTGGATAATTTAAAGCTATACAAAAATAGAAGCATGTAATGAGCATTCATATAATGAGCATTCATATGCCAGTCAGCTGGGTTCAACTTTATCATCCTCTGGCCAGTCTTGTTTCATTTTATTTTCTTTCAGTCCATTGCTTAGCTTTTCATTCTCTTAGAGAGTGTTTTTCAAAGAGCAGAAATTTAAAATTTTGATTAAGTCCACTTTATCAGCTTTTTCTTTTATGGACTGTGTGTTTAGTATATCTAAGAAATTACTATCTTTTCTTCTAGGAGTTTATAATTTTAGGTTTTACATTTAGTTTTATATTTAATTTTTAGTTTATTTTTGTTTATAGAGTTCTAGGTGTAGATAGACGTCCCTTCTTTCTTTCCTCTCTCCTTCTCTCTCTCTCTCTCTTTCTTTTTCTCTTTTCCTTCCATCCATCTATCTATCCATTTGTTTCAGCATCATTTTCTGAAAAGACTATTTTTTCTCTCTTGAATTGCCTTTGCACCTTTGTCAATTGACCACATATGTGCGGGTATATTTCTGGATCGTATTTTGCTCCATTGATCTAATAGTTATCCTTTCTTCAATACTACTCTGTCATGATTGCTGTAGCTTTATAGGAATTCTTACCATCAGATATTTTTAGGCCTTCGATTTTTTTCTTTTTTCGTTTTCTTTTTTCTTTCTTTCTTTCTTTTTTTTTTTAAAGTTCCTTTGCCTTTCCATGCACATTTTAGAATCAATTTATAGATTTTTACAAAAAGTTCTCTTGGGATTTTGAGTGGAGTTGTGTTAAACATAGATCAGATTGAGGAAACCGACATCTTAAAAATGTTGAGTCTTTCACAAACACACTATACCTCTCTAATAGGTTTTTGGTTTATTTCATCAGTTTTGTTTTTAAGCATTTAGATACTATACCTACTTTGTTAGGTTTATACTTAAGTTTTTCATGATCTTTGGTGCTATTGTAAATAGTGGTGTTTTTGAAATTTTATTTTCTAATTTTTTATTGCTAGCATATAGAAATACAATTGAGTTTTGTGTATTGATCATGTATCCTGTAACTTTGCTAAATTTATTAGTTCTGTTGGCCTATTTTTTTTTGTGTGTGTGCAGATTCTTTGAGGTGTCCTATGTAAATAATCATGTTATCTGTGGATGGAGACAGTTTTATTTTTTCCCAGTCTTTATGCATTTTATTTTTCTCTTCTATTTTATGCTAGGATGAATAGAAATGGTAAGAGCCAACATTTTTGCCCTGTTCCCAGTCTTACGGGGAAAGCACTCAATCTTTCATTATTACATATGATAATTGTTAGCTGTAGATTTTGTATTTTATTAAGCTGAAGAAGTTTCCATCTATTCCTACTTTGCTTAGAGGTTTTTTTTTTTTTTTTAATTTTATCATGAAAGGATATTGAAATTTGCTACAGGCTTTTTCTGCATGTGTCAGAAGAACAAGGTTCCCCGCACTCTTTAGTCTGTGAATATGATGAATTATATTAATTCTCAAATGTGGAAATAGCATTGCATTCTCATGATAAGCCTCACTTGGTCACGATGTATTATCCTTCCTGTGTATTGCTGGACTTGATTTGCAATTATTTTGTTGAGGATTCTTGTGTCTGTGTTCATGAGGGATATTGGTATATAGTTTTCTTTTTTTGTAATGCCTTTGTTTGTGGTATTGAGGTGTAATGCTGGCTTTATAAAATGAGTTAAGGATAGATCCCTCTGTTTTTATATTCTAGATGAGTTTATATAGAAATGGTACTATTTTTCCTTAAATTCTTTGGTGGAATTCACCAGTGAGGCTGTTTGGGTCTGATTTTTTTTTTTTTTGAAGACTTTAACTACAAATTTAATTCAGTTACAAACTTTGGCAGTTTATTTCTTTCAAGGAACCAATACATTTCATCTCATTTGTCAAATTTATAGGCATAAAGTTATTTATAGTATTTCCTTACTATTTAAATGACTGAGGGAATGTAACAATACCCCTCTTTCACTCAAGGTGTTTGTATTTTGTGTCTTTTGTCTCTTCTCCCCGCTTGGTCTCTAACTAAAAGTTTATTAATCTCATTTATCTTTCTAAAGAACCAGCTTTTGGTTTTGTTGATTTTCTCTATTGTTTTTCTGTTCTTAATTACTTATCTATATTATTTTCTTCCTTTTGCTTGCTTTGGGTCTTCGCTTTCTAGTTTCTTAAGGTGGAAGTTTATATCATTGATTTGAGATCTTTCCTAATATAAGCATTTTTATATAAATTTTCTTCTCTGTACTGCTTTTGTTACAGCTCACAAATTTTGATATGTTATTTTCATTCAATTAAAAATATTTTATAATTTTCCTTGTGATTTTCTCTTTTACCATGGGTTATTTGGGAGTATATTTTTTAATTTCCAAATATTTGGAGATTTTTCCATATGTTTTTCTATTAGTAATTTTTGGTTTAATTCCATATGGCTTAAGAACATACTTTGTATAATTTTTATTCCTTTACATTTGTATCTTGCTCTTTTGGGTGAAATGTTTTATAAATGTCAGTTACATCAAGATGGCTTGTTTTTTCATGTTCTTACTGATTTTCTGCCTACTCAGCCTATTGATTACTCAGAGGTGTGTCGAAGTCTCCAACCGTAATTTTGGCTTTGTCTATTTCTCTTTTCAGTTCTTACAATTTTTACTTGTTTTGAAGCTCAGTTGTTAGGTGCATGCAGATTTAGGATTCTTATGTCTTCTTGATGAATTGACTCATTTATCATTATTTAACGTATTTTTTTATTCCTGCTCATATTCCTTGTTCTGAAGTCTACTTTGACAGAATAGTTTTTAAAAACTTCTATGGTGAAGTTGCTAGAGTAGGATACTTAAAATTACTAGTAATACTCGGAAGTTATTCTGTTTTATATTTTCTTTAGGTTGGAACATTAAGGTTTTGTGGAACAACTGAATTTGCAAGTGGGCAGTGGGCTGGCATTGAGTTGGATGAGCCAGAAGGAAAAAACAATGGAAGTGTTGGGAAAGTCCAGTACTTTAAATGTGCCCCCAAATACGGTAAGGAAGATTCTAAGTTAATGATGATTAAGTTAAAAGAATCAAATTTTACTCTTTTATCGTTTTAAAATAAAACTTTCCGCGTAGTTACTTACATAATAAACGAAGGGGCTGTCTCTTCTTGCTGTGAACAGTGTCGTGGTTGGGAGATGGTATCTCACCAGGAGAACACCCAGCTCCGCAGACCTCAAATCCTGCCAGTGGTGGTTTCACGACTGAGGGAGGGACTTTATTATCAAGGAAATGCTAAACTCTGGAGGTTGGAAAACTTGAAAAATTGGAAAAGCAAGTGAGGCCAACTTTATTACTCCACTCCTTAGCTGAGATGACTCTCTTTCTGAACCATTTTTTTTAAATTAAATTCATTTTCTCTAGCTCTCTCTCATACACACACATGCACACACACACCTAGACACGTTGATTTTACTTTGTCACTCACTACGTTGTGAATATTTTTCCTTGCCATGAAATATTCTTCTAGAACATTCATTTCCCTGGTTGCATTGGTAGCTCTACGAGGAAGCAATATGGTATAATGCTGAAGAGTACGGACTTTAGAGTCTGAGTGCTTGGGTGTGAATCAGCTTCTCTGCCTACCAGCTGTATGACCAGCCATCTTTCTCTTTCTGTGCCTTAATTTGTCTTCTATAAAATAAGGATAACAATATCCCAAGAATTCATGTAAGGATTAAATATGCTGATAAATTGATAAAGCACCTAGAATAGTATTTGATTCCCCGTAAGCACTCAAAAATGTTAGCTATTTGCTAGCTGTTATAAATTTATCAAAACAACCACTTCCTTTTGTCAGACACTTAGGATGGAGCCTCATTTTTTGGTCCATTATTAAAAAATCTTTTTGTTTATTAAAAAACGCTCATCATAGAAGATTTGAAATTCATAAAAAGGAGAAGAAAATAAGTCAACTGTATATTTTTCTGTTTTCACTTTTTCACAAAATTTGGATTATATATAGTTATATATTCTGCGTTTTTATTTGACACCAATATAATTTCCTCAAGTTTTTAAATATTATTTAAAAATATGATTTTTTGTGTCTCCATTTCCTTTAATTTTTCCAGTTTGATGGGTGAAAATGTCAGTGTTTGAATTAATATTGCTCTGACTCTGTGAAATAAAACATTTAAAATATTTTATTGTAGTTTATATTTTTTTATATTTCCTCGGCAAAATGGTTATATTATTTGCCCATTAAAAATTGGGATATTAGTGTTTTTTAAAACTGATAAGAATTTTTAAAAATACATATTTAGAATATTAATTTCTTATATTTACTACAGATATTTTGTGCAGTTTGTCATTAGCCTTTGAACTTAATTTGCAGTATTTTTGGACATACAGTTTTATATGGTTAAAAGACTTTTCCTTTATAATTTCTTACATTGCTTTTATGCTCAGATAGTTCTTTCTCATCTAATGATAACTTATGTTATATATTTTATTCTTTTAAATGTTTTAATTTTTTTTATGCTATATTACTTAATCCATTTGGAATTTATTTGGTTAGTTGTGGGAGATTAAGAATTTAATTTTAATTATCCTCTGTTAGCTAATTTTGGCAGCCTTCAAGGAGACTAAAGGCAAGATCAAAATCATTAGCAACGCATATGGCAGATATAAATCAGATACCTGGGAAAAGCTTAAGGATTGTTAACAGGATGCATGTGGCCTCCCTAAATCTCATCACCTAAAGGAGAGGCATGCCTCCCTTCTCCAGCACGTACCGTATTGTTCCTGATTTTCAGGACCTGAGGGCTAAGCCTTTAGGGAAGATTATATTTTATACTCAAAAAGATTTTTTCTATCCCTCCTATGTGTAAGGCAATGTAATTTGGTTGAGTGGGGAAGTGCAGAGAAGAGTAAGCTTGAATTTTATCTTCTAAAGGTGTACATGCTTGAAGAGAGATAAAACATGGACATAAAAAGCTATAATATGGGAAAATATGTCTGAAAAGAGATATAAAGTGACATGGAAGACAAGTTTCTAATATTATATAGTGCATTATTATTTGTCAATAGCTTAGTCAGAAATAATTATAAGGAAACACTATTATTCACTTCTTTTTTCCCTGAATTTCACTTAATACCTAATTATGTATCTTTTATGTGATTCTTAAATTATTGCGTGTGTTGTTAGTCTTGACAACTAGATTCTAAGCTCTTTGAGGGCGTGTACTCTGTCTTACTTTTTTTTTGTTTCTTACTACAGGACACCTAGTAGGCACTAAAAAAGAATTTAAAGATTTATATTACTAAACAGTTGCACTGGCCCCTTTGTTTGAAATACTTCTGATTGCTTAACACTAAATCCCTCCATTCTCCCGTAGGTATTTTTGCACCTCTTTCAAAGATAAGTAAAGCAAAAGACCGAAGGAAGAATACAGTACACACTCCTTCTTCGAAAGCCGTACCTCTCATCAGGTCTCAGAAAATCGATGTAGCTCACGTAACATCAAAAGTAAATACTGGTAGGTCAAACTGGAAAGTTAAGGATCATCTCCTTCGGCACTGTTATTTGTGGACTTCCTTATATTTAGATTGCTTCACCCTTTTTTGTTGGCCGTGAAAACCGAATCTAATAAACCCTGGATCTTAAGTGTTTTCGACCTCAATCACAGTTTACGATTTTAATTCCTGACGAGAGTATTTTTCAGTTTCGTCCTTTTCCTTTCCTACTATCCATACCTCTGTCGCCACCCTAATCTAACCTCAGAGCTAGATTTTATGCCTCTAATAAATCTTTATATACTGCAGCTAGCTTTATGTTTATCACCTGTTCAGGAGTTTTAGTGATTTTTTTTTTTTTTTTTTTTTTTTAACCAGAAATGATCCCGACTTTTGAAACTGGCAGAGTCGTTTCTGTATTTGGTGGAGTCGTTTACTGCTTCCACAGTTGGACTGTGGTTTGCTAGATCGCCCTGTCTCTTGTGCACATCGTTCTCACTCTCCCCTTCATTCTTGGTCTCATGCTAGTGCCCCAAGTGCAGTCATCTGACCTCTGCCTTTTGAGGTCCTAGCCATGCTTTACCTCCTTATTCAGATCTTGTTCCTCCATGAAAACTTCCCCATGACCCCAGAGCGTTTTGATCCCTACATTCCCTAACTTCGTATACACTTTTATAAATAGCACCCAGTTATTTGTTATCTTGGGTTTTGTCTTCTGATTGCTTTATTTGTGCAGATCTTCTATTCTCTCAGCAAAATTTTAGACTTTAAATGGACCGTGAGAGTATTTTGTATTTTCGCATTCACTGTGGCATACAGCACAAAATAGGAGCGCGATACATACTTGCTGACTCATTAATGATTAAAGGATTTTGTCAAAGAATTTGGTTGGCCTCTCTAATCTGTTCCATTGGACTATTTGAATGTCCCTGTGTCAATACTGCACTTCATAATTACTATAATTTAAAAAAAAATGAACCTTGATATCTAGTAAAGGAAAGCCACCTACTTTATTCTTGAACAGTGTTTTGCCGATTTGGGCCCTTATAAATCACGCTTCCGTATGAGTTTTAGAATAAGCTGTTAGTTTCTTTTAAAATATATCTGCTGAAGGTTTAACTGGTATTGCATTTAAACCTTAAATTAGAGTGGGAAGAACTGACATCTTTACAATATTCAGTCTTTCAATTATGAGCTTGGGATATCTCTCTATTTAGGTCTTTTAAAAACATCTCAAGAAGATTTTGTAATGGTCTCTACAGATATTTTGTACTTGTTTTGTTAGGTCTATTCCAAGGTACTTCATACTTTTTGGAGCTATTGTAAATGGTGTCCTTTAACCTGAAGCCCAGAAGTACACTGCAGACATGGAAAGGAAGCTCAAAGAGAAGCCCTCTGTTTCTGGTCTGTGGAGCGAGAAAGGGGCCCCCTACTAGACAGAAAGTGGAGGAAATCCCCTGCTTTCTGTCTTGAGCGCTTTCCCCGCTTTGGTTCTCTCCCGCCCCAGCCCCCTGGCAGTACAGCACGGTGCAGCAGCAGCCGGGGCTGGATGGGCACCCTAAGCCCCAAGGGAGGAGAACCCTTGTTTCTGACCAGAGAAACTGTGGTCCCCAAACGGATGGAATCCCCATTGGTTTTTGTCCTTTTTTTCTCACTGCTTAGCCCCTGAGGCAGAGTTTGTCGTAGGAGATTGTAGGACAGAGCAGGGAAAGTAAAGCCTCGGTGTTCTACCCAGAATACCAGAAAGGGGTGGCCCCTGGGATCAGGAAAGTGTCAGGGAGACCATGGCGAGGAGAGAGAGCTCAAGAAAGTGACCTCAAAACGTTGGGTGTGAATTCCTGGGCTTACACTCAAGCTGGGCATGCATGGAGCTGACCACAGGCTCGGGTCTCCTGTGTAGACCACTGCCCAGGTCCCAGGCTGATAACTGGGTGGCAAAGCACCTGAGACAGATTCCAAAACAGCTTTGGACAGAAGGTGGGTAGGAACTTTCAGCCTGAATCTAACCGGGTCAACTGCCTGCTAAAACAGAACAAAACAACATTCTCCATAGAATTTAAACAAGACCAGATTCCTATAAAATAATATTTGTAATGTATAGGATATAATCTGAAATTGCTCAAAATATGAAAATCGAAGAAAGTCTCAACATCTCTGAAGGAAAAAGACAATCAAAAGATGCCAATCCTGAGATGATACAAATATTTATCAGATAAAGACTTTAAATAATATATTATGACCAACTCTCTAAGAATTAAGGATAAACACTCTTGAGACTAACGGAAAGTTTCAGTAGAGAAATGAAGATATAACAAAACAAATGATGCATGTGTACATACAGATGTGCACGCACGCACACACACACACACACACGAATATGTCTAAAACTGGGATGATCTAAGTAAGATTGGTGGATTGTATCAATGTCAGATTCCTGGTTATGATATGGGGGAAACTGGACAAAATGTACGAGAAATCTCCCTATATTGTTTGCATGCAAATCTCCGGTTATCCCAACAATAATTCAAGTAAAAAGAAAGGACCAAATGTATATTTTAGAACTGGAAAGTCTAACTAAAAAATAAGAAATTCACTCCGTGGGTTGCCTTCACAAAGTCTCTCTTACCCGCTTATCTGCTCAGTTCCTGCTGTTAGAGTTCTGGCCCTCATTCCTGGCCTGTGTAATCACTGCTGACTGGTCTCTGCCTCCATCTCTCCTCTAGTTTCCTGCTAAACTTCGCTGTCAGGTTCATGTTATTTGGCTCTAACTCTGCTCATGCCGATCCTCCTTTTCCAAGCCCATCAGAGGCTTGTTCCTTACTGAGGAGTTCCAGATCTTTAGCCCAGACTATCACTTCTAAGATTTTACTGTGACCTATCCATCCAGTTTACTGCTCTCTCATCCCCCAAAGTAGTCTTAATTTCAGCCAAGCTATTCCTCCTTCTCTGATCCTGTCTTTAAGACTTTATTTTTTTCTTTTTGTTTGTCCAAAATGCCTTCCCTCAGTTCTTTCTGACGATACCTCCGGTATTCTCTAGAAGGAATCTGACCTATCCCTTAAGACTCATCTCAAACTGTGATCTTCTTATTGAGGGATTAATTTATCTTTGTAAGCATGATTATTACCTCCTCCTTCTATGCTAGTGCTTATATAAAAAAAGTCTTTATATTTTAGTTATTCACGTGTATGTGTATTTTACCAAATTGAAAAGGTCCTCCTTTAAGGCTAAGACCATGTCTTGTTCATGTTTGTGAAGGCTGCAGTGCCAAGCACAGTTCTTCACCAAAAATGCTTCGTAAATGAGTAGAATTGAAATGGATATTTGATGGAATTTAAGACTGGGTATAGTCCACTAAGTTTCTTATTTATATAATTTGGTTCTGTAGAATTGAAACAGGAGTCTTAATAAGGTAGAGTAGTATTTATGAGCTTTTTCTTTTTCAAAGCTTTTTTTTTGTTGTTGGGAATTTAGTGTACCTAGAGTGAGGTAATCATTTTCAGAATACCAGTGGCAGAGTGTACAGAATTTATTATCTGATTCTCACTTAAATGAATAATTACTATATTGATTTGTAAAAGCTTTTACCCCAAATTCACTATATAAATAGAAAATCCGCTGCAATGAGATTGCACGCACACGCCAGTGAAATCACGTAAGTTGTCTGCAAGTCCGTCGTATCTTGGCTGTATTAGGTTTGCTTTACCTGCTGATGTTGTGCAGATACACTAATGAGTGCATTAAATATCAAACAATTAGGTAACTATATTTTAAATGCTTTATATTATTTACAGTTCCTTAGTATATTGTTAAATAGGTTTAAAAGATACTTTAGTGATATTTGGGGAAATTGGGGTTTTCAGATGGGCTAGGAATGCATTCTTTCCTTTTCCCTTTAAATAATAGAATATTGGTCCTGCTATCTGTGAATTTATTATCCAGTATGTTTTTAGAGATGGATAAGATGTAGATAATGAGGGATATCTGTACTTTAAAAAGGAACTACATTTCTTTTTTTGTTTAACGTTAGACAAAATCCTTTCTTGCTTAAAGTGTTTTGTTTCTATGTCCTAGGACTAATGACATTAAAAAAAGATAGTGCTTCTGAATCGACACTGTCATTACCTCCTGGTGAAGAATTGAAAACTGTAACAGAAAAAAATGGTAATATAATTTATAAATTTTGTTCTAAACATTTAATATTATGATGGAACTTTAAAATAATACAGCGATATAATTTAGATGGGAGCTAAATTTTAAAGTTTGTAAGGGAAAAATCATTATAGTAAAAATTTACCATTGAAAATCCCCCAGGCAACTCATACTAAAGTAAATACGTTTTTGTATAAAATTCTGCACTATGATTCTTATGTACACTTAAATTAGTGAACTATTGGACTAATTAAGAGAATAAAAGGAAATTATGTAGTGTGGATAGCTTGATAAAAATATTTAAAGTTGCCTTTAGCTATCAAATCATTGGGTCAGTAGAACATGAATAAGAATTTCAAAAGTATTCCTACTTGCCTTCAGGTTAACTCAAAACATTTTAATATTAAACTTTGTTACCTTAAAACACGTCAACAGTGTTTTTTTTTTGTACAAATAAGATGGGATTCTATTATTTCATGTAAAGTGAGAGGTGAGGGATTGGTGGTTGGAAACAGTTTAAGTTCATGGATGTGATGACATTTTCTTATATAAGATTGTCGTCGGATAATGTGAGTCCTTAAAATACAGTTGCTCAGGTAATGAAATCTTTTATGTACGAACTATGATATATTTGGATGAAACCAGTCATTCGATTCAACATTGTATAATCCATAATTGGAGAAGCTAAGTGGAGAATGTCAGAGAGATTTACCTGGAAAAGCATCTCATTGATTCACTTCCTCTTTTCCACCCTTTGAAGTATTCGTTTCCTTTACCTGCTTTAGCTAACCTGCTTGGATCCAACAGCAGCTCGTCCTCTACATCTTCTTTGGAACACAGACAGAGCTCCCAGAAACTGAATGCAAGTAGCAATAGCAAGAAGACAATGAGCAAAAGCCCGTCTGTTTCATCTAGAGCCAGTGCTGGTATCTATGGCTTTTTCAACCAGGCTTTCTTGGTGTTTTTTATCTTGGTTTGTTTGTAAGTAGATTTGCTCTTTTTAAATGTGTAAAAGGAACCCTTTACTTCAGTCAGATTGAACTACTTCATTTCTCCTGTCTCCCTCACAGCCCTCGCCCTCCCCGCGCCCCCTGCGTAAACATACTCTGGATTTCTCAGCCTTCCTCCTAGTGCTCACACAATTTTCCTTGTCCGGATTGACTTCTTCTCTTCCCCATGTGTCTAAGGCCTCCAACCCTTTAAGGTTCATTTTAGAACTTTGTGGTAGATCCTCAGATAATTGGAAACCGTATGGGTTGTTATCTTTCTTATTTCCTTTCTAACCTAATAATAATAACTAATATGTATTATATACTTATTATTTCAGGTACTATTCTAGGCACTTTATATACCTTACTTCATTTAGTTCTCAAAATAAACCTATGGGGTAGGTACTATTACGATCATGCTCATTTTATGAGTGAGGAAACCAAGGCTTAGGGAGGTAAGTCAGAGTGCACGATGGCAGTTCGGAATTGGCACACCTGGGCTTTCCCCACAGGCCCGTCTGATGCTTTCTCTGCAACTGTTAATAGTCCGCCTCCATCCCAGGCACTTTCTGCTCTTCCTCATGCTACGGGGTCTCCAGACCCCTCCTGCCAGCCGGTGTAGAGCTGGACCGTTGCCGCTCCAGACAAGTGCTGTCTGCGGCCGCTCATGCAGTTTTGGTGGCTACTCTCTTATTAGCTCAGATGGAGCCTCATGCTAGATCTCATTTTGTTGCTCAGCATAGGGCTTTACATTTATTTTCAGTTAATGTTAGAGGTTTCATCCCTCTGAATTTCATTTCTTACATTTTGCATATTAGCTTTTTCACATACTTTTGTGCCATCTTCGTATTTAAAAAGCATGCTTTCTCTATTTTTATCTCAGTCATTTAAAACTATGCGGGAGAGGGTCAGAGCCTCTCCTAATAGGCTGACAATGATAACCTTTCTGATGTGGTTTTTTTAACTAGCTGTGAACCTTGCATATAATCTCATTTAGGCCCCTTTTCTTCAGTTATGTGTAAGAACACATAAAATGCTTTATCAAGCTTCTTGTTGAAATTAGCATTTATCGAATTACTGCAGTTCACTTATTTACCTATATAGCAAACTTGTCCAGAAAGGAAATAAAGCCATTTTGGCATAATTTGTTTTTAATAAACTTCATAATTACCAGATTCTTTTTCTAATACTTCGAATACCTGTACTGAACCTATATTTTCTTATAGAAAATGTTCATGACAGGATTTTTTTACTTTTTAAAACACTTTATTATATGTGGAGAAAAACAAACACACCAACCCTCAACAGAAAGATGGCCATAATAAACCTAAAAGTTGGGACTCTGAACATAGAGAACCCTAGAAGTTTTGCCTGAAATTGTTTCCCTGGAATATTTATTTTCCAAATAGATACCTCTCCCTCCATAAACACTTTCTCCCCAGCGCTGGGAGGAACAGAGGCAAGGAGAGGCAGTGATGTCGTGATGTCACAATCCTCTTTATCTTCATTTTGTTTACACTTTAAGGCCTCCTTCATTTGGAATTTTGACTTTTGACATTTTCTTGATTTAAAAATTTTTTATGTGAGTACAGAATTACCTTTTCATACCCTTTATAAGAAGTAGTTCTAGTGTACTTACACATTTAATCTTTTTTTCTTTTTATAAATTTGAGGGATATGTAGACTTAGATAATAGTAAAGATGAAGAGAGTTATCGAGTTGAGAATGGGAGATACGTGAGCTTAAGTCCATGTTTGTGACCCCAGAGACGTTTCCTTAAGAAATTTTCTGGAGTTGTTGACATTCCCCTTTCTCTACAGATTCGTATTTCAGGGCGATATGGAATGCAGAGAGTGGACATTATTAGGAAGCTAGGAAAAAGAATTAAGGAGCAGGAGGAGCAGAAAGACCGGGTGAGGGGGGAGGGAGAGGAAGGGGAGGAAGTCTGTGTTCTCAGCCGCATCGTGTTCCATTGTTGAACTTGTCTTTGGTCCATTGTCTGCAGACAGTGTGGGGAAAGCCCTGAGGATTTCTGGTCACAGAGTCTGGGTTTTAATCCAGACGTGCCACCTGCTACCTGTGAATACCATGTCTTCATTAACTCCTGAGTTTCTATCTTATCTGTAATTACGATTCTTGTGAAAAGCACTTGAAGCTCTGTGGAAGTCAAAGCTGCGCTGAGGGCCTAGGACTTTCTGGCGCTGCGCTTCATCCAGACCTTCCTTCTCCCCGGGTTTATGTTGCTCATCTGTTGCCTGTGTTTTTAGCTCCTCCCCCTTTAACAGTGAGATTTATCCTCTATCCTGTGCCCTCACTTGGGGTTCTCTGGGCCTTCCCAGATAACAGCTGTTCAGATCTGTTTATGGACTGACGGGAGACGCCTTAAGGGCCCGCCTCCGCTCTGTTATAATTGAACAGCTTTCTGGACAGTATTTCTCCAAGACTTCTGATGTCAGATAGTGGGCATTTCAGGGTTCAGGTTTGAGTCAAGGTGAGGGTGGAGTGGTTTTGTTTCTAATAAGGAAATCGATTTGGGGCAATTGGAACCTTATAACAATTTCACTTTCAAATCACGTGTGTATCATTTACAGTGAGTCCCAGGGTACTACTATAATTGTAGCATTTTACTGGCACAGGGCCAGATCCAACCTACCACCTACTTTTGTAAATAAAGTTTTATCGGAGCATGCCGTGCCCGTTCTATGTCTGCTTTTGTGCTACAACAGCAGAGTTAAGTAGTTGTGACAGAGCCTGAAATATTTACTGTCTAGCCCTTGACAGAAAGTGCGCTGACATCTGTTCTTGGAGAGAGTGCCATCGGGCAGTCTGGATGGAGTTGATCAGGAATCGTGCGTGTTAAGTTTCCATGGCAATAGTTTTCTCAGGAAGCCCTTCACATTTCCTTTGGGGAGTTTGACCTCACATATGAGAAACAGAACTGTGGACGATACATACATAATGAAAGCATCACATATTGAAATCTCCCACCAACTAGACTGATTAGAATACATAGCGATTTTTTTTTTTTTTGTGGCTAATGTGCTTTTTGAGTTTTTTCCCTTTGTTTTTTCTCTTTTCCTACCCTATCCCCTTCCCCCTCCAACCAATTAAACAGGTTTGAATTCCTCAGCAACATCTGTAGCAAATAATGCGTGTTGTGAAGGTGAACTCCAACTCGGAGATAGAGTGTTGGTGGTTGGCCAGAGAATTGGCACCATTAAGTTCTTTGGGACAACAAACTTTGCTCCAGGTAACTCATCTGCATATTCTTTGCTCTATTTGAATTCTTTAGAATACAAAAGGTTTATAATTTCACGTGTAAATACCATTTAATTGTAGAGAATTCTCGATGAACAGTTCTTGTGGATGGTAGCTGTGGCACAGAAAATGCAAAAACAATGATTAAAATGCAGACTGTTTGTACTCAGGTCGACTGTTTGTTATCCAAAAAATTTTCTTGCCAATTGTGTTTTAAATTGCTTAGTGTTGAAATTATTTGTCACTCTCCAATTTTACTCTCACTGATTGCCCAGCGTGCTTAATAACAGAGGAAACGTTTTAGGATTAGATTTCCGCCAAGGATAATCTTGAAAATGAGTAGATAATAGTTAACCATAAATAGCTTTTATCAGAGCGGGTTGTAGAGAAAAGCAAACAGGGGTTCAAAGGAAAATGAAAAAGTTTTTGCATACCCTGGGACCTTAAAAATACATGTTTGTGTATTTATGTATTCATTCCAATCTAGACTTACGTTATGTTTCTGAAAGTAAAGATTATCTTGCTTTTGCATTTTTTAGTGATTGCAATTTCAAATAGAAGCCAGTTGAATGAAACCATGTTTGTATGTTTTAAATAGCAATTTGCTGTTTTGACACATGGTGGCATTGCAGCATGTAAGGAACAGGTTACCTAGAACATTGATTTTTTTAAAAAGTTTATAGCAGAACAATGAAGGATTTGAGATTTTACCCCGTTTGCAAGCTAACAAGTTAGATTGCCTCAGTTTCATAGATGTTGGCAGAAGATGTTGGGCTTCTGGGTCAGAGACAGAAGACTTCAGTACTCGCAACAAGAGGAGTAGCCAGAGTGTCAGCCTTTTCTTACTCTTGTTCCCTGAGCCCCAGTTCCCAGAGGGTGATAGAGAAGGCCAGGTGATACCTTCACATCAGTGGTTTAAGCTGTAGGAGAGGAGCCATGAGCTTAAGGAATCTGAATGTTTATGCATGGCACTTGGCATGCCTGTCTTTTGCGCTGGAGGAGACTGTCTCCTCCAAGATTGTCCTCCGTACAAATATTCATGATGAGACAATCAACGCCTCTGTCCATAAAATGTGCAGAAACACAGAGCCCCATGGAGAATTGTCTCCCAACACATTCTTATTTCATTAACACCACTTGTAATTGCAATCCAACTAATTGATTTGAGATGGGCTGTTTGTTTTATAATTCATGTTTCTCTTAGGTCTCCAGATAGTAATTGAGACTAGTTAGGATGTTCTTAATATAGTTCTCAAATAAAAACTTAGGAATTCCAAAGGTAGCTTTATTTTCCACAATCACCATATGTCTTTTGAGTTTCTTTTATGGGGTTATATTAGATGAGGCTGGAACGGTTTGATTTCCTTGGATACAATTTATCATGGAGTTCAACTCTTAATTTTAAAATTATGTATGTGAAGCATTTGGAATTTTAGGAAGTTAACAAGCCAATATAATAAAAGTTAGAAACTTTTTGTTAAACTCATTCTGCCTTTCAGAAAGTAATAGTGTATATTTCTTGTGGTATCAAAAGTTGATCAATCGATTCTGTAGAACAGTGATAATATCTGGGTTTTTTTAATAGATCATGAGATCTAGACCTGAGACAGGTCTTGTGTAGCCTCTTTAGCATTTTTATCAGGGCCAGTGCTGAAAGAATATTACCATTTAAGTGAGAAGATATCCACACCTCCCGACTACCACACAATGTGTGGTCACTACTGTTACCCCTCGTCATAATGTCTTTCCGTTGTGTGTCACACATTTTCAAGAGTTATATGGAGCAGTTATATGGTGTCTTAAAATGGGAAAATGCAAAAAAATTATATAGGAAAGTGTTAAAGGCAGAGGGAAGTAAAACTTGGAAAATTATAACTGTGGCTCTTGGAGAAATAAGAAGGCAACCAAGCTAACCTGGTTAGTGACATTCAGAAATGTGATGGCCTCTTTTCAGAGCATTAGTATGGCTAAGCAATAGATTTGTATACATTACTCTCTACTTGTGCATAGTAGGACTGTTTAAGTATAAAAGATATGGTCATGCAATTAGTCTTTTCAACCCAAACTCCAGCCCAAACCGGAAATTGGCTCAAATGGCATCTTTTTGAACATAATAGGGAAAAAACTAAGATTGTCTAGATTGTCCTTTTATTTTATTTTATTTTTATTTATTTATTATTATTTTTTTAGGCGCGGCAACCCTTGGTTAACCTCACAGATCGCAAGGACCTTGTCATCTTACAGTCTCTTATATTTTCTATTTTTTACACCTCCAGCACCTGGTCTTCCTAGGTGGTCTCCCATCCAAGTACTAACCAGGCCCGACCCTGCTTAGCTTCCGAGATCAGATGGGATCGGCTCGTTCATGGTAGCATGGCCGTAGACTAGGCTGTCTTTTTAGATTTTATGTATTTGACTCTTCGAATTAGTAATCTGAAAGAAACAATATTTTTGTACTTTGGAATTGGTAATTTGCAATAAGTTTCTCAATATCTGTATCCTTATTTTTTAATTGATACTGATTATACGAGACCAAATACAATTACGATGATATTCTCCTTTTAAATAAAAAAAAATGAATGGATGATTAGGCAGTCTTAGCTGGTCTTGAGGTACCCTCAATTTTAGAATCTTTACTCTAAGAGTATTTATTTTCTTACCTTATATTTACTACACGAAAAGCAACCTCACTACTTTAATTTTAAGCTCTCTAGAGAAAGAAATCCTATTATTTTTTCTTCAAGTGGATTCTTTTAAATACTTAAAAGTCTTTTGGAATATTCTTCCTATTAGCTAACCTAAATCTTTTCACTTAGGTTAGAAAGAATATTTCTTTTTATCCCAGGTGGGGGGAAAAAAAGTAAAAGAGTCGCCATGATGTTCAGTCATATTTTTCCTATTGTTTTTGTTCTTTAATTATTTAAGAACCGTTTGTGGTATCCTGATATTGGGAGAGTAAGATGAAAAGATTGCATGTTCATTTTACGATTTATACCTCTCAGTGTTATCCTGTACTCCTCTCAGTTAAACATACATTGCCAAGTCAAGGACAGGTTCTTCGTCGTTGAAGCTTTTAGATATATTTTGGTCATACACTACTTGCATGACAGCTACTCCTTGCCAAATTTGTGTTTGTGCATTTTATCTTTCTCTCTTAATGTACAGCTCTGCAATTAAGCTTGTAAAATGTTTTTCCTGTTCATTTTTCAACTTCTCAAATTCTATCATTTGAAAGCTTAATGATCATGATGATCTTTCATCATTTCGATCACTTGTGAAAATGCGAAACCATCTAGACTTTGGGTTTGTATAACAGCATAACAGTTTGGGATACAGTGGCAGATGCTTTTCAAATCTACAATTCTCGTTCTAGGATGTTGGTATGGTATAGAGCTCGAGAAACCCCATGGCAAGAATGATGGTTCAGTTGGAGGTGTGCAGTATTTTAGTTGTTCTCCAAGATATGGAATATTTGCTCCCCCATCCAGAGTACAAAGGTGAGGAAAACGGAATTCATGTTTATTCTCGAGAGCTTTTTGTAATTTGCAATGGTTTGTAGTTATCATCCCTAATTTTATATTAAAGACGTGCTCTGAGTACAGCGCTTGTCTTCTTTCAAGGGGTTAAACCAGCCACCTTCTTCAGAGAGGAGGCTCATGGAAAGATAAATTTGCTTTGCTGAGGATTTGCAATTTTAAAAACCTCCTTTATTTCTCATTTGCAAACCCTATGAGTATGTGTAGGCTATTAGAAGTGGTGTTTGCAGCTAAGAACAGTGAGAGCAGCAAGCTTAATCTGTCATGCAAACAAAAGTAAAAATGCTCTCTGATTGCTTCAGTCACAGCCTAACTACATTAAATTTCCTGCCAGCAGGCACCCCATTCATTCTCCTACAAACCTAATGGAACCAAAATGGCTTTTTCCTCTGATTTCTTTAGTTTTCAAAAATAGATAAGCAGTAGATCTTTGGGGGAAGCGAAGCTTCAGGGATTTATATATGCTATACCTCCTGGGTGTCTCTTAAGATAGTACACTTTTGTACCACCTCACACTAGTTTTAAAAATTAAGTTGAGCAGAAACTAAGTCATCATGAAATTCCAGGTACCATTACGTGGAATGATTTATGTGTGGAGAGAGCTTGGCTTGGTATGTATGCTTTTCAGTGGGTGGGAAGTAGGATGCTGATCTTTGAGTAGGGAATAACATACATGATATAACCACATTCGTGAGAACTGATCTGTGAGCACAACCTGGAGGTCCCATCCAGTTCACTTCCAACTAGACTGTGACTGCCTCCTGGCAAATTTAACAGTTTTTATACCCATTTTTCTTCCTCACTTTGTTTTTCATGTGAATACCTATGTGTAATTTTTATATTACTTTTCTTGTTCTATCATGTGCTCGATATAATTCTTATTATTTATGATAGTATAGCATTTAACATGTAATGCTTAGCAGTTTATAAAGTATCCTCAATTAAATGTTTCATTTGATCCTGATAAGTGTTTGGTCAGGTGAGCTGGAATATTACAATAGCTATTACAGACATTTATTGAGCATTTACTAAGTGGCAGGCTCTGCACGGTGCACTGTAGATGGAGAGAGAGAGTTGAGAACTTAATTCTCAAAGCGATCAGTTAGTTCATTAGTAATAAGGACCTATTAATCCCCCTAAACCCAGTGAAGGATTATGATCATTCCCATTTTGCAGGTGAAGAAAAGTTTCACAAGATAAAGTAATTTAACTAAAGTCATATAGCTAATATAGGGGAGAAAAAACTTTTCCTATACCCTCTTAGGCTCGGTAGCTATGGGGTGTGTGTGTGGGGGGTGGGTTGGATCTGTAACTGACAGCAGACAGATTAACAGGAGAAAAAGCAACACGAATTTATTAAATTTTAATTTCATATGCATGGGGCATCACAAAAAGAACTGAATACCCAAAGGAGTGGTGAGATCGGAGAGTTCATAGACCGTCTTAATAAGGGAAAGGGAGAGGAAAGAAGGCTACTTACGGGAGAGCACATGACTTTTAGGAAAGATAAACAGGCCTTAGGAAAATGGCTGGGAGATATGATGGTTTGTTACAGCGTCTGTCTGGGTGTGGTGTTGACTTATCTCTCCTGTTATAAGAGTTAATCTTGATGAAACTCCTGGGGAGGGGATTAATGACAATAAAGTTTTTTCTTTTTTTGTGGGGGCGGGGAGGATCTGTTTTAGGCCTATAGAGAGTTCAGAGAAAGCCTTTTCCTGCATTTGTTGATTCTCATAGGTCTTCACCTCAAAATAAACCTTATGCCAGAGTGGCATGTTTTGGAGTGGCATATTTTGATCTCCTACACTGGTTAATGGTGGAGCTGAACTCAGCCCAGGGTTGTTAATTTGTTGTTGCTTTTTCCTAAGCTCTCGCTTTTAGACAGTTTGCTGAGGTTTTTTTGGTAGTCATTTTATAAGTGAAGAAAAAGAGGTTATAGCTAAAAAATAGAACCTACGTGTGCTGGCACTGTTGTAGGTGCTCCGTGCGCCCTGCAGCAGCAACCCTGTGGGTCAGGTACGGTCAGTATTCCTATTTCATAGATGAGGAAAGTTAACCACACAGAGGATAAGTGACAGCTCCCAAGTGGGGATTTGAACCCGGATCATCTAGTATCAGAAGGGGAGCTCTTAACCATTACCCTGCAATGATTAAAACAGGCTCAGTGGCTGTCTGCAGCACCTATGTCTTATATATGATTGATTTGAGAGTAAAATCCATGCCGAATCGCCAGTCAGCCTTCTGGGTTCTCATGTGACTTTGCACAAATCTTCATTAACACATCGCTATAGATTTGTAACAAGTTTTATTTGTCTCCTAGTCCTAAGGACTGGGGTTCTTCATTTCATGTTTGATTACCCAGAGAACATAGTTGTGCATATTATAGGCGCAGTAAATATTGATCAAATCTAGTATAGCGTTTTTTATGCTGTAACAGCTTTTCTTTTTTACTTTATGAAGCCACTTTCTCATGGTTTCATCTTCTTTTTCTCGCTTTGTTAATGGAGCACATGTTTTCTACTTTGTGTTTCCCTTGCCTTCTATTTGGTCTTCTTTAAGGTGATTCATTTAACAGCAGCCCCCTCTTCTTAAAAGAATCAGGGCTGTCTCTCTAAATGTACTGCTGTTTCGATCCAGCTGTCTTCCTGTCATCTTCTGATTGTCTCATTCATCATCATCAAATACTATTAAGTGTCTTTTAGCACTTTGTGCTGTGCTAGGCATTCTATAAGCAAATAAAACAGACATGGTCCCTGATTTTGAGGAATTTCTAATTTAAACCAGCTTTGGAGCTCTTCAAGAAAAAAAGAATTTTAAACTAGAGACTGCGTGAGGACAGCCTTAAATAAAGGAGTGACCAGTCACAATCTCGCCTTGCATAGAGCTTCTCCCAGATCGTAGCTGGCTTTCCACCCCCACTCCCCCACTTTGTATTCAAAAACCGTGCCTCCTGTCCCAGAATCTTTACACGTTATTTCCTCTGCTTGGATGGCTTTCTACTGTCACTCAACTTTCATCTAGTTAATACCTTTTCTTCTGTTAACATGTAAATCAACCAATATTTCTTTAGAGAAATTAAAGAAAACTGACTATTTTCCTTCCTTCCTTCCTTCCTTCCTTCCTTTCTTCCTTCCTTCCTTCCTTCCTTCTTTCCTTCCTTCTGCCCAAGTGATCTTCATCAGTGTAGTATTGATTTTCTTATTTTCAGTAATAGATCCTTATTACTAATGAACTGATCACTGTTAGAATTAAGTTCTCAACTGTCCATCGCCAGCTAATTCAAGCATCTGTCCTTTTCATCCAGTCGTATTTTTGTGTTCATTAGTTCATCATTGATTGCTGTATGTTGACTCTCATGTAAAAAAGATACATATGAATTGCAAGATGAAATTGCAAATATTGCAAGAGTTGCAGGATTTCTCTTTTTTTAATTTGTTTATTTTTTTATGGCGACGTTGGTTAACGAAATCCGATAAGTTTCAGCTGTACATTTTAACAATAAGGCATATATATTTACATTGTGTGTTCATTTCCCAAGGTTAGTTTTTTTTTCTGTCACCACATATTTGACCACTTTTCCCCATCTACCTCCCTCCTCTCCCTCCTCCTTCCCCTCTGGAGTTGCAGGATTTCTTGGTGGTAACAAAATATGCTGGAGGAAGTGATTGACCTAATGAAAGTTTTGCAGATTTAGGTCAGTAAACAAAAGAAAGAAAATGAGACTGTTAGAATGGGCTTCTTAAATATAAAGAATGATTTGCGTATTAAGAAATAAAGACCAACCTGTCAGGAAAGTGACCTTGATAATTGTACCTAGAGTCAAATATAAAATAAAAAATGTTGAATTGTACGAGCCATACAATTTTTTTCAGAAAAATCACACACACACACACACACACACACACACACATAGGTGATATCTTTTTTAAAATTTAAGAATATGATGTTTTTATGATTATAATATAATATTTGTTAAATTTAATATGAAATAAATTTATTTTTGTATTTTTTAGTTTCATCTTTGAAGATAAAATTCCAAAGAAATAAAGTCAGGTCTCTATTTTTCAGTGAATTCACTTTAAGCTGACTTTGACTATACTAATTATCCTTAGATGACAAGGACCTTTTCTGTTTGTTTATTGCCTGTCTCCAGTGTAGATTGAAGTTCATTCCTGGCTCATAATGATGCTTAATAAATGTTTGTTGAATGAGTGAAATAAGAAATAATCATTGGCGTGAAATCTCAGTTAAGAGCCAGTCTTAAATCCGAAAACCGGCTCCTGGTAATGAGGTTTTCGTTACTTGTTTTCTTCACAGAGTAACAGATTCCCTGGATACGCTTTCAGAAATTTCTTCGAAGAAAAATCGTTCTTATCCTGGTAAGATCACACAGTTTTATGTTCCTTATAATTTTTTCTTTGTTTTCATTTAATGAAGCATTTTATTGTGAAATATATAATGAAATATATATAAATACACACACATACACGCACACGCACACACGAGTGTATGAAACGTATTCATGTGGTTTGTGTAATGGTGAAGCAGACATGTGTTACCTGGCCACTAGCTGAAGACTCTAGAAACCCTTGTGTGTCTCTCTAGCTATCTGCCTTCCTTTTCATACACCCTGTCCTCAGGTTTGAGTCTTGAATTTTATGTTAATTATTCTTTTGATTTCCTTTATATCTTTATTACCCAGATATAGATATATCAATAAATGTTCAGTTTTGAGGTTTTTGCTATTTTGTTATTTAGTGTTCCATTAAAATATATTATTTATGCTATACTTGATGGATATTTGGGTTATATCCTTTTTGTTTGTTTGTTTTTAACTATTACAAAATATGCTATTGTCCTGTTTTGTTTTGTTTTTTTGCTATTACAAAAGCTTCTCCAGGATTGCCAGGCATGGGGTAGCCATACCTTCGGCCTTTCTAGATGGCACCGAACTGCTTGCAGTGCACGTACGTTCTCGTGAGCAGTGGATGGGACTCTCTGCTGCTCCTCACCTCACCACTAGTCTCATTTGGTTTAGAAGCCTTTGCCCATCCGATGGATTTCAGTGGTCTCATTGCTGTTTAAATTTGTGTTTTCCAGATTACAGATGAGGTTGAGCCTATTTTCATGTTTATGGGCCATTTACATTTTCTCTTTTCCAACATCTCTGTTCAAGTTCTTGCTTAGCTTTTTTTTTGGTTGGTTTGTCTTTCTCTTATTAATTTGTAGGTTTCTTTATATATTTTGGACACTAACATTTTGTTGGTTTTGTGTGTCGTAAATATCTTGCCCTTGCCTTTTGCCCTTTTTTAAAGTGTATTTTCTTCATATATTCTGGACACTAATATTTTGTTGGTTTTGTATGTTGCAAGTGGCTCACTTACGTCTTCCGTCCTTTTTTCCTGGTATTTTGATGAGCAGACTTCTTAAATGTTAAGTAGTCAAATAGCAAACCATTATGTTTTGTATATTTTGTCTTAAGAAATCTTTTCCTAAAACAGACATCATAAAAATATTTTTCTATAGTGCTTCCTAAAGGTTTTCTAATTTTGCTTTTCATATTGGTCAGTTTACCTGGAATTGATTTTGCATATAGAAAGGATCTAATTTTATTTTTTCTCCATATAGATAGCCATCTGTGAAAGAGTAATTTGTATAATATCAGTCCTTAAATATTTGTTGAGGTTAATTGTACAGCCTATGGATTTTCACCATTCTAATTAATAGATGTATAGTTGTATCTCATTGTTTTAATTGAAATCCTATAATGACATAACAAAGTACCAAAATGGGGTGACTTAAACTACAGAAATTGATTTTCTCAGAATTCTGGAGGCTAGAAGTCCAAGATCAAGGTGTTGGTTGGCAAGGTTGGTTTCTTCTAAGGCCTCTCTTCTTGCCTTGTGGATAGCTGTTTTCCTCCTATGTCTTCACACGGTCTTTTCCTCTGTTTGTGTCTGTGTCCTAATCTCTTTTTATAAGGACACTTGTCATACTGGATTAGGACCCACCATATGACCTCATTTTATCTTAACTTCCACCTTAAACTGCCACTTTAAAGGCCCTATCTCCATCTATAGTCATATTCTGAGATACTAGGGGTTAAGATTTCAACATACGAACTTTTTTATTTTGGGGGAGACACAATTCAGCCCATATTATATGACTAGGATCTTTGCATATGCTTATTTGCCATTCGTACATCTTCTTTGCTGAGTTGTCCATTCAGGTCTTTTGCCCATTTTAAAATTGTTGTTTTGTTATTGTTCAATTTTAAGAATTCTTTATGTGTTTTAGATACTGATCTTTCTCAGAATGTGTTTGCAAATATTTTCTCTCAACCTGCGGCTTATCTTTTCATTGTCTTAACAGTGTTTATCACAGGGCAGAAGTTTTTAATTTTAATTATATCCAAGTTCCTAATTTTTTCTTTCATGGATCATGTTTTTAGTGTTGTATCTAAAATGTCGTTGCCAAACTCAAGGTCAGTCTGATTTTCTCTTGTGATAACTTCTAGGAGCTTTATAGTTTTGTGTTTTACATTTAGATTTATGATCCATTGAGCTAATTTTTGTGAAAGGTATAAGGTCTGTGTCTAGATTTATTATCTTTTTTGCATGTGAATATCTGGTTGTTCCAATACTGTTTCTTGAAAAGATTATGCCTTCTCCATTGAACTGCTTTTGCTCTTTTGTCAAAGATGTCTGTATTTGTATGGGTCTATTTCTGGGCTCTCTGTTCTTTTCCACTAATCTATTTGTCTATTTTCACCAATACCATACTTTCTTGATTACTGTAGCTTTATAGTAAGTCTCCAGGTTTAGTGGTGTCAGTTCTCTGACTTTGATCTTCTCTCTCAATATTTTGTTGGTTATTCTGGGCCTTTTGCCTTTCCATATAAACTTTACAATTTCGGTTCGTTGATGTCCGCAAAATAATTTGCGGGGATTTTGATTGGGGTTGCATTGTGTGTATAGATCAAAGTGGGAAGAACTGATCTCAATATTGAGTCTTCCTATTCATGAACATGTAATACCTCTCCATTTATTTAGATCTTTGATTTCTTTCATCAGAGTTTTATAATTTTTCTCACATAGTTTTTGTACATGTTTTATTAGATTTACACCTACATTATTTCACTTCTTGGTGTTAATGTAATGGTATTACCTTTATAATAATTCTTTTTACCTTATATTGGCTTTCTTTGGGTTAAGTATTCGCCTAATGTATCTTTTTTATCCATTGCCTTGTAACCTTTCTGTGTTCTTATGTCTTTGTAATGTTTTCTAAATAGAATATATTTGGGTTTTACTTGTTCTCAAAAAATATGATCTGAAAAGTCTTCATCTTTTAACCTGAGTTAAATAGAATTTTACCTATTTGCATTTATTTTAATTACTAATATATTTGGATTTATTTATGCTATTTCGTTTTCTACTTTTCAATTTTTTATATTTATTTTTCTTTCTTGACTTCATTTAAGTTATATTTCTATTCCCCTTTCTTTCCATTCCATTCTCTACTTGTATAAAAGTTATACCTATGAATATGTTTCTTAGTAATTACTGTAGGTACTTCGACATACATACTTAGCAAAATCTAAGTTAATTATATTTTACTCTTTCCTAAACAATTGAAAATTTTTAGAAACTGAGTTATTCAGTTTCTACTCTATTTTCCCCCAAAATATCACATTATTATAATGGCTTTTATATGTAATCAATATTTATTTATTTTGCTCACATACTTACCAATATCTTTAGTCATTAATCCTCAGAACTTGGGATCATTTTGTTTCTACTTCATGCATATTCCTTAAAATTCCTTTTAGAAAGCATCTGTTGGCAGCAAAGTCTCTCAGTTTTTGTTTGTCTTTTCTAATGATAGTTTTCCTGAGTAAAACTAAAAATTGGTGGAAATTTTAGTTTAAAAGATATTTTCTCCCTGCATATTCGCAATTAATCTGCATACTCACAATTAATTCTACTGTTTTCTGTTTTCTGTCATTTTTTTAAAGAAGTCAGCTCTGAGTCTGTCTGATCCATACTGTTGTGATTTATCTTTTTTTTACTGCTTTTCAAGATTTTCCTTTGTGTTCTACAGTTTCACTATGATGTGTCTCGGTGGAGATTTCTTTTGTTTATCTCATTTGGCATCACGAGTCTTCTAGCATCTGGGAATTATTATCCTTGATCAATTCTGTAAAATTTCTTGTTCGTATACTTAAAATATTTTCACCTTTACCTTTCTATTATCTATTTCTGAAGCTCTGATGAGTTGTATAGTAAACTTTCTTACTTTCCTATGCCTCTTTTGTATTTTTCATAATTTTATTTCCCTGGACAGCATTCTGGATATCTTCAGATCTATCTTTCCATTTCTTGATTCTTTCTTCAGCTACGTTTATTCTCCTGCTTACTCTAACCACAGAATTTTTTGTTATACAATTTTAATTTTTTTTCTTTTTGCAAATCTGTTTGGTTGTTACTTATTGTCACTTATTTTTCTCATATTTTCAAGTTTTTATTTTATGTCTTTAAACATTTTAAATGTTATCTTTTATTTTATGTTAAATAATTCAATATTTAAAGTCTCCGTAAGTCTGATTCTGCCATCTGTTTCTGTTGAGCCTAACTTATGGCGCCTTTTTTCTTTGTGAGTTTTGTGGTTTATTATTGTGAGATGCCAGTTTTACTTGGAATTTAATGTATGGGAGTTTTTGAGGCCTGAGTTAGTGCCTCCAGAGATTGCATTCACTTCTGCCAGGTGTCTGGTGGCACTGCCAATGTGGGACTACTTTCATTTATATTCTCTGAAATGTTTTTTGTTTTTTTGTTTTTTAATATATTAGACAGGTAAAGTGAAATTTGCTTATGATCACAGATTTTGAGGGAGGAAAATTTTGCCTTCTTCTGAGCTTTAAGGTTAACACAAGCCACTTTCCTTTGTCTTTGTCCAGATGGCGCTTCATTCTGTTTTTCATTTAACTTTACACTGAGGGTGAGCCGTTTGGGATCCTCACTTTAACCAGGAACCTTGTTAGAATTCCCATTTTGGCTGGCCTCATGCTTTCTGTGTCCTGTGCAGCCGGGAAGGCAGACACCCAAGTCCTCTAGAACTCAGTGGTGTCCCGTGGTACGAGATGGTGGATGGCTTTGGTGCTTGGTTACCTCTCATGGTTTCTCTTTTTTTGGTTTTGGTCTCTTTGAAATTGTGCCTTTTGTGTTAGCTCAACAGTATTTAAAAAAAAAAAAATTATCGTTGATTTAAAATATACTTGCTTAAATCAAGAGATTCATTCAGCACACCTAGTCAGCCATTAACTGCCAGAACCGGAAATCCCATTCTTTTTAAACACATCTTTTTAAAAATCTACCTTTTTGTGAATTCTTTTATTTTTTTAAATTACTCTGTCATTTGGGATGATCACAATATTAAGCTCTGAAATCTATTATTTAATATTTTATAAATTGGATCTATTTACTGATAGCGTTTTTCAAACCATTTTTATCTTTTTCTTTTTTCATATCAAGATTAAATTTGAGAGTAAAAAGATTCACTTTATCACTATATAATTCAGTTTTATTTGGTTTTAAAGAAATTTTATGATAAAACTTCCAAAAGTTGTGTCATGATCTTAACTTATTCATATCTGTGCATCATTTGTGGGAAAGGTAATATAGACATTTGTCAAGAAATCTAAATTACTTTTATATTTTGTATGTACTTACTGTCTTTGCTTTCCATTTTCACATAAATATTTGAAATACTGAACATAGATAAATCATAAAAGGTAACTTTTAATAGGGACTGCAAATCTGTGACTTATTTTTCCTCTTCTGACCTTAACTTTCACATTTAGGTTTTAGGAGAAGTTTCAGTACAACTTCTGCTTCTTCCCAAAAAGAGATTAACAGAAGAAATGCTTTTGCCAAGTGAGTATTAAGATTTAGAAAAACATCTTTCACGAGGAACACGGCAGGATTCTGTGAAGGAAGAAAAGTGGAATTTTGTGCCTTTTACATTACTCGGTAGAATTTTAACACTTAGGAGAAAAGGTGTGATGAATGCATTGAGAAAAATTCTTTCTGCCTCCTTTGCGAGCTCAATTAGAAATGTCAGCAGTGACTAAGGCAGTGCACTGCACATATTTTCAAAGAGGTTTAGTACTGTCAATAAAAACTGGAGTAATTTACATTTGGTGCTATCATTGAATAGAGTAGGTTGATTTTAAACTCTGTTTACTTAATTAGAGATTTGATTCAATGCGTTTGGCAGTACCTGAAAGAAATGTCAGGCCTATTTGCATAAGGTAATCTTACTGTTATTTAAAAAAAAAATACTTCTACCTCATCTTGTAGAGTATACTGCTCAAAATGCTTTTTCGTTTGTTTCTTTGTAGAGAGAATCTCTTTTTCTTTCTCATTTACATTTATCCCCCACCTCCAACACACACACACTTTACTCCCCTTGATAGTTTTCTAAGACTTAGAAATGGTTATTACTTTTAGAGAATGTGATGCTCTTCTAGACTGGTTAAAGTCCAGGGGTTCTTTTATCATTTTAAATTGTTCCAGTGAACCTATGAACTTCCCTGGGGGTGGGGGTGGGTGTGAGGAACACCTGACTGAGTAGGGAAATGCACATCCACTCTAGTGGGCCCCTAAAGCCACTAGAAATTAGAGCCCAAGCACTAGGACTTGACCATCCGCTGAGCAACAGGCAGATATTTATGTAATTACCAGGTGTAAAGTTATTGGGAGGCTCCACGAAGGTCTGAAATTTCACTCGAGAGCCCTGGCTTGTCTTAGGCACTGTCGGGTACTGTTTAGTAGTGTTGGGTGGATTTGTTTTTTTTCCCCCTTCCTTAAAACCTTCTCCGATTTTTAGCATCTTGAAATTGGTCTCCTCACTTGAGTAGCTAAAAGAGTTTAAGGGCAGTAGCTTTATGCTCCAGTCTATTGAAGATTTTCAAGAGTTCTTAGGCATAATGGAAGAAATTACTAAGAAGAGACAACCAGAATATAAAGGATTCTGAAGGGGAAGGAAGAGGTGTCAAAATCAGTGTTGAGATGTTGGTGAGTGGAAGAATGTGATACAGAGAAACAGGGAAAGAGAAAAAAATCTGAGTCATGGGAATTATGCGGCAGATATGACTAGGTTCGAGGTGATCTGTTGACATTGAGAAGAAAATATCAGCACTTCTATTTTCTATGAAAGTAAAAATGAATGAAGCTTTACTGAGACTTTTATAGATTGATACTAGTACATGTTTAAAAAAAGAAATATATTTTTGAGGCTATACACTCCATTTAAAAAGTTATTTATTTTTATTTATAAAATATGTGACCAAAATGTGTGTGGTGATCAATGTTGTAAGGAACAAAAGAAAGACCTTGGGTGTCGGCTGGCACTCGAGGTGTCCCTGGTCCTGGGATGAGAGAGACATTGGAGTGACGGAGTGACTTTCTCTGGAGAGGTCAGGGTCGGCTCTGTGCTGTGCCATTGTTAACCCGGAAGCATGATATATTCTGAAGAATATGGGCTGAAAAAATAAGTTTACTGACATTTCCCAATACTGTACCATTTTCTTGTTGATTTGTCTGGAAATTATACTTCCAGAAGGAACATGGAAAATTAGTCAGAGATGATGGAAATTCCTGGGTAAGAAACTTGAAGGACTCGGGGCACGGACAGACAGGTTCACCCCACGTGAGTGAAGCAGAACCAAGGAAAGGGGAAGGGGCAGCCTCCTGTGCCATTTTTGTGAAAGGTCAGGATTTGTTTTTCTAGGTCATTTCTTGAGATGAGTGCATTTCATGCAAAGGAAAAAGTGATGGAAAGGGGGTTGGAAGAATTCTATCTTCATTTACGGCCAGGAATGGGGATGATAAAGAACGGGAGCCTGAGATTTTAACGCGGGCATCGCAGCGACCTGGTGGGCACGAGGCATCCTCTCCCACTGTGCTCACCCAGCCTGGAATTTGTGTTTCATCTGTCGCTACACCTCATTCCATCAATACCAACTTATTTCAGCTCCTCTCTGTGTTACCAGTGTGACTAAAAGTCTTCGTTGTGTCCCATCTGTGGAACCCAGCCTATTACAGACGGCAGTTGATTTGGTCAGCTCAAATTCGGATGTCTTTGGGTAGAACGCATATGATTCAGTTTGCTGCAGGTCCCATCATTTCACACCACATGCTGCATTTTCTGCCTGCCCCTCAAAGCTTTTGGATTCTCAGACCCAGAATGAAGTCCAGAGTCACTGGCACGGCAGGTGGAGGCCCGCACGATAGTTCCTGTCTGTTTCTCCTGACCTACCTCTTGTGGTGATATCCTCAAAGTGACTAGCAGTTCTCTACACTCTCCGTGCTGTGCAAGATAAATAAAAAAGTAATACATACGGCACATGGATTTTGCTCCCATGACTATGTCTGTGTCCCCCTTCTGTCTGCTCATCTGTCAAGCGAGCTCGTGTCACTTCTCACCGAAGTGTCTTCCCCAAGACCTTACGGATAGATCTCCTCCTCTCTTGTGCTCCTTCTGCACCATACACGGTCTTTAATGCAGTTTCTATAACATTTTACGGAGGATGCACAAATCCTAGAGCCTAGCCCCGGGCCTGTCATTTCATAGGTGGTCAGTTAATGTTTTTGAATGAGTAAACATATAATTCTTAAATATAGTTCAGCCCTGAATTTCTTACTTCCCTGGGCTTTGAGAGCTTCGACATAACTTGAATTAAATTCATTCTTCTTAGAATGTCAAGTCTTTACCCAAACAATTAAGCCTTGGTTTAGACTGAATTCATTTATTACCCGTTTCTTTCTTTAAAAACGTTTAATTCTGAAAGTCGATTGTAAAAAATTTGAAAAATTACGAAAAACTAAATGCAGGCAAGTATCAGTTGTAATTTTACCACCTAGATGAGAGTTTCACCATTAGCATTTTGGTATATATGTTTCCATTTTTTTTCTAAAGCATGGATCTGAATTTTTAAGCAAATTTGGACAAGTCATACCCTACATACCCTTTGAAAGCTTTTCCCCTTAATGTATCCCATATTGTTTAGTAGTTTTCCTCAGCGTGACTTGCAATGTTTTAAAAGACTGTGCTGTGATATGGAAACATTTTTATGGCATAATAATAAATTTAAAATGTAACTAATAGTAGATGCCAGACTTTTAAAACACATATCTATCTCCCTCCCTGCTCACGTGTGTGTGTGTGTGTGTGTGTGTGTGTGTGTGTGTGTGATCAGATAAATATCCAGCTTTATTTTCTTCTAGTTCTTTCTTTTTTCTATGTATTCATGTAACTCTTTATTTGGAATTTATTTTAACATATACTGAGAGGTAAGAACCATATTCTTTCCCCCCAAATAATCATATAATTTTTACAGCATTCCTAATTGAATGGTCACTCCTTTCTCACTGATTTGAAGTTTTACTTTTTATTCCATAAGAAATAATTATATGTATTTTTCTAAGCTATCTTTTTTGTGTCATTTAAAAGTACATTCTTATGGAAGATCCACATTGTTTCAATTATCATAACTTTATAATTTAACAAAATGGCAATGTAAACCTTGCTGTATTATTTTTCAACCCTTTTTTAATTACTAATACCCATTATGATTGCTTGTGTGGGGGGGGCAGCCTTGGCTCTATGCCCGTCTCTCCTCTTTCCCATCTCTCTGACCTCCGGCAAATAATTTAAAAATTTTGAGCCTCAAATTTCTCTTCCATTAGAAGGAGGTAATAATAATACCTACTTCACTTGTTTGGGTGAGGTTGGATGAGATAATGTATGCGAAGTATTTGGCACATAGTGCTCAGGAAATGATAAATACTGTCATTATTTGTGTGAAATTTAAAGTAATTTTGTCAGGTTGTAAAAACTATCCCTTTGGTGGTGAATTTGGTGTAAAATTGACATATATGTTTCTATTTAGGAATAAAGCTCTTTTAGGTTTCTTTTGCATGTTCTTCAGTAAGGAGTTATACTTTTTCTTAGAGGTATTTTGTAAATTTTTTTGTTTACTTTATCATCGTATTTGTGCATTTGATGCAGTAAATAATATTTTTTTCCATTATGTTTTCTCATTAGAATTTCTCACTTCTTGGCAAACGTGTCTTAGGACAAGTCTCTGGACCTCAGGTTTTCTACCCACAAAATTAGAGTGTGGTTGTTCTCTTACAGGGTCATTAGTGGGAGGATATGGGACATTGTATGTGATCGTGTATTAAAAAATATAGAAAATGAAATAAAGTAGAAGATCAGCAGGACCCAGTTCCGTTCACAGTCAGGCACCATGCAGCTGGGTAACAGGCTCTGTGCTGACTATGGTAGGGGCAGGGAGAAAGGTTTCTTGAGGAGGAGATGTGGCGTGGACCGAGGGTGAAGGCTCTGTTGGTGGTGGCTTCTGGATAACCATTTTGAGAGGTCTTCTAAGGGTCATAGAGCAACGAGATCTGGTAATGTTTCTGTTGTGGGTGAGTTTCTGCTTCCGGGTGACAGTAGAGGGAAGCCCTAGGGTGGCACTGGCTTGAGGCCTAGGACAAATTCCTTGTGTGGACGTCCAGTCGTTATGGGGTCAGGTTGGTGGTAGGTGCCAGTAAGGAGTGTTTTGTCATAGAGAAAAGGAGAAGGATCCTGCCCCAGGCAACTAAAATCCTTAAAATTAGTGGCAGGGTTGGCGGTAAACCCTTAAGTGTTAACCAGCATTCATTCATTTAAGATACCTATAAGTTTACTTTCCAAAGTTGTAAACAGTGTTTAAAAATTATCTTTGTGCAAAGAAATATTTAAAAAGTGAACAAAAGGTAATTATAATTTACCACAGCCAAAATGGTAGGTTCTTACTTTTTGCTTTATTTGATTAGTGTTGATACCAGTTAAATAGGTATAAGTGTATTTTTTCTAACTGCTATTTTACTGAAAAAAATATATATATATTTCTATATATATTTCAACACACACGCAGTTGACTATGAACAACATAGGATGGAGTTGCACGGGTCCACTTATACCTGGATTTTTTTCATTAAATACCTGAACTATTTTCAGCCCACGGACACGGAAGGCCGACTCTGTGCACCATTTTACACAGGGGACACGATCATCCATAGAATTGGTATCTGGTGGGGTCCTGGAACCAATCCCTGTGGACATTGAGAGACAACAAATTTCTGGGCAGTCAAAAGTTATGTGCGAATGTTTGTCTGCGTGGGTGGTTGGCACCCATAACCCCCATGCTGTTCAAGGGTCAACTATATATATATAAACCTGAAATCCAGATGAGTATAGTATTAAAATAGTTCAAAGAGAAAAACTTGAAAAATGTTAAACAAAAGTGTATTCTAATATTGCTGTTTAGAATTTTTAAAAACATCAAGTTATGGCCATAGAGTATTTTCTTTTGTGACTGAATTGTGAACCTGGCCGTGGACATGAGTGTGGGAAATTGCGTTATGCGGCTTCTGCACTGAAGAGTTTTTTCTAACTCTTCCCTCCGAACAGATCAAAAACGGCCTTGCGTCGCAGTTGGAGCAGCACCCCCAGCACAGGCAGCGCCGAGGGGAGCGTGAGGCTGCACGAGGGGGCCCAGGTCCTCCTCACGAGCTCGAATGAGATGGGCACCGTGAGGTACGTGGGCCCCACTGACTTTGCCTCAGGGATCTGGCTTGGACTTGAGCTTCGAAGCGCCAAGGGAAAAAACGACGGAGCAGTGGGTGACACACGCTATTTCACCTGTAAGCCCAACCATGGAGTCTTAGTTAGACCAAGCAGAGTAACCTATCGGGGAATAAATGGGTCAAAGCTTGTGGATGAGAATTGTTGAGTTAAACTTCCGAAGTGTTCCGTGAGTGTGAGTGTGTGTGTGTGTGTGTGTGTGTGTGCATGTGTGTATACATAGATCTATATATGGCATAAAATAAAGAGTCTGTGGTAAATGGTTAACTTTTTAGCCATATTTAAAATTTGGAAATATGGCGTCTTCTTAAAAACCATTATAGCGATTCAGAGACTCCTTTAAAAAACTAGCAATATGAACCGTTAGAATAGAATCATGGTTCCAGTAAAATAATTTTAAAATAAGCATTCAAAAAAGCTTTCGAAGCTTTAGAGCCGCGGAAATTCTGAGACTTAGGAAAAAAACGTGCCGTTAGTCGACGAACTGATGTCGCTTTTTCATTTTTGCACATAATATTGGATTTTCTATATGCCGTGGCTGTAAAGGTTTTCACTAGCATTGGTTAACATATG
Organism: Pteropus medius; assembly: GCF_902729225.1. Classification (NCBI taxonomy): domain Eukaryota; kingdom Metazoa; phylum Chordata; class Mammalia; order Chiroptera; family Pteropodidae; genus Pteropus; species Pteropus medius. Next base: position 48,170,499 of record NW_024349800.1, on the reverse strand, counting down.
ATGTTCACACAACCTTTTCTGTCAAACATTTTTGGAGTTTTTTTTCCCCTTCTGTACTAATAAGTACAATAAGAGGATAGTAGCTCTATGACTAGTGTATTTTCCATATTTTTTTGGCAGAATTATTTGCCCTTTCAGGAATGCCTCATGTAAAGGTTTTGGAGTTGGATGGGACATTAGGGGCTCTTGAATTTAGATGCTTGCCCATTGCCTAACACAGAGCTGCAGGTCTGAAGCAGCCCTTCTCTTACCCAGAGTCACCGACAGTGGTTAACAGAGCTAAGAACAGAACATGGTCTCCTGACCTGTGGCTCGTGCTCTTTCCTCGATACAAAGCGTATATAATCTCAGATTTCTCATCTGCTTCATCTGGATGAACCACAAAAAACCATGATTAGGTTTATGAATTCAAGTCATAATTAGAAGTTTTTGCACACACTTATTTAACTTCCTTATTGGGCATATGTATAAAACACACACACACACACACAGCACACACACACACACACACAGACAATAGCATGAAGCACTTTTAAACATGATGCACTTTCATTTTTGTAGAGAATTTGCCATCATTTCCTCCTGGGTTATGGAAAACATTTAAAAAATTATATTTAAAGAAAAGAGTGCAAATTAAGACATGTTAGGAAGACTTTAGTAGTTATTTAAATGTTTATGATTTCTCAATTTTTCTGTTTTACCTTTCTTAAAGCTGGTGTGTTTGCTGTCATTGCTGTTTTTATATTTTTAATTGTTGCAAAGTTCAGCCTGTTATCAAGCTACAGAACTGTATCATGTTTTTATTTTCCTTGTTGAGCATATGTTAATAAGCTAAGCTTCATAAGAGAGTGATGTTATAATGCAAAACATTTGTGTTATGGATACATATTGAAGTTTATGGTCCTATATGTAAAGATTTATCTCTAATTATAGATATTTAGACTTTAAAGTACAACATAAATATCAGAACAGTTTGCTTTATAAGATTAGAAGCATCCTTCAGAATGGAGCTTTGTGCTTAGAAATAATATGTTGAACTATTTTGCAATATACTATTTAAAATCTAAATTCTGTTGCTTTGCTGCCTTTTAAAAAAAAATTTAGTATTTCAATATTGCTAGAGCTATTTTCCTGAAATACATTTGCAAAGTAAGCCTGCTTTATAACCAAGAAATATTTTTATTGATTGAAGAAAATGACTGTACTGTGATTTAAAAGTAAACTTATTTTATTATACACTTATTTCTTAAAAACTCTGTTTATACCTTAACATGAAATCCCTGACTATACTGAACTTGGGTGTCTATAATTCTTCCTGCTAAATATAAAACACTGTAAGTTAGAAACAGTAACGTCGACACTGAATTTATTTTGAGGTCAGAGAATCCATTGTTCTCCTGTTTAAACCAGGATTATTAAATCCCTATAATATGTATGTTTGCATATACTATACCTACAGATTCAGTGTTTCCATTTGTGTTTTGCTTGTTAAATGCCATTTAAAGTTCACTGCTCGAGCATTAATAAAAAGGGAAGCTGTTTGGGTTTTGGAACGGAATCTTGTCATTCACACGACCAGCAACTCTGCTTTTCTCAGTAACTCAGAGTACACATGCTTTGTACTTAACTTTTTTTGTTCTAACGGTAATGACTTGGATTTGTCCTATCCCTACAGAGAGTCTTAAAAAGTTTCATGCTTCCTACTCAACAAGTAGTGTCTGTAGCCACCTCCTATTACATTGTTTTGATGGACAGAAAGCCATTTAAGAAAAGAAAGTATCTCTACAGTTTTCTAGAGTTGCTTAACTGTGGGATTTCATTTGTTTTATCACCCTTGGTCATAGTAAGCCTTTTGCCCATTATTTCTCTCTTCCATCACTGGATCGAGGGACGGATTTTTGACTGTTTTGTCCATCGCTTTGTCCTCAACGCCTGAAATAATATTTAGCACCTGGTAGATACGTGATAAATGTTCTTGGAATTAACAGAGGCAGTGCAGGCCATCGATCGTTTGAAGCAGAGATATTATCTAGCCCGCTTCAGACAGGTGGCCTGGAGAGTCCGGGCCGTGGAACGGGTCAATTTTACTAGGTAAAGGAGGAAAGAGAACAAGAAAGGTTTGAATCACGATAGCCCAACTTTGCCATGAAATAGTGACATGAAGGAGATAGAAAATGTTGGGTATTAGGGGTAGAAAAGGGACAAGAAAGACACAGCAGAGTCACCTAAGGCAACTAACTGCCTATATGCTTTCCCTGGGGCCATTAAATTATCATCAAATTATGTGATGATAATTTAGAGAACATAGTGATATGTAGAGAGAATGTTCTGGGTTTTACCTGAGTGCACACGACGTTGGTCTCCCGTGCCACGCATTTTTATTTCAGAGTTTTATTTTGTACCTACCTATGTAGAATATGTGATAATGTTATTTAAGCCACATCGACCGATAACTGGAGACGTAATGGGTTGAGTCATTCTTAATTAAGAAACACGTAGTCATTTTAACTACCCATTAAACATTTGCCATCTAAAGGATGGACTCAGAGACGTGTAATATGTATCTCCATACTGCAAGCCAGTAGGAGAATTTACTTTTTATTTTTCTTCATGCCCTCTGCTTTACTACACTTATTTATAATACAAATACAGTAGTTAATACAAAACTCATATTGTCACATATATTTTTAGCAATTGTTTAATAATACCCCTCAGTGCACAGACCCTTATTTACAAACAATGTCACATAAGCCGCTTGAATACACAACAGACATTCCTAATGAAGCTTGTGTTGTAGGCTGAACAGATTGGACGTGTTAAGATTTTATTACGAGCATGATATGATGCCTTTGCCTAGGCAAAAAGAACTCTTTCTACCAAAATTGTTGCTAATGCTCCTTGTTACAGGAGAGAAAAAGAAGTGTATGTGGAGGAAGTAGAGTGAGTAGCTGGGCACACCCGACGGACGGGGGATCTCTTCATCGTGCTTGGTAAAAACAAACCTGTTTTTCTGCTCACTGCCTCTCGCTTGAGAAAGGCACCAAGAGGTGTGGGAACGCTTTTTCCTTTTATCCCTTTAGAATATCGTAATACGGATAGAATTTTCACAATAAAGCCACAGCGAGTTTCATCATTTAAATAGGGAAGTGTGGTGGTCGCAATGGTGTGAGGAGGGGCAGTGAGTTCCGAATTACGTCAGTAAAGACACCTTAGGTGTTTAAACTGAGGCTGTTAGCATAAAATACAGCCTGTTCCCAGTGACCAGTGATGTCACTTAAAAAAATTTTTGTAAGTCTGGTTTAAATTCAACTCTAAGATCCTAACCAAACCCAGGCCTACGAGCATGTTGCCACTGCAGCATGTATTTAGGTATTTACACGCGTACACGCCCCTGTAGGCTTCCTTGTCAGAAGAATGTGGTCTCAGGATTGGGTATTTGCTCAAGAGTGGTCCGACCTGGATGAATGAAATTAAATAGGAGCTCTCAGAAATCTACTGCTACGGTGCCAAATTTGAATTTTAAGTATTTCTGAAGTATAGAAAGTTTAAATATCCAGATGCTGAGTCCTCCTTGACATGTGTCAGTCTCACAGAGGTTATTTCGACTCTGGCCTAATAGAGTTCGTCATCGCTTTACTCAAAGTAGACTTACCTTCTCGAGGACTGAACTCATCATTTTTTACATAACAAATCAGACTGACATGGAGATAAATCATGTTAAAATTATATGCACAGCTTCAAGCAGTTCTCCTTCTTTCTTTAGTATGACTTCTGAGATTCAGCTTAAATCTCAGAAGTGATGATGTTAGCTGTCCCTGGCAGTTGTTGTCATGAAGGACAGGTGTTACTATCCAATGCTTTGGGGGAAAAACAGCCTAAAATGGATTGTAAAAGGAATTTTAATAGTCAGAACAAGTCTCACATTGATGGCAGGGGAAAGTAGATTTTGTATTATAGGCAATAGACAAGAGAAGAAGAGTAGAGTGGAAAATTTCAGTCCCCTTTATTGAACCCGCTGATAAAAATGGGTTTCTCATAAGAATTCCGATAGATTATGCATGTTAGTTAAAATGTAATTTTCTCAAAAGATCTTTTTCTTGAAAGGAGGAGAGCTTTGGGGAGTTAGTAAATAGCATGAGATTTCTTGAGGCCTCACGTCACACTCCCTGGTGTGTGACAAAGGAAAAGCCAGTCTAATGTTCGGTTTTGGTTATCTTTCATGACGCATCACCAGCTGCTTACGAGTACATACATGAGGGAAAGGAATTTCTGTCTTAAATATTGCTTTTATTTCTTCTGAGAACTGTGAAGTACTATATAAATATTACTTTGAAATAATGCAAAAAGATTTAATTCCCCCCCGCCCCACCGCCCTTGACCGTAAGATACACTAAAATGTAGGTAATTTGCCTCCAGTCTTCAGTCTTACCTTTTGGAGGGATGTTTAAATTGGCTGTCTTTTGGGGATTCCCTATTTCTAAATTCACTATAAAGCTGCATTATTCACAACAGGTTTCCAAAAATCATGCGTGTCTCTATAAATCGGAAAAGAGGGGCTCTATCCAATTCTACAGGAATTGGGAGAGTGGACTCCTGTTATTAATGAAGTTCTCACCGTAATGGCACAAGGACACTTGTTGAGGGATGCCTGACTCCGCAGACGCCTCCTGGTCTCAAACATGGGCCTTCTTCTGGGCTTTGTTACTTCACTTTGGGAATGGGCACTGGGAGGTGCACGTTGGCAACTGGCAGAAGGTGCATCCCATCTGTCATCACGTATTATGTGCAGGAAAGGGTAATCTTCAAAAGGTGAGTTTTATAATTCCACTTTGCTGTAAGACAGCAATTATAGCAAATGTAACAGAAGAGAAATAAGTGATGTGACCCCGAAGGAGCGAAGGACGTTAAATGGGCGTGATTCTCACAGTCCTGTCAGCTTTGCTGCTTCCAGGAAGCCACTCCTGCTTAACCTCCTGTTGCTATGGTAATGATTTTATGATTTGTTAGATCTTTGCATAGGAAGAATAAAGTGATCTGATACTAAACTTCTTTCTGGTCTACTTCTGTATGAAGATTAAATATAATTTAGCTCACTGGGATTGTGCACTGAATTAATTGGCTTAGTCAGGGTCAAGGAGACGAACACACACACACACACACACACACACACACGCACATCAGTCATGTCACATGAATGGTTCAGATTTACTTTACACAGAGGGAGTCTTACAGAATCACAGACTTCAGAGTTGGAAGGGGCCTTTGAGATCGAACTGCTTGTATCTTTAAATGAGAGAGTAACTTGCTTGCGTCACACAGGTGGCTAACTGCAGTCTAATACCTGGGTCTCTTAACTCCTGCCCAGTCCACTTGCTCTTTCTCAAGTAATTGATGAGTGCTAAACCATCCAAAGTGTTCAAAGTATTATAATCATCTGAAGTTTTATCAATCTGATATATATCTATATTGGCAAATAACCTCTTAAAATATAAATATTCTCAGTCATTAATACATTAGTTGTTAAGGCTTAGTGAGAGGTCATTTAATAAGACGGCCTTTCAGCTGCTACCAGCTGATAGGCGCCTGCTGCTTGAGCATCGCCGTGATGGCGGGATAACTGCTTTCACGGAGGCAGTCGGCCTTAGTAGATGGATGGATGTGGGAGACAGTGTGTCAGGCAGAGGGATCTAAGCAATAGACATAGGATGGCTCTGCAAACAGACTTTTGGTCCTTGCAGTTTTTCTGAGGGGAGCCGGCAGTGCCATACGTGTGAAAGGGTAACACACTTGTTTTACATTTACTGAAACCTGAAGAGGGGAAAGTCATCGCTTTAGTTTTGTGTTTATAGTTCACGTTCTTCTCTCCCCCAAGTAGTAGGTAATAGTCTGTTGTTACTCCGAGCTTTTCAAATGTTTTACAGTTGTTAAGCTAGAGCTAAAAATAGCTTTGTACATGAGTAGTGCATTCAATATTAAGTACACCTACTCAGAATACCAAATGAAAGTAGATTCAGTAGAAGAGCCTTACTATTTTCAGTAATTATCTTTTATTTTAGGGCATCTTGTGGAGGATTACAAGACTGCTGGTTTTTGTTTTGTATGTTCACACGACACAGGGAACCATCTGTTGCAGTGAAATTAGCAAAGTCAAATTGTATGTTCTTTGGAGACCCATTTAAAAATCATTAGCTAAAGACAGATTGACAACAAACTTCATACAATTTTATGAATCTTGTCATGGAAGTCTGTTATTCAGAATGGCCTGAATTCATATGCATCTTGTTTTAGGTCTATAAAGCGCCTATGAATTTCAATCCTACTATTACTGGAGAAAATCTATTAAAATAGCCCGATCACTTAGAATTTCTTAGTGGAATAGTTAATCTGCACTTACATAATATCTTACAGCTATAGAATTTAACAAGCGTTATAGGGAGATGCCAGAAAATTTAAAAAAAGGATTATTCAAAATGATTAAACATCTTCCTTTCTGCAATGCTTATTTTTAACACCGAGTTCTAAGTGCGGTAGGAAGTTTTACATTAATCTGGTTCTGGTAGGGTTCTTGGTCCTGTCATTAGACAAGTGACAGATGAAGTCAAACATGGCGTGAGTGGGAGAGCCAAGGAGGCCGGAGGGGGTGGATACAGGGACTGCCCCTGAGCTGTGGTGGTGGAGGATGCATGGACACGGTTTGCCTTTTAAAGTTCTCCCTACACCCAACCCCAAATCACTTGGGAATTCAAGAGGTGTGGGAAGGAGTGCTTGTGCTTTCACATGTTTATAATCTCCCTGAGGGGCAGCGAGAAAGGGACGTATCCTTATTTTGTAGATGGAGACACTGAAGTACAGGCAGGTCCAGTTACCCATAGAGAGCCGGGACTTAACACCCTACCTAAGGGAAGAATCCAGTATTCTGACTACTAAGTAGATTATACTCATTTTTTTAAAAAGTTTATTCCTGTTATTTTGATTTGCTATAATTTTGAGATGCCCTATTTAACAAACTGGTCATTCGTCCAAACTGCCAATTTCCTAATGGAAGAGTTGTGGACTTTCGATGAGCTGCTTTATAGACATGAAATAGAAATAATTATTCTAGCTTATGGTTTAATTAACACAGCTTCTGCAAACTTTAATTGTGTCTGTTCACTCAAAGGTGGAACTTTCTATCAGGTAATAAATATGAGTCCACAGCATCTGCATGAATTGCTGTCGCCATGTGGCTGGAGCAATATTGAGTGTCCAGCCATCCAGATTAATAATGCTGCTACCTAGGGTTTACAGCGAGTTAAATGAAACATCTTGAGGTCATCATATCTTAGTGTGGAGTTGTTTATTTACTTATCTGTGTATACAGGCTTTTAAGATTTGACTGTCATCTGAAAATTGACATGAACGTTGAGACCAATATAGACAATCGAATCGACACATCTCTCTTAGTGGTGGTAAGGCACAACCTGAAAATGTAATGGATTTTTAGTTTTTTAAGATGATAAAGGGATAAGATTTTTTCTGTATTGATAACAATAAAGAGCTGGCTATTGAACTGTGTAGCATGCTTCCTGTTTAATTGGTTACTAGTATTACGAATATAAAATGAAATTGTCTTCGGTTTTTTGACAGTTTCTCCGTCATCATCTTTTAGGAGATTGCTTCTCAAAGTGTGATTCTTGGGACCCTTCAGGTGGTTAATGAGTTAGATTAATGTGTATATAATTAGACTATTTATTTTTGTGCCTGGCACGAGCCAAAACTTTCCTGATACAGTTATAGAGAAATAAGTTCACTGATGTTTCATCTTCACGTATGTCTGATGAAAATACATTGGCAGTTAAGATAAGGAAAAGTGGTGTCCAGGTCAGCAGTGCTTCTGCAGAGGTGTAGAACTACCCATTGGGCCGAGGCGTCTGCTGCAGGAGAGACGAACACTTGTCTGCATTGGCCTGGAACAGAGTGGCTTTCCCACCTCCAAAGTGGTGCTTTTGATGTAGGTGAAACTGAGAAGGTAGGAAGAAAGGTAGATACAGAGATGCTTAGTGTCCAGCAAGTAATAAAAAATGCTTCTCTCCCGGAGCAATGCTTCGGCACAGCTGCTACCAGGAAAGAAACTGGATAAGAGAGTGGAGGAGAAGTAGAAAGTAGGAATGAAATGAAAACTTACTGACAAAGTGAAGCATTAGCGCATAAGTATGTGTGTAAAATTTAATAGATTCCCAATTTGTTTTCTTGGAAATAAATTTCGTGAAGACCAAGTTCAGAACTCCTAATACATGTCACTGTCAAACTCCACACTCCAAATGTTCCTTGCCCCCTAAGAGGAAAAATTCTTTTTAAAATTTGTATCCGATAGCTATAGAAATTATGCTAGGTATATTTCAGCAAAGCTGCGTTCCCATGTGTGCTAGGGTCACATGATGAAGGGACTGGAAGGAGGGATACTACACTAGTACCTCTGCTTAGGACCACCCGGGGCGGCGGGGGTGGAGGGGGCTGTTCCTCCAGTGAGTAACAGGCCCTCCTCTTACTCGTCTGACACTGCATGTGGAAACATCACTGCTGCTTCAAATTTTTGTTTTTAAGTGATCAGGTTTACAATAAGTAATAAATAATTTAAATCTTGAGTTTTCAATCCAGTAGGAAACCTCACACTCAGTTGTTCACTTTCAGTAGGAGGGTTTTCTTAAGGCATGAGGTATATTGATAGAATGCTTTTGAACCTCTGGATCTGCACTAGGATTTCATCATAGAGCACTCTGAATGTTTGCATTCATTTATATGAGTATATACACATTTCCTCTATACTACCATCACTATTCACCACATTTTTACGATTGCTGAAGGATAAGCACAATCGAAAGCATCTAAATGTTATCTAACGTGACGTTTCAGTTAGTTGCCAATGAATTTTCTTTACCAAGGAAAGACCGTCCTTCCCCATGCTGACTTGTCACAAATAACTCCGTTACTTCCGTTCCCTGTTCCCTTAAGAGGTCCAGGCCCACATCAACAAGGTAGGGAAAAATCTATGACTCCAACGAGGAAACACGTGAGCGGCGAATTCTGACTCATTGGAGCAGAGCACACACAGTTTGAAGGAAGCGTGAGGATGTGAACGTCAACCATGCTTAACACCTTATGCAGCCAAACCCGGGCCATGTATTTCTCACTTGTCTTTACGGTATTTTTCTTCTTTTGAAAGAATCGGATGAACCCATGCTCAAAACCTTTCCAAAGCATTTTGAAAATACAGCTTTTTATGTGGCACTTCAAAACAAGTTGGCACAAAATGAAAAGTGATGTTTGGTCTCCGGTTTGTGAGGGAGCCATTACCTGTCCCTTCCTTGGGCTCAGGGTTCCCAGGGAAGAGAAGCGCGTGCCGACGGGCTCAGGGCCCGGGCTGGTTTTTCAGAACGGTGTCCTCATAATGACCAGCTCCGGCGGCTGTGGTGGCCTCTAACGGTAAGCCCTGCTGCTGGTAGCCGTAGTTGACGTTTCCACACGGGAAGTGACGCAGCCTGAACAGAGGCACGTCCTTCATGCTGGCAGTCAGTGAAGATGGCTCCAGGAGCAGAGAGCCACCTGGGAGTCTGCCAGTCGCAATGTTAGGTGGGACGATACAGCTTCCTTCACGTCCCACATTCCCCCTGTCATGTTGTCCCTTCTTTGCCGGAGGATTGTTCTTTTTGGTGGGTTTCTCTGTAAACCACGAGCCGTAAGTTGGGTTCCACAGGCTGGTTGGTTTGTTTCTGGATCCCTGGACTTTGTGCAGCTCCGATGGTGGGTTGGACTGAGCGAACGCCATGTTAATGTGTCCCCCTTCCACGGCGGGGCCTCTAGTGACCCGGACAGGGACTTCTGCGGCTGTTGCCTTCTTCACAGCTTTGCCAGAGGGAGCGGAAGGCGGGGGTGGCGGGGCAGCTGGATCTGGCCCCGTCTCCCGTTTCGTGGGGGGAGGGGAGACAAGGAGAGGAGGAATTCCCTCAGGGCATTTGGGCCTCATGGGCACTTTCTCTTCCTCTTCCATGAGTGGGCCATATTCTATTGGCAAAGCGGTGTTGATCACATCTGGATCCTACAGGTAGGAGAAATGAACTGGTGAAAACCGAATCGTAGACCAAAAAATGTTGGATCTGGTACCTGAGCAATGATCTCATCCAAACTTATTTGACAGATGAGGAAACCACTCGATGTTTATTGGGAATATATTAATTTATAGGCACTGGGGAATAAGAAATGGATGAGAAGTCATCCCCACCTTTGAGGAGCTTAGAAGAAAAGCTCTGGAATAGAAGTGTGTACAGGAAGCACCAACTACTTGGGCAGGAGAAGGGTCGGGAGAAGCTTCGCAGAGATCGCTGGTGGGCAGATCTCACAGATCAGTGGATTAAAAAAATGTAAATCAGTTTAAAAAAGTATTCCAGTCTATTCCCAATAAACTCTTTCCGACGAAAAAGAAAACTCTACTTGTTTGACTCCAGGTGTGTGTGTGTGTGTCTAT